>NC_091474.1:232187420-232511956 GCF_036971445.1 Narcine bancroftii | reverse complement strand
GCTTTATCTTATCTCCAGGGATTTTCAATCAGGTGTTGAAAGAACAGCTGGGGGGGCTAGCACTGCCAGGTGGGGTAGTTCTGATCCAGTATGTAGATGACATCCTATTAGCAGCACCTGATCATACTTCCTGTTTGGAGGCCACACGTCTCCTGCTTGTGCAGCTGTTCAAGGCAGGTTTTAAAGTCTCTCGCTCAAAGCTGCAATGCTGCAGGCAGGTGGTCACCTTTTTAGGTAGAATGGTCTCAGCGAAAGGCACAGGGATTTCCCCTGCACATCGAACAGCGATACTACATCATCCAAAACCAAAGACAGTAAAGGAGATGCTTTCGTTTTTGGGTTTGACAGGTTATAGTAGGCAGTTTATCCCATCGTATGGTGAGTTGACACATCCACTGCGAACTTTGGTGAATGAGCAGGGGATGAGGAATCTGGGAGCTACACTTGATTGGACTGCACAGGCTGAGATGAGTTTTATTCTACTTAAGCAAGCTCTTACAACAGCTATAGATTTGGCGATTCCAAATTATAGACACTCTTTCTTTTTGGATGTTTCTGAAAAAGCACACACGATTGTTGGTGTCCTTTTCAGAAAAAAGGGGGTGGAAGATGCGTGCTCATGGATGTGAGTATCACACTAGACCCGACGGAAGACAGACACCCACCATGTACGAGACATGCAGCGGGAGTAGCAAAGATTTTACAAAAGGTGGCACACATAGTAATGGGACATGGCCTGATGGTATTAACAACACATAGTATTGTAGCATTTGTGAGCTCGACAGCATTTACAATGACTTCGCTAAGGCAGACGAGACTAGAAAAGATCCTGAATGCTCCAAATGTTATGTTTACCCATGAAGGCATTAACATGGCAGACAATATGGGAGAGGGAGAACCACACTGTTGTGAGAAGAGGGCAGTAAAGGATATTAAAATAAGACCTGACTTACAGGCTACACCCTTAAGAGAACCAGATGAAACCTTGTTTACAGTTGGGTGTTGTTACAGACACCCCACAAATGGATTGAAAGCTGCCTATGCGGTGGTACGAAAAACTACAGGAGGATTTGAAGAAATCATTACAGGGACAGTGAGAGGAAAGGAGTCAGCACAACTCGCAGGGAATGATAGCAGCATTAGAATGGGCAGAAGGGAAGGAGGTCAATATATATACAGACTCGGCATATGTGGTAGGGACAATTCAGGTCGAACTTAGTCAATGGATTAGAAGTGGGTTTTTAACAGCAGCAATGACCCCAATTAAACACGAGAAGGATGTTAGGAAACTGGCTGAGGCCCTCCTGAAACCAAGGGCATTAGCAGTTCTTAAATGTAAAGGACATGATAGAACAGATACGATGGTGGCTCGGGGAAATCAGGAAGCGGACATGGCCGCTAAAAGGGCAGCAGGATACGGCCCTCAGTTTATTATGATACAGACAGACAGAACAGCACATGACTTATTACCACCGTGTAGGGTAGAAGTAATAATACAGGAACAAGCAAAGGCATCACCTCAGGAAAGGATGGTATGGGAGGAAAGGGGGGCAACCGAGGATCAAGGACTATGGAGATCGATAGACTGGAGGCCAGTTTTACCATCTGGACTCATGAAACCCCTCCTCGAGGAGGCGCATGGGCTAACACACTGTGGAAAGAAGCAGATGATAAAGTATTTGATACATTGGTGGCACCACTTCCTGCCGGCGATGGTGGAGAACCATATTAGAGAGTGTGAGGTATGTATAACTTTCAATGTCAAGGCGACTGTAAAGCCACATGAAGGACAGTTCCCGTTACCTAAGTTACCAGGGCAGGAAATTGTACTTGATTATACGGACATTATTGAGAAGGTAAGTGGCTATCGATACCTCTTAGTAGCAGTAGATGTGTTCACAGGGTGGCCGGAGGCAATCTCTGCCAAAAGAGAAGATGCAAGGACGGTAAGTAAATTCCTGATCAACCAGTATATTCCGAGACACGGATTTCCTAGAAAAATTAGGTCCGATAATGGAAGTCATTTTAAGAATAACGATCTACAGGAGGTAGAAGCAATGTTGGGATTGAAACATGCCTTTGGAACGGTGTACCATCCGCAATCCCAAGGGAAAGTGGAGAGGATGAACCAAACAATAAAAGGTAAGATCGGGAAAGTACAGGCACGAACCAAACTAAATTGGGTGGATGCGTTGCCCCTGGCATTAATGTCAATAAGGAGTTCGGTAAGTTCTGTGACAGGATTTACTCCATATGAACTACAAACAGGGCACCAGTTTCCAGGACCGGGAGCCGGAATTCAGACAACGAAGAATGAGGTAAGCTCAATGGGATGCAAGCTTTATTATGAAAAACTAACGGCTCTGGTGTCAGATTTTTCACAAAAGGTCACAAGTCCCAACAGAGAAGGGGAAACACCGATACCTTCAGTCGCGGAGTGGGTTCTGCTAAAGGTCATCAAAAGAAAGTGGTCGGAGCCCAGGTGGACAGGACCCTACAGAGTGGTGGAGAGGACATCCCACGCGGTTCGACTAAAAGGAAAAGGCGAGACGTGGTATCATTGGAGTCAGTGAACAGCAACGGACCCACCGACACGGACACTGGAACAGATTCAAACGGAGGTGACTGAGAACCTGTGAAGCAACCACGGACTAAGAACACTTAACGTCCCTTTTTAAAGAGACTATTGGACTACGGTGACTGTATTTCAGTATTCAAAGTGATATTTCTATATTGAAGTCAACAGAATTTAGGGGGCTGTGATGGACACTATGTGGGGACTATGGGTGATGTTGTTCCTAGCCCTTGAAGCATCTGGAGAAGGAAACAACTGTACAAAGTGTTTGTGATCAGCCTGGGAGGCCCATAACGAACTGAAACAGTACTTTGCGGATTGGACTGACGTTCCTGAACACAGTGTTGGGGTCCCCACTGGACTGAAGTGTGTTCATAATGGCCAAGTTTGTGAGGTTAAGTTTAACAAGGGGTCGGAGATGTCGGTCCTTGCAAAAACTCCTGAGGTCTTGGTCCCATAAGTTAACTGGTGGTTGGTCTAATTTTCATGAGACCAAAAGGGGGACTGTTGGAATCTAGGGGTTAAAACATTATGAAAGAAATGATTAATTAATAATTTTATATTTACTGTATGGTTCAGGGAAAAAGAGGAATGTGATTAAGTGGCAATCTCAGCATGGAGCAAAGTTGGCTGAGCAAAATTGTCTGCTCCCAAATACAGGGAGAGGAAATGCATAAAACGATTTAGGAGGAATGCTCAAACTGAAGGAGGTGGTGAGTAGCACAGGAGACACAGGCCAGATCAGAACAAAGAATGGCCTGTAAGAAACAAAGGGAATGGAAAACCAGTCTAGGAGGAAGATTAAGGGAGGAGGAGGTGTTAAAGAGAACAGCAGAAATTGGCCAGACAGGAACAGAATGGTGATTAGAAATATCTGGGGATGAATTAATTTCTGATCAACACAACAGGATAGTCTGGCCTGGAGGATTAAGATGGGAGTGCTACACCCCAGATATCTGCAAAACAGGAGATGACTTGTGATAACCCTTATGCAAAAAGATCCAGCAAAGGAAGACAACTTTTGTTCTGTATGATAATGAAATCTAGCAAAGGAAGCCAACTTTTGTTCTGTATGATAAGGTTGACCTATATAAACTGAACCAACTGGACAATAGGGGTCAGTCTTGGGGAGTAGCTCACTGTGCAGGTGACCTATGAACTAATGAGTGACCCAGAGCTCTGTTAAGTTTTATTCTTGTGCTGTGTAATAAATTGACTGTTGAACCGAATACCTTCTCCTATCACTTCATTCAAAGAACACGCTGGACTCAGACCACACATAGACTAAATTAAGAGTAAGGTAAAGCCAGAGTCCGACAGTGGCCACTGTCATTAAGTCCCTGTGTAACCTCTTCATGCTCTTCAGATACCCGAGTTATATTCACAGTGACCGGGGATCCTCATTCATGAGCGAGGTGTTGCACCAATACTTGCTGGCCAAAGGCATAGCCCCTGAGGGAATGGCCAGGTGAAAAAGGAGAAAGGGAGTCCTCCTGACCCTCAAGTCAAAAGGGACACCCGATTCCCAGTGGCATGAGGTCCTATCAGAGGTGCTTCCACGCCACCAGGTCCCTCCTCTGCAGAGTGACGAATGTGACTCCGCATGAAAAATTTATTCTCATTCCCCAGGAGGTTGGCGTTGGGAACCACGCTACAGGTCTGGCTGTGGACCCCAGGGCCTGTGTTACTCTGGAGACACACCAGAACTCACAACACAGACCCCCTGGTCGAGAAGGTCCATGCAAACTCCCAGTACGTCTAAATGCAGTACCCGGATGAGCGGACAGACCCTGTTTCCGTTCAGGACCTGGCATGTGCAGGGGCCCCTGCAACTGAACCATCCGCAGTCGATCGACCAGCACCCCCCCTCCCCACGACTAGCAGAGACACTGTCGAGAATCCGATCCCACCATTGGTACCAGCTGCTCCGTTCCAACTCCAAATCACACCTACCCCCCGCACCAACTGAATCTGTTCAGCCACCTGAATCGCAGTCCGTCACACAGAGCACTGCCCAGGGGCCTACACCAACACCACAGCCGGCACTGCAACGGCCAGTTCGACAGACATTTTCAACCCTTTAGACTGTGTCCCAGTTTTCAGTACTTTCAACAAGCGCATATACTCCGTGTGAAGAGCAAAGGAGTACAGGCACGGAAGGGAGGTGACCAGAGGTGATGAGGTTGGTGGTGGTGGCTTGATGTGCTGTGGTGGATAAGTAGGAGGAGGTATCTGACACCAGTTGTCTTGATGAAGAGCTGAAGCCTGAAACATTGGTTATTGTCGGACTCTGGCTTTACCTCACTCTTAATTTAGTCTATGTGTAGTCTGAGTCCAGCGTGTTCTTTGAATGAAGTGATAGGAGAAGGTATTCGGTTCAACAATCAATTTATTACACAGCACAAGAATAAAGCTTAACAGAGCTCTGGATCAGTCGTTAGTTCATAGGTCACCTGCACAGTGAGCTATTCCCCAAGACTGACCCCTATTGTCCAGTTGGCTCAGTTTATATAGATCAACCTTATCATACAGAACAAAAGTTGGCTTCCTTTGCTAGATTTCATTATCATACAGAACAAAAGTTGTCTTCCTTTGCTAGATCTTTTTGCATAAGGGTTATCACAAGTCATCTCCTGTTTTGCAGATATCTGGGGTGTAGCACTCCCATCTTAATCCTCCAGGCCAGACTATCCTGTTGATTGGATCAGAAATTAATTCATTCCCAGATATTTCTAATCACCATTCTGTTCCTGTCTGGCCAATTTCTGCTGTTCTCTTTAACACCTCCTCCTGTCTTAATCTTCCTCCTAGACTGGTTTTCCATTCCCTTTGTTTCTTGCAGGCCATTCTTTGTTCTGGTCTGGCCTGTGTCTCCTGTGCTACTCCCCACCTCCTTCAGTTTGAATTCCTCCTAAATCGTTTTATGCATTTCCTCTCCCAGTATTTGGGAGCAGACCATTTTGCTCAGCCAACTTTGCTCCATGCTGTGATTGCCACTTAATCACATTCCTCTTTTCCCCTGAACCATGCAGTAAATATAAACTTATTAATTAATCATTTCTTTCATAATGTTTTAACCCCTAGATTCCAACATTATGTATCTTTATCTTCGCTAAAGTTTGACCTGCTGAGTTTCTCAAGCATTTTTTGCATATACTCCATCCCAGTTTTTAGGATTGACCAACAAGCACATATACTCTGTGTCCCCATTTTCTGGAAGTAGCTAACACCCAACCTCCAGTTGGTTTGTACTGGTGTTCATACATCTTCCTCTGTAAAGAAAAAAATCCATGTTTGCCCAAACGCTCCTTATAGTTCATACCCTCTAATCCAGGCAGCATCCTGATAAACCTAAACCAAGGGCTTCACAACCTTCCTAAAATGGGGATGGCCTGAGTTGCACACAATACTCCCAGTGAACCTTCTGAAATGCTACCAGGGAACGTAGGCAGATTTAAGTTCTTGGGAGTTACCATCTTGGAGGATCTTTCTAGAGCCAACACACTAACGTCAGCGCCTCTACTTCGTCAGGAGTTTGCAGAGGTGTGGTATGACATTGGAAACCCAAGCAAATTTCTACAGAGGTGTGGTGGGATGTGTACTGACCGTCTGCCCCACGGTCTGGTATGGGAACACCAATACCCCTGAGCATAAAGCCCTGCAAAAAGTAATGGATGCAGCCCAGGACATCACAGGCAAACTCCTCCCCACTATTGAGTACATCTATAGGGAACGTTGTTGTCGAAGAGCAGCAGCATTTATCAAGGATCCACATCACCCAGCACATGCTCTGTTCTTGCTGCTACCATCAGGAAAGAGGTATAGGTGCTACAAAACTCACATCACCAGGTTCAGAAACAACTGCTACCCCTTCACCGTCAGACTCCTCAACAACAAACAATTAGGGTGTAGCTGTGCATGCGTGGAGCCACTGACCAGCCCACAAAGTGGCCAACAAATGCGGTGTCCACGTGGACTTGGGGGGGGGGGGTGACACCGGTCATTATCCCAGGTGACCTCAGCACTGCGGGAATATTGGGAATGCTGCCCAATCTTATGCCAGCGCTCCGAGGATGCGGGGTCCTGACGACAGCGCCTGGGGCTCATAAAAGCGCGACAGCCAGAGCAATAAACCAGTCTCGTTTTCAAAGACTTTGGTGTGTGCGTCATTCTTCTCCACACTCACGTAGCACAAATGCTACATTGGTGACCCCGACAGGTCCAACTAGCAGTTGAACCTGAAGATGATGGATCAAGCAGAGCCAAGGACCATCCACACGGTCTCTCTCAGGCTCCCAACGATCTGGGTGTTGCAGCCACACGTGAGGTTCAAGAGGGTCAAGGCTCAATTCCAGCTTTGCCGCATCACCACTGACAACACCTGCTATTTCTACGGTATGAGCACCCTTGATCAGGACACAGCGCCAAGGTTGTAGGCAGCCTCTGGAGTAAAGCAAATATACAGCCCTCAATGAACTGTTAACCCGCACTTTCGGGATCTCCCAGCACGAGCGTGCCGCCTGATTGCTGCATATGAACGAATTGAGGACAGGGCCCCGTCTGCCCTAATGACTGAGGTGCTTGCTCTAACAGAGGGCCATAAGCCTTGCCTGCTCTTTGAGCAGATCTTTCTGGAGCAGCTGCCCGACGATATCCGACTCTTGCTCATGGACAAGGGTCGCAGTCCAGGAGGACATGCTCTGGAGAGCAAAGAAGGATACCAGCACCACCATAGACCAGTTCAGCAAGCCCCACAAACAGCCATCTGTGAAATCAAGACCAATTCAGGGGCAAGTTAATACCCCGGGATAATTCAGCTACCACCATCAGTGGAGGGGTGTGAAGACCCATCGATGCCGCCCACTCTCCGGGTTTCCAGGAAATGCCCTGGCCAACCGTCATTGATGGCTGCGGCGGTTGGCCCACGCGATAATCTCCTCTATGTATGGGACTCCTAGTCGGGCATGCGTTTCCTGGTCAACATTGGTGCTGAAATAAGTGTCCTACCCACCCCCCCACCCCCCCAGCCGGCCTCAACACCCGCAATGGCAAGCAGGGCCTAGCACTGAGGGCGGCCAACAGATCCTGCATTCAGTCTTTTGGGACCCTCATCATTCCTCCGGTTCAGCAACAGCCAGTTTACATGGACCTTCACCCTTGCAGCAGTGGTGCAACCGCTCCTGGGGGCCAACTTCCTCCGGGCCCACTGCTTGCTGCTCGACCTCAAGGGAACCTTTCAGTCTCTGCCTCTGGGGAAGGCGAGCTGCCCACCCCCCGCCCACCTGGACTCTATAACACCTTCGGGCAACGAGTTTGCCCGCATCCTGGTGGAGTTCCCCTCGATAGTAGCACCACAGTTCTCTGTGGCTGAGCCAAAGCACGGGTGAGGTAAGGTACCACATACTGATCGAGGGCTACCCCACTCCATGCCAGGGCACGCTGACTCCCTCCTGAAAAGTTCAGCCTGGCAAAGGAGGAGCTCAATTAACTGGAGGAGCTTGGGATTGTGCGGCGCTCTGACAGTCCCTGGGCCTCCCCCCTTCCACATTGTGCCCAAATCAGCAGGGGGTTGGAGACTATGCGGCGACTACCGCCACCTCAATGAGGCCACCACGTCCGACAGATACCCTGTGCCCCACATCCAAGACTTCGCCACCACTCTGCACGGGGCACGAGTATTATCCAAGGTAGACCTCATCTGGGGTTATCACCAAATCCCAGTTCACCCCCCGGACATCCCCAAGACTGCAATCATAACTCCCTTTGGCTGATTTGAATTCTCTGCATGCCTTTCGGTCGAAAGAACACGACACAAACTTTCCAGCAGCTGATGGATGCAGTTGGCTGGGACCTCTCATTTACATTCATCTATTTGGATGATATTCTCATCACCATCTGCAGCCGCAAAGACCACCCGGCCCTCCTGAGACAGCTGTGCACCCGGCTGAATGAGTTTGGGCTGACCACCAACCCCACAAAGAGCCAATTTGATCTGAACACCATCAAATTCCTGGGGCACAAGATAAACAGACATAGGGCTACACCCCGCCGTGAGAAGGTCAAGACGGTCCAGCACTTTGCTAAGCCACGCACAGTAAAAGGGCTACAGGAATTTGCCAGTATGATAAACTTTTACTACAGATTCATACCAGCAGCGACACACATCTTGCACCCCACACCCCCCACCCCCACTTTGTACTGATGGCAGGCAAGTCAAAAAGTCAAAAGACATTACTTGGGACAATGAGTCTTCCAGGATCTTCCAGAATGCCAAAGTTACGCTGGCCAACGCCACCCTGCTGGCCCTGACAGTCAATGCCTCCAGCACAATGGTAGGGGACATATTGGAACACCTCATTGAGGGCCAGTGCTACCCCTGGCCTTTTCATCAGGCTCCTCTGCCCCCCAGAGCTCAAATACAGCGCTTTCAACCGGGAGCTATTGGTGCTGTACCTGGTGGTAAGACATTTCAGCTTCTTTTTGGAAGGCCGGCAATTCAAGGACTTCACTAATCACAAGCCGCTGACCTAAACCTTCCATAAGGTATCAGACCCGTGGTCACAAAGTCACTTGTCCTACGTGTCCAAATTTACAATGAATGTACAGCACAACGTGGGGAAAAGCAACATGGTAGCCAATGTTCTGTCACGCCCTGCCCAAAAGGGTCGACTACGTGGCCCTCGCCAAAATGCAGCAGCAGGACTCTGAGATCCCTGCATATAGGACAGCCGCCTCCGGTCTCAGGGTGGAGGAAGTTCCCATCGGCCCAGGTAACCTGACAATGCTGTGCGACTTCTCTAATGGCAACCACTGCCCCATTGTTCCGGCTGCATGGAGACACCATACACAACCTGGCGCACCCTGCAATCCACACCATGGTCAAAATGGTGGCCAGAAGGTTTGTCTGACATGGCCTCCATAAACAGGTCAGCCAGTGGGACAAGTCCTGCATATACTGTCTGTCCTCCAAAGTGCAGTTTTACATGAGAGTGGCCACACAGACTTTTGAACTAGCTCAGTGCACACATCGACACAGTGTGTCCATTACTGGTTTCCCATGGGGCGAGATACCTCTTGACCATGGTTGACTGTTCCACAAGGTGGCCGGAGTTGGTCCTGCTGGTTAATACCACCATAGAAACCTGCGCTAGGACACTCATCAATACATGGGTGTCTAGATTCAGGGACCCAGAGCACCTAACCTTGGAGAATGGGGCACAATTCATCTCTGGGCTCTAGGCAGCGCTGGCTAACTTTCTGGGGACACAGTCCACTACACCACAGCGTTTCACCCTCAGGCCAATGGGTTGGTGAAGCGGTTCCACAGGCACCTCAAGGCAGCCTTAATGGCCCGGCTCAAGGGTCCCAACTGGGTAGACGAACTGTCTTGGGTCCAGTTGCGGATTTATACTGCGTCAAAGGAGGTCTTCAATTCCCGGCCCCTGATAAATGCCCGGAAGACCCTACTGCAACCTTTGAGAACTTGCAGTGAAAACTAGTGTCCCTGGTCCCATGGCAAAACTCATCACACGGCCAGCCCAAACATAATGTATTCGTGAGAAGGGCTGACCCTATGAAGGGCCCTACAGGTCGTCAGGGACGACAGTCCCACCTTTGTTCTCAACATCGGCTGTAAGGTGGAGACTTTACCACTGATCATTTGAAACCAGCATATCTCGACTATAATGAGTCAGTCTCCATTCCTCCCCCGCGACGCAGGGGCAAACCGCCCAAGGCTACAGTCATTAGCCTGGTCGCCGGATCTGGGAGGAGTTGCGCAGTGGCCTGCACACGGAGACATGGTTAGGCCCTCAAAATGGTCAACTGACTGCGTGGACCTGGGGTATTCTGGCAGGATGGCCAGCCAGTCCCAGGTCGGCGTTCTGATGACGCAGGGCTATGACATCAGTGCCTGGGACTCATATAAGCGCAACGGCCAGAGAAATAAACCAGTCTTGTTTTCCAAGGCTTTGGTGTGCATGTTGTTCTTCTCCACACTCGCGAAGTGCGAGCGCTACCGTGGACTCATTTAAAGACTCTTTTGCACTTTATTGATTTTTCTTTTCCCTCTCTGTATTGCAGTCATTTTGTTTACATTTCTTTATTTGTTTACATGTCCATGTATCTTTTTGAGTCCAGTTTTTTGCACTCCCAATAAGTAGTAATTCTGCCTCACCCACAGGAAAAATCTCTCAGGGACAATAAATCTGAAATTGGGATCTAAGGGGATAAAGAGCTCTAGGAGCCCATGAGTAATTAAAATCACACAGATATGTATCATGTGGCATGATGCCCTCTCCCCACGATGCCCCACAGATATACCACCGTCCTAAATATTTTGATGACCTCCTTTACTTTGTACTATTCCAGTTTCTCGGTTGGTCTGTATCTCAATCTACTCAAACACCCAATTGAGTAACTCCACATTGCACTTTTTGTTTGGTGTAAACATTGGTTCATGGTAAGGTGGACGAGATCTGCTCGGCAGGCCAGAACGATACAAGCCAAGCAGCCTACCAATAGGTCCCACACCTGCCGGAGAGCTAGAGCAATCATCAAGGAGCCACACCACCCTGTTCACACTGCTACCATTAGGAAAGAGGTAGAGATGCCACAAGAATCACACCACCAGGTCCAGGAACAGCTGCAACCCCTCCACCATCTGACTCCTCAACAACAAACTCAATCAGGGACTCATTTAAGGCCCTTACTTTTGCACTTTATTGTTTTTTGCACAGTTTGCTTTCATTTCTTTATTGGTTGACGTGTCTTTAAGTGGCAATTCTGCTTCACCTGCGTGAAAAAGAATCTCAGGGTTGTATGTGATGTACAAACTTGGACAATAAATCTCCTGACATCAACTACAAGTTGATCCTTAGGGAATCCTGATCTTGCATTCCTAAAGGCACCTCCACTTTCTGAATTCTCTCTCCATTTTGAAATTAGTTTTTATTCATTGGTTGGGGTGGGAGGGGGAGATAGTGGGAAGAGGGAGGGTTCAGACATGGACTGACTCACTGGGAGAAAGAACAGGTCAGTTCCTCCAACTGCCGGCCGGTGGCGCTCTCTCTCTCCCTCTCTTCCCACCCCGCAGCGAGAGCGACTCGAATGCGCGTGCGTTGGGAGGGGCGCGGTGACTGACGGGAGTCCAAGATGGCGGCGCCCATCCGAGTCTGTAATTCGGATCTTCAGTGAGTTTCGGATTTGGCGCCGATTCCCGGCTGTCGATTCACTGGCGGGGCCGCGCATCGAGCGGCGGGAGTGCGGGGAAACTCAGCTGCAGGAGCTTCACTTGTTGTTTTAACAGGTCGGTTTGATCTCTGGAAGCGGAACGGAGAACGTGGGGGAGGATGGGCTCGATCCGTGCAGTATTACCTCCCCCCCCCCCATAATACTCCCCTTAGCCTCAACGATGCTCCCCTCGCCCCCAAACGATACCTCCCCTCCCAACGATGCTCCCCTCACCCCCCTAAATGATGCTCCACTCATCCCCCCCACCCAGTGATGCTCCCCTCACCTTGGATGTAAAAAGGAGGGTTATAGATGTTAGGTATTAGATTGTTGTGAAGTAATTTTATGAAGATTGGCACGGCATCATGGGCTGAAGGGCCTGTTCTATGTTCCACAGTACAGGATGCCAATCTAGCTCGTAACACCTGCCTGCACAAGATGCCTATCCTTCTATTCTCCATCCATTTGCGTTTTTGTCCAGATACCCCTTAAATGTTGCTGTTGTATCTTTTCACCATCTCTGCTGTCAGCATGTTCCAGGCACATATCACTCGGTATGTTTAAAAAAAAACTTGCCTTGCAAATCTCCTTTAAATTACCCCATTACCCCATTTCACCTTAAACATATGCCCTGTGTTTAGCTTGCGCTGCCAGTGATGTTTCATGTTGATGCTCAACCAAATATTAAGTTCAGATTTAAAAAAAATATTTAATTGTTTTCATCATTACAGGAAAAAATGGATTAATCAAATATTCCTAGCCAATTATACAAAAAAATGTACTTTTATATATTTTCTCCCCATCCCCCCCTCCCACCCAAAGGAAAGAAAAGAAACACCTACCATTTAATATACAATATTAGCATAGACAATCATTAATTGTTACTAAAAATTACTTATTGTTCAGATTCAGATTTTTAATCAGATTGCATAAGTGACATCACATACATCCCTGAAATTATTTTTCTTGCAGGCAAGGCAAAATTACCACTTATTAGCAATGCAAAAAAAAACAGACTCAAATGTACACATGTAAACAAACAAAGAAACATAAACAAACTGTGCAATATAGAGAAAAAAATCAATAAAATACTGTAATGGATTATAAATATTTGGGAGAATTTGGTAAGATTACTGGGTGACATGCACTCACACATTTTAAAACTGATCCTATTTGAAAGACTGAAAAATTCATATTCAATAACATTGCAGGATCTCTGGAGAATGTGATGCACATTTCACAAGTAGGTGCTACTTGAAATGATGTCATAAAATTAAAGACCATTATTTTGGAGCAGACAAACTGACTACAAGTATCTTTTTGCAAATTGCTCACAGAAAGGTCACTCCTGGGTTTTGTTTATCTAAGACAACATGGTGACTAAGAGAAGAACTCCTGTTGTTTGCTGGAGAAGGTAGGGTTTTCTGGCAGTTGGAGAGAGAGAGAGAGAGAGAGAGACAAGTTAACAAGCTCTCCCAGTTAGTGTGGGTGTGACACTAAAGGAGCTGAACAGTGCAAGCCAGGAAGAGCTGGTTGGAAACAGAAAGTTCTAAAGCAGTGGATGGCTGGAAGTCCTCTATGTCTGATGGTCTCTTGGAATAAGTGGAACAGAAAGGAACTCTGTGATAGCCTGAAGAAAGAGGTTATAATCTGGAAAACCCTGATGGGGCAAGTTTCATCAGCAAGACATTGAGGTGACTAATGGTGGTACCTCAGTTGTGGAAATCCTGGAACAACACATCTCTCTCTCTGCAAACTTACAAAGAACCTTCCTGAGTGGTAAACATTTACCTTTCGAGCACCAAAGCCTGATGAATTTTTTCATGTTAAATTCTGTGCACAGGATAAGAATTGCCTGCATCCAGAGAACTTGGAAAAGGGAGAAGTGAGATTTGTCATGATAATGAATATGTATGAGATGTACCGGAAGTCACGTGGTATGAGAGAGAGAGATAAGAACACAAGCAGGAGAACAAAGGAAACGGGAAAATAAAGCCACTGAGAAGTTTACCTGATAAAACTTGTGTTTAATGTTTTATTAACTTCACATTTCGGGCCACAAATGTGACATTGGCGACGAGGATGAAAGAAGCTTGAAGAAAATTAAAGACTAAATAAGATTACAGAGGATTACAGACAACTTCAAGGTGATAAGAATTTTCTCTTTGTCTCAGTACTTTTGGGGCTTGAATATTTCCTCATGGCTGGGGCAGACGGTAACTTTCTAACACATAGTAGATTTGCTCATTTTGACCCAACAGGTGATTCAAGCACTGTAAGTGTGAAGTGGAAGGCATGGCTGGAAGAATTTGAATCCTACGCCGACAGTCGTGGCCTATTTCTAGATACCGGTACAGTTGAACAAAAAGGGCAGAGAAGGGCGTTACTTCTTTTCACTGCAGGACCCTCAGTTCGGGAAACATTTAAGACACTTTTGAATACTGGAAGAAAGGATGAGTACCAGAAAGCGGTAGATGCATTAAATGCACACTATGTAGTGACACCGAATGCTACATTTCAACGCCATTTGTTTCGGAGAACGAGACAAGAAGATGGCCAGACAATTGCTCAGTACGTGACGAGACTACGCCAGCTAGCTGTTGGATGCAATTACATGCCAGCTGATTTGGACAACCAATTATTGGATCAAGTCGTACAGCACTGCAGATCAGATAAACTCAGAAGACGTCTACTGGAAAGAGGGAGTGAGTTGGAACTCACCGATGCTTTAACCATTGCTGCTGCATTAGAGGCTGTTGAAGGGCAATTTCATACCATGACCCTGAAAGACAACTCAAGCCAGCAAATTAAGAGGCTCTCACATCGCCATAATCAGCCAAGATATACGTCGACACATGACGTGGAGTGTTATCGATGTGGATACCGAGGTCACTTTGGAAAAGACCCATATTGCCCAGCCAAAGGCAAAGTTTGCAGAAAGTGTGGAGGTAAGGACCACTTTGCAAAGAAGTGCAAAAGCAAGTCCAATGCAGACCAGAAGAGGAAGAGTACAACTTCTAAAGGCAAAGCGGGTGGGGGAAAGGAAAGTATCCTGGAAGGAAAGATACCATTCGCCAGATAGACGGTGACGATGATGATACCCAGGAGGAACAGAGTTGTTACCAATTCATGTTGAATGAAGTACATCATGAGAAGGTCCCAGTGATCATTGGTGGAGTGACAGTGCAGGTCATTGTAGACTCAGGCAGTGATAGTAATGTGATTGATCAACATTTATGGGAGAAGTTGAAAAGGAAAAAGATCATCTGTACCTCAAAGAAGTGTTCCAAGAAACTGTATCCATACACAGCAACCAAGCCATTGCAGACCATTGGATGTTTTACTGCAACTGTTGAAGCTGGCGATAAGTACACCGAAGCAGAGTTTATGGTCATAGAAAAGAGGGGAGAACCATTGCTGAGTAGAAGCACAGCGCAAGACCTGGCAATACTTCATATTGGAGCTTGTGTCAATTCAATTCAGTCATACGAGGATATGAAGCAAGAATTCCCCGCAGTCTTCCAAGGAGTAGGAAAGCTGAAAGGTCGACAATTGAAGCTAGCGGTAGATGAAGCGGTCAAACCCAAGGCACAACCAATGCGCCGAACTCCGTTTGGACTTCGTGGGAAAGTCGAAGCCAAAATTAAAGAATTGATCGAACAAGACATTATTGAACCGGTGGAACATTCGACACAATGGGTCAGTCCCGTAGTGATTGTGCCCAAACCAAAGGGTGACATAAGACTATGTGTTGACATGAGAATAGCCAATGAAGCTATAATTAGAGAACGACACCCTATACCAACAGTGGAGGAAATACTTCAAGAACTAACTACCAGCAAGGTATTCTCAAAAATTGATCTGAAATGGGGCTATCATCAATTAGAGCTGGATCCAGGTTCCCGAGATATGACAACATTTGTGACTCACTGTGGATTGTATCGTTACAAGAGACTATCATTTGGAATTAATGCAGCTTCGGAGATATACCAGTATGAAATCCATCGAGTGATTCAAGGCATTCCTGGAGTTGCCAACATTTTTGACAACATCATAGTTCATGCACCAACGAAGGAAGAGCATGACAAACGGTTGAGGCGTGTACTATCTAGACTACAGGAGGCAGGCCTTACCGTGAATGGAAACAAGTGCCAGTTCGGTTTGTCAGAAATGGACTTAATGGGACACAGACTTACACGGGAAGGACTAAACCCTGCAGAGGCCAAGGTGAAAGCTATTGCAGAGGCACGTGCACCTCAGAACGCAACAGAGGTGAGGAGTTTCCTGGGATTGGTCAATTTTTGTGCATAGTTCATTCCTAATTTCGCTACAGTGGCAGAACCACTAAGGAAACTAACCAGGAAAGGTGTACCATTTCATTTTGGATCTGAGCAGAAGAAAGCGTTCACAGCGCTGAAGCAAAGCCTGACAGATGCAAAAACTCTTGGATATTACGATCCGGCGGCATCAACCAAAGTCATAGCGGATGCCAGCCCAGTTGATTTAGGAGCAGTGTTGGTCCAGATGCATGATGGAGGACCAAGAATCATTGCCTATGCCAGCAGATCGTTATCGGATGTGGAAAGAAGATACTCTCAGACAGAGAAAGAAGCACACGGACTTGTATGGGCCTGTGAGAGGTTCCATGCATATTTATACGGCATTGAATTTGAACTCATCACAGATCATAAGCCATTAGAGGTGATCGATGCACCTAGATCCAAACCATGTGCCAGAATAGAGAGATGGGTACTCAGACTACAACCCTACAAATATAAAGTAATCCACATTGCAGGGAAAACAAACATTGCTGATCCGCTGTCCAGATTGGTGAAGGATAGTGGTCCACAATCCAAGTCAGAATTGGGAACAGAAACAGAGAGCTTTGTACGCTTCGTAGCTATTCAGGCGACACCGAAAGCTGTGACTACGAAGGAAGTCGAGAGAGAATCCGAACGTGATCCAGAACTCATGGAAGTAAGAGAATGCATACAGAGTGGACAATGGGACAAGTGTACTCACAAGGCTTACATTCCCATTAGAGACGAACTTTGTTGCATCGGACAGTGTGTATTAAGAGGTTGCAGATTGCTGATACCGCAAAGATTGAGACCGAAGATCGTATCCTTAGCACATGAAGGACACCTAGGTATTGTTGGTACCAAGCAAAACCTCAGGACCAAGGTATGGTGGCCAGGTTGTGATAAAGACACAGAGAAATTTGTTAAAACTTGTCACGGATGTCAAATCACAAGTAGGAATAATCCGCCAGAACCGATCCGGAGTACGCTACTCCTGACTGGACCATGGATCGACGTAGCTGTTGATTTTCTTGGACCTTTACCGACGGGTGAATCAATTATGGTAGTGATAGATTACTACAGCAGATACTATGAGTACGTGGTGTTGAAGTCCACAACCACTGAAAAAACAATACAAGCGTTAGCAGAGATATTCGCAAGATATGGATTACCTGTTACATTATATTCTGACAATGGTCCACAATTCATTTCAAAGACATTTGCGGAATACATGAGGACCACAGTAACTCCGAAATGGCCGCAAGCCAACGGAGAAGTAGAGAGACAAAATCAGTCCATTGAAAAACGATTGAGGATTGCACACGCAGGACAAAATTGGCGAGAAGCATTGCTATCTTATGTGGCTGTCTATCGAGCAACGCCTCATGCAACCACTGGAAAAAGTCCTGCAGAAGCATTTTTTGGGAGAAAAATCCGCACAAAAATGCCAGAAATAAAGGAAATCCGAGACGACCAGGAGATGAGGGACCACGATGCTGAAAAGAAAGGTGCAGCAAAGCTGTACACAGATTCGAAACGTGGAGCCAAGTACTCAGACATCATGCCAGGAGATAATGTTCTTGGAGGCATGAAACTGGTGGTAAGCTAGACACACCTTATTACCATCAACCCTATACTGTCGTATCCAGAAGTGGCAGTATGGTGACAGTCAAGTCTCCGACTGGAGTCCTGTATAAGAGAAATGTATCAAGTGTAAAAAGGTACCAGTCCAGAGATACATCGAGCGAAGAGGTTAAAGGCCAATACGAGATGCTGAAACTGAGAGACCTGATGATGTTCCAGAGGCAGTTACCAGCACTCCTGATGAAGTGACTAGAGCGCCAGAAACACCTGAAGCCGTGGCGAGCAGTATTTCCGACGCCAAGAGTGAACAACCGAGAAGCGACGACAATATCGCAGGCAGGCCGAAACGAAACCGGAAAGTGCCCAAACGATACGAAGACTTTGTGCCATAGTTTTAATAAGAACTTTGGGACAGTATTTTAATCTTATATCATAAAGTGCATGTATGAGTACTGTAGGAAGTAAATTTTATGTAGTTGAGTTATAGTATTACCATTAGTTACGATGTTTGTATGTTTCCGAGGGATATTGGTAAGTGAAGGTAAAGTTTATTTCTGATTAAAGGAGGGATGTCATGATAATGAATATGTATGAGATGTACCGGAAGTCACGTGGTATGAGAGAGAGAGATAAGAACACAAGCAGGAGAACAAAGGAAACGGGAAAATAAAGCCACTGAGAAGTTTACCTGATAAAACTTGTGTTTAATGTTTTATTAACTTCACATTTCAGGCCACAAATGTGACAAGATTGAACTGTGAACCAAAGAACTTTTCTTAAATTTACACACCCATTACATACACGCGCACTTAGAATTTGAAGGGGGTTAATTTTGGTTAGTTAAGTATAGAGATAAGTTAAAGTTTGATTCTGTTTTCATGTTTAAAGTTGATTAAAAATAACTTTTGTTTTAAAAACCACTTGTCCTGGTGAATGTCTATTGCTGCTGGGTTTTGGGGTCCTTTGGGCTCATAACAGTACTAAAGTAAGAGTCCTTAAATTGGTCCCAGGTTGAGTTTGTTGTTGAGGAGTCTGATGGTGGAAGGGTAGCAGCTGTTCCTAAACCTGGTGGTGCGAATCTTGTGGCACCTCTACAAATGAGAAAAAGTGTGCGCTGGGTTGTGTGGAACCTTGATAATTGCTGCTGCTCTCCGGCAGCACCATTCCTTGCAGATGTTCTCGATGGTGGGGAGGGTTGCGATCCAATTTAATGAAGTCATCTCTGATAATTCAATATTCATTTGGAGAACATCGTTGGGGAGATCAAATAACAAGAGTGGAGATAAAGCACGGAACAGGAGGCGAAGAAGAGAAAGAAGATCAGACGGTTGCGACATGGGTGGGAGAACCATTTTCTGAAAATATCTGCGCTTTGCATCGAATGGTAGCTGGCTTGGAGGAGGTGATTATGCACCTTTTAGTGCTGTCACATACATTGAAATCTTTGTCATAACCCTGCTTGACGACAAGCCTTAAGGCTTCCTTTGTATTCCGATGATATCAAGATAGTATTTGGCAGTGACATGAGTTACCATTCTCTTTTTGTAATTCAGCAAGGTACATGGAACACTTATTAAATGTGTCCTTAACAGTTAAAAGAAAATAAGTGAAAAATAAGCGATCCAGTCCATTAACTCTTAATCTCCCTCTCACTATTTCTGTTTATTCCTGTCACACTTGGTCTCTTACCAAGTATTTCCATTTTGTTCTTTAATTGCAGATTTGCAGCTTTGACTCTTGCTTCTGTGCTAGACAGTTTAATTACGACCTGGTCCTGCAGCAAATGTATGACCATTGGAGCACGTGGAACAAAAGGGCATACTTTGAATTTGTAAATTTCTTGTTTTCTCCAAGCAGAAATAATGCTGATATCTGGAACCCATGTCGAACGTGTATGAAGAAAGGGTAACGATGATCGCAGCAGGGGAAATGCAGGAGTTTGTTCCTTTTGGCCGTGACCACTGCAGGCGCCACCCTAATGCCACGAACCTTCAGCTTCGGCAGCTGCAGCCTGCGTCAGAACTGTGGTCCTCTGATGGAGACGCCGGATTGGTGGGATCACTGAGGGAGGTTACAATCCATGAGAAACAAAAGGTACATGCATGATTCAGAGTTGCATTGGAAAGCATGAGTTGATCCTCGGGTAAAGCAGATGTCTCTCCCGTGTGTGAAAAATGGAATATCATCTGGATGAATTTTTAAAATATTTAAAGGGTTAAAGGTCAATCCAGACACAGGGTCGAATGATCACAACAGATGGGTGTGTGGAACTGTACAGCGCAGGAACAGGCCCTTCAGCCCATGAGGAAAAATTAAACTACAGTCCTTCTGCCTGTACCTGATTCATATCAGTCCAAACACTATATTCATGTGTCTATTGGAAAAAACCTCTTAAAGTTACAATCATTTCTGCTTCTACCACTACCAGACAGGCCATTGCAGGCATCTACCACTCTGTGAAAAAAAAAGGTCCCATACACCAAGTTTAAATTTTTTCTCTTTCATCTTAAATGCACATCCTTTAGTGTTTGACATTGGGGGCGGGGTGGAATACTCTTTAGGCCTTTCATAATCTGATAAACTTCCATCAGATCTCCTCTCAACTTCTAGCACTCCAGAGTAAACAGCCCATATTTTTCCAATCTTTCCCCCCCCTATCTCATTGACATCCTGGTAAATCTCTTCTCTACTCTTTCAAAAGCTTCCACATCCTTAATGTAATGGGGTGACCAGAATTGCGCTCAATAACTTAAACTCAATCGATTAAGTAA
This sequence comes from Narcine bancroftii, assembly GCF_036971445.1. Taxonomy (NCBI): domain Eukaryota; kingdom Metazoa; phylum Chordata; class Chondrichthyes; order Torpediniformes; family Narcinidae; genus Narcine; species Narcine bancroftii. Next base: position 232,491,494 of record NC_091474.1, on the reverse strand, counting down.
TTATGATAAGAAGCTAATGTTGAAAATTGTGCTGGAGTGTCACAACTTTTTGCAAGCTGTCGGTGTCTGCTCACATTACCCAGGTTTTCACCATCTCCGTAAGCCTTACAGTGAACAATTCAAATCAATTCAATAATGGTAACTCAATTGCAGAAATGCCATGGCTTAGTCGAGGCCTTGCACCTGATCAGGGCTGTTCCTGTTCTTGGAAGACCGACCTGATCAGTCCAGTTCCACAGCCTTTACTTTTAAATCCATGCAGATTATTTTCTCAATGCCTGTTCAACTCGATTAAAAGTTTTGGTTTCTACCGCCTTACAGATCCCCCTTCAAGTTAAGTCAAGTTTATTGCCATCTGATTGTAGAAGTACAACCCGATGAATCAACGTTCTCTGGTCCTCGGTGCAAAACACTCAGACATACAATCAGACATAGCTCATATACAGACAATCAATACATCGGCAGGACAAGTATTCATCTGTACAAATAAATAAATAGATATTGTGTCATGAATGCAAGAGTCCCGGATGGTCAGTGTGAGCAGTTCCTTTGGTCGTTCAGCATTCTCATTGCCTTTGGGAAGAAGTTGTTCCTCAGCCTGGTGGTGCTGATGGGAGCAGCTGAAAGATGCTGTGTACAGGGTGGAAGGGGTACTCGATGATTACGCATCCTCTTCCAACAGTGATCCTGGTAGTCCATGTTGATGTGGTGGGGGTGGGGGGGGGAGGAGGAGACTCCCCTCCCCACCACCTTCCACTGAGGAATTACTTTCCTTGTTTTGGATTCTAAGTAGATTTGATCTCTCTCTCATCCTTTTTTTTAAAAAGTTTGATCAAATCACTCTTTGCTTTCTAATTCTTGAGAATTGAGCCCTGTTTGGTGATCTCTAAAACAGGGTTAAATTCTCCAGCATTAGAAAGCAAAGACTAACTTGATCAAACCTTTTTAACTTGTGGAGGTCCAGGTATTGTTTTGGTTTAAATAGCAGATTAAGTAGCATATGTGGAGAGAGAAACAGAGTTAAAATTTCAGGTGATGACATTTCATCAGGAAACATTACCGACCTGAAGGATTCTGATAAATTCATCAGGCATTTTCAATATTACTTCAGATTTCCATCATCTGCAGTTTTAATTCTTAGAAATTCATACGTTGCTTCTTCAAAATTAAGATATTAAAATTAAACACACAATGCTGAAGAAACTCAGCAGGTCAATCATTTAACACTTAAATCAGGTCATTTCATCCATAATTTTCCATCAGATCGCCTCTCAACTCTCAAATTAACCAGAGGACATAGTGTCCTTTATATAGCAAAGATAAAATTACACGACTGACGTTTCAGGCTTGAGCCCTTCATGTTATCTTTATTCTGATATGGGACCGGAGCAACTCAGCACCACACATTCTATTTTCGTAATGCATTTGTACCTTCATGTCCTTATGGCTTGGTGAATGACTGAATAAATCCACCAAACCATCAGAAATGTTGGTAGAAATTCTTCAAATTAATTTAAAAAGAAAAAATCCCCTTGCTGATGAATCCATGTATCAAATTTTAAATTACTCTTGAAAATTTGTTTTTTAAAAAAATATCTTGAAGTGAAATTAGAAACATCTGTGCGACCAAATAACTTTATTCAATTGCTATCTTGGAAATGTTCCAGCAATAGTCATCCAATGACAGATTGCCTTTGGGTGTGATTAATACTGATACTGGAGGGGCATTACCCTGCCTACTCATGCTCAATGGGCATGTGACGTCATGTTTAAATTTAGAGATGATTAGATGCTCAAGTTCCAAGTTGAATGTAAATTTTCAAACTCTGTGGGGACCCTTTTTAAATTACTTTTATAATCTTTGATTTATTATGAAGGTAGAACTGTTGATTAGTGAGATAATTTATCATTCTGATAAGAATTCTGTCTTTTTTTTTGGCCAAACAGCTTCTTTCTTGGTAGTGGGTTTATATTTTCCTTTATTATAGTAAAATATCAATACAATACAATCTGTTTGATTAAATGTGGGGTACCTTGGATGAAATGATATGATTTAAATGTAATGTATGCTTTTGAATTTTAACATGTATCTTTATGTTCTTTGTACTTTTGGATGTGAAATTTCAATGTTAATAAAAATATTGAAGAAAAAGAATACTGATGTTGGTGGTTTTGATGCAGGAGAGCTGGCACCTGAGGAAAGGCTGTTGCGATGTTGGTGAAGAGCTGGACTTTGATGAAGAGCTTTATGTGACTGGAAACATGGTCACCTGGAGCCGAGGAAGTAAAAACCATGCCTCTTCAGTTTATAAAGCATTCACAGTGGATGGCCCAGTCCTGCAGGTTTGATAATGATTTATGCAAGCCCACAGAAATAGACCTGCACTTGTGTTCACTCAGATTTGATCAGAATTGACCTCATTCCTGGTTCTCTTCAATCTCAAGTGTAATTGTGTTTGTACATTTGAAATAATTAAGAAACCTATTTTCAACATTGAGTTGGGGAGGTCATGTTGCAATTCTCTAAAGTGTTGATGAGATCCCATTTAGAGTATTGTGTTCGTTGTGCCATCGGAAGGATGGAGAGGGTGCAGAGAAGATTTAGGAGGATGTTGCTGATACTGGGGGGTTGGGGGGGGGGATGGTTGCTGAGCCATAGGGGGAGATTGAGCAGGATGGTACATAGGTGTACGCAATCACCAGAAGAATAGATCGAGTGAACGCAGAGAGTCTGTTGCCTTGAGTCGAGGAATCAGTAACCAGATGACAGGTTTAATGTGAGGGGGGGAGAGATTTAACAGGAACTTTTTTACACCGAGGGGCAATATTCTAGCAGACTTAAAATATGACAGGAAATCAATAAAATAGGTTATATCTAAAAAAAATGGTATGTGATAGGAAAGGTTTAAGGTGATTTTCATGATCAACTGCCAAAATCCAAAAATACACCCAAAAAGTTCAGGAAGCAAAATCTTCATTATCCAGTGTTGTATGTTGGAACATAGCATTGAAGCACCTGGATCTTCTGCAATCCTTCTGGTGATGGTATTCCTACAAGTTGGGATTGGGTGGGGGGGACGACAGGTGGGGGGGGCATGGGGTCAGAATTTTGAGCAAGTGATGCTGAACGAAAATGGATTTGCTTTTAAAATCAGAAGATGACGTGATGAGGAGGGAAACTAGCAGGTGTCCCTCTTGTTGTTAGAGGGTGTGAGGTGCCCTAGCATTGGGCTTACAGTTCACAGCCATGGTGTACCAATGGAAGCCATGTGTACCTTGTCCAACAGTCAACTCTGCTGTTGCCTTGGATGTGCTGTTGTTCTTTTCAGTCTATGGGACTTGACTAAATGGGAGGTGAATCACATTCACCTTAGAATATTGATTTCATGGTTGGTATTGTTAATTTCGTGATCAATGGTGACTCTTAGGATGTGTATGATTCAGCAGTGGAAATGTCTGAGTCGATCAAAACACAGAAATGCTGGAGGAACTCAGCCAGTCTTGCAGTGTCCAAAGGAGGTAAAGATATATTACCGACGTTTCCAGCCTGAGCCCAAAACGTTGGTAAATATCTTTACTTCCTAAGGATGCTGTGAGACCAGCTGAGTTTCTCCGGCATTGCTGTGTTTTCACTACAATCACAGCGTCTGCAGACTTTCATGTTTCGCTTCTGGCTGACTCTATATCTGACTGTATTGTTGGGGACATTCAATATTTGTGAATGTGGTGCCATTTAGTAGCCTGTAACTTGGCGTTGTTCCGGTTTTCCTGCACGATTTGTAGATTTTGCTTTGGATGTTGTCCTGGAACGGTGCCAGTACATCAGCCCTTTTGTGGATCTACCATGCAACTTCCCATGGAGGAGAGAATAAATGCCCCCAGTACTTAAAAAAATAAATAAAATAAAGTGAATCAGAATTTCTCTTTTTAACTTAGCACGTAAGAAAATGAAAAGGTCAGAAATAAATCATAATGAACTTGTGACGTTGAGAGAAAGAGGGGAGAAGGCCCAAAAGCAAAAATCTCAGATGCAGAAAAATCTGAAATACGAACAGGAAAAGATGGTCAGGCAGCTTCTGTAGAGAGATCCTTAATCAGAAATTTAAGGTCTGTGATGGGATAAGTCAATGGTGAAACCAAGATGGGCAACACTGCAGAGCGTCTAAACAGGGATTGTACAGACACAAGGTGTGACTCCAGAGGTAGAATGAAAAGGAATAATATATTTATTACTGGACATTTTTGGGCCCAGAATCTGTCTCATTAAGAAAGATTAAACTAAGAAAATGCTGCAAAATACAGGAGTCTGCAGACGTGATTGTTGTGAAAACATGGAATTGCTGGAGGAACTCTGCTTCCATAGGAGGTAGAGATATGTTACCGACACTATGGGCCTGAGCCCAAATTCAAGGTGTAGGTAAAATGCAGGCAGGCGTGATGAGGAAGAAGGAAAGAAAAGACAGGGGGAGGGGCGCGGATGAACAGACAAAAGGTAATAATTGGACATGGGAGGGAAAGGTGAGAATTGATGGGAGGCTCTGTGAATCTAGAGCTGGATGAAAGGAGACAGAGGGAAAAGGAAAAAGAGAAAGATAAAGCTAGAAGAAAGAAGAAATAGGGATAGATGGGGGAGCTAATGGAAACCGGAGAAGTCAATGTTGATACCTTTTGGAGGGAGGGCGCTCTGATGAATAAGAGGTGTTGTTCCTCCAATTTGCAGGTGGTCTCAGTCTGACAATGCACAAGACCATGGACAGACATGTTGGCATGGGAATTATGGGGTTGGGGGGGATGTGTGTTATTGAAATGGGTGGCCACTGGGAAAGCTTCACCACCTTTTGGGGCCCAAACAGTTCATCCAAGTGAAGCAACACTTGTGAATCTGCAGGGGTCATCTACTGCACCCTGTGCTCCTGTTGTGGACTCCTGTGCATCAGACAAGAAAAAACACAATGCTGGAGGAAACTCAGCAGGTCAAATAGTGTACCTGTACTTCACGTAGCAAAGGTTTCAAGCTTGAGCCCTTCATCTGGGCGCAAACCAAGAGATCTCTTCATTTGAGCACATTGTCTCTGTCCATCACAGTATGTCGTTTTTCCGCTCTGGCAATCCTCAGACTATCCACAACACAACCCACTTTCAAGTTGAGTTTATTACAATTGCAAACCAACAAAACAGCATTCTATGGTCCTTGGTACAAAACATGCAGACGTACAACTAAACAATACACATACAGGACAAGTATTCTTCAACACAAATAAATAAATATTGTTTTGTGAATATGTGAGTCTTGGATGGTTCATGTCATTCTCAAACTTGCTCACCTACCCTTCCACTTCCTCATCCAGATAAACATCACAATGAGGTAGAGTCCCAGAAAAGATCTCTTTGGAACTCAACTGGTCACATACCTCCCTGTATAATCCATCTGTAATCCCCCTTTTGCAAGCAATGTTCCCTCTAATTTTTAAGTAGTTAGCGTGTGCAACACTATTATGTTGTGCAAATTCTTTTCCTGTGACAAAAGTATGTGTGCACTGAATGCTTGTGCATAAGTAAATTTGACATTATTTGAAGATTAGCCCATCTTTCATGGCTAATCAAACTATATTGGCATGTTTTAATATAATACAAGTTTATTTTCAAGAAGTATAATTATTAATGACTACATTATTTTAGGTAACTAACCTTGTGTACACACATTAATTTCCTTTGCGCACTGGTGGCCAAACAGGTGTGCGTGCGCACAGCTTTGAGGGATGGATTGGCAAGCCATTTTGGTCTCCACAAAGCAAGGCCTCCCTGGATTCCTTGCCTTTTTACTTTCTGAATGAATCTTGCATGGGGAACCTTTCTGAAATCCATATACATTACTCTTCCTTCATCAATGCTTTTTGTTACATCCTCAAAGAATTCAATTGGGCTTGTGAGATGTAGCCTTCCCTTGAGGAACCCATGCCTGATCAGAATATCCTTCTCTAAGGTCCTCTCTCTCAGGATCTTCTCCAAGAGCTTGCCCACCACTGAAGTAAGATTCACTGGTCAAATATTCTTTGGTTATCTCCTTTTCTTGAGCAAGAACATGACATGAAGAATAGTGGTGGTGTTGACAGTGAGGAGAATATTCTTTTACCACAGGGTGACATTGCTAAGTTGGTAAAAATTGGAGGAAAAATGGTACAGTAAAACTTAATCTTGAAAAATGTAATGGGATGCATTTTGGCACGATTGAGAAGGCCAGGATATGGACAAACAGGTAGCACCCCAAGAAGTACAAAGGAACAGAAATATTTTGATGTACGAGAAAAGGATCCCTGAAGTCAGAAATAGAGGTTGATAATGTTTTGAAGAAGGCATATTTACTAAAAATGATGAGCTTAAAATGGAGCACTTCAGCTCACCAAACTATAGAAAGGATGTGATTGCGCTGGAGAGGGAGGAAAAGAGATTCACCTGGGATGAAGCATTTTATTTACATGGAGAGATTAGATGAACTGGGTTTTTAATTTGATGGGGAGAAGGTTGAAGGAGGGTCCTGATTGAGGTATAAGGGGCTTAGATAGATTGGCTTCTGAGAAACCTTGCTCCTTCGCCGGTGTATGTATAATCAGAGGGCATTGTTTTAAAATAAGGAGTGGGGAATGCAGGACGTTTGGGTAGGTTTTTTCCACCCAGGTGATGGTTCAAACCCGCAGACATTCTTATTTGGATAAGGACTTGAAGTGCCATTTTGTTGAAGGCTGATGGTTGAGTACTGGAAAACTATTAGTAAAGATAGGGGATCAGTGAGTTGAAGGTCCTGTTTTTATGGAGAATGACTGACATCTTGTTGAATGGCAGAGCAGGCTTGATCACCTATTCCTTCTTCTCTTCCTGTCCATGTGATATTCTTGTGTTCTGAATCTCTTTTTTTACCCACCTGTCTTCTTCTGAAGATTACACTTTGCCCTGACCCCATGTGAAACCACAGAAGTGAGGCTAGTACTGAAGTGAATTTTTGCATCTCACGTGCAGCTACTGTATAATGTTTGGTTGATGACATTTTATTGTCCCATCCATCTCCTCATTAGTATTATGTGGCAGGTTGCCTGTGTTCTGAACTGGTCCAGGGTATTTGAATAATTGATCTGGGTTGCCTTAGAACTGATCTGGAAAAATAAAAATCAAACACAAGTAGTTGTGAAATCATACAGTATGGAAACAGACCCTTTTGGCCAACTTTGCCATCCCATTCAGGTTGCCTGTTGAAGCCAGCCTGCAGTAACAACAAAAAACTGGAGAAACTCAGCAGGTATTGCAAAGGTAAAAATACGTAACCGACATTTCGGGCTCGAGCCCTTCAAGATACGGAAAAATGTCAGTGGGGGGAGGGGCAAGGTGTGGTCACAAAGGCTGGAGGTGATAGGCGGAGAAGGGAGCGATGTGACAGCAATGATCAAGGGGTGGAGGGATCGCTTGGTGAAGGGAGGGAGAAGAACTGAAAAAGGGAAGGGAAGGGGGAAGAGGAGAGCAGGTTATAAGAAATGGAAAAGTTGATGTTAATGTTATCTGGCTGGAGAGTGCCCAGATGGAAAATCAGGTGGTGTTTATCCAATTTGCGGGTGACTATCCCACCAAGACCTTTAACATCGACTTTTCCAGTTTATGCTCACCTCTCCTCTTCCCCCTCCCCCTTTCCTTTTCCAGTTCTCCTCCCTCCCTTCATCAAGCCATCCCTCCTCCCCTTGATAGCTGCTGTCCTTTCCCTCCCTTCTCCACGTATTGCCTCCAGCCTTGACCACCCCTCCCCCTACTCTATTGTTCGGATGCCTGCCGACATTTTTCCAAACCTTGATGAAAAGCTCTAGCTTGAAATGTCGGTTATGCATTTTTACATTTGCTTTATAAAGGACACTGCTTGACCTGCTGAGTTTCTCCAGCTTTGTGTTTTTACTTCATCTATGGTGTCTGCAGATTTTCATGTTTTACCTCATTTGCCTACATCTGGTTCATATCCCCTCTGAACATTTATGACCTATGTACCTATCAAAATATCATAATCGTATCTTTCTGCACACCTTCCACTGGCAACTTGTTCCATACCCTCTGTGTGAAGAAGTTGTCCCTTAGGCTCCTTTTAAATTTCCCTGCATCCCTCTCACTTTAAACCATGGGTGGCTAAACTATGGCCCCTGGCCAACTGTGACCTGTTGCCCATTTTTAAGTGGCCTGTTAGAGCATAGTCTTTAACCATAAATGGCACTGCATGTACATTGCACTTCTTAGTTTCAACACTAGATGTCACTGCCATTTTGACCAACAACTAGTTTCCACTCACATACCACTTTAAGTAATCCCTGTGCCATACATGCTCTGTGATTAGTAAGGTGGTATGTGGGTGGAAAGAAAAAGTTTGAAAACCACTGTTATGTGCACAGTTTCAGAACTCCAAAAAAATGAGCCAAGGACAATTTTTCTCAAGCAAAATATTTCAGTAACAATTGGGTCGAGAGTAGTGATTCTCAACCTTCTCTTCCCACTCATATCCCACCTTAAGCAATCCCTTACTAATCACAGAGCATCGATGGCACAGGGATCACTTAAAGTGGTATGTGAGTGGAAAGAAAAAGGTCGAGAACCACTGGACTAGACCAACTGTTGGAATGTTACTCATCGATGAAAACTTTTACCTTAGTTAAAAAACCACTTAACTCAGTTGATTAAACATGGCGGAACTGAAAAGACGGAAAATAGCAAGTGATTGCCGAACATATCAGATGTGGTGGGGGAAATGTATACTTTTTCCACAGAAGTCAAGGGGAAGTGTGTTTGTTTGATTTGCAAGGAATCTGTTAACTTTATTCGCCCATCCTTAATACACCTTAATCATTAAGGTGGGCATTTGGGCCATTGAACTATATTCACTGAAAGTTGTCGAGGAATGTTGGAGACTGCCTTGTCCCCTTCTTGATCTTTTTTCCTGTTCTTATTTTGCACTGCTTTTTGAATGAGAGTTGTAACGAGTTTTATTGTATTCATTTAAATTAAATTTAATAGCAGCAGATACAGAAATGCCTACTGTAGCATGTGAGCATATCAATAAACTACTGTAATATCAAAGTTAAACTGTTCAGTTATTTTGATAGAAGATGAATTTTCTATTGCATTAGGGTTTTCAGGTCTAAAACCATCGTTCTTGTGTAATTGGTTGAAAACTGCTGAGCTCAATATTGTTTGGACCATGACTCTTTATATTTTTCTGTATGTGGCCCACAACCAAAAAGATTTGGCCACCCTCTGCTTTAAACATATGCCCTCTAGTTTTAGGCTCTCCCACCCTGTGGGAAAGACTGTGTCCGTTATCTTACCTATGCCCCTTATTATATGGTAGGGCTCTGTCAGACCCCCCCCCCCCGCCTCCCATAGCCTCCTGCACTCCAGAAATAAAAGTCTTAGCCTTTCCAATCTCTCCCTATATGATCAAAAGGTTTCTTTCTGTCTTGATTTTAGGCACTCTGGTGCGACTTCTGTATACCACAGGAAAAGACTGAAGGTAAATTCCCATGTTAAATTTTGACAGATAAAAGGGTTTATTTTCATATTTCAATTTATGGATGAAAGAATGAAGTTGTGAATTTTCTCTTGGCCTCTTTGCTTGGATAAACTGGAAGTTGATTAATGTTCATATCTGTCGTAAATTGCTTTTACAACAATAATTAATGTTGACTGACTTGTTTGCCTTACATTTTGTGTGATATCCAACTGCCATCATTATATTTTTCTACACCTCTTCTGTTGCAATTTGAATCGCAATCTGAATCTACATATGGTACCAATGGTGAAATATCACTGAACTATCAACCATTAGCCCTCTCTGACAATTTGAATTTCTGAATTTTTCAGTTGATTCACAAGATGACTATTGCATAGAAACATGGGAAGTAGGAACAGGAGTAGGCCAAAAATGGCCCATCGAGCCTGCTCCGCCATTCAATACGATCATGGCTGATCTAATTTATGACCTAACTCCACCTACCAGCCTTCTCCCCATATCCCCTAATTCCTCTATCATGTAAAAATTTATCTAGCAGAATTTTAAATATGTTTAATGAGGCAACCTCAACCACTTCCTTGGTTAGAGAATTCCAAACATTCACTACTCTCTGGGAAAAACTATTTTTCCTCATCTCTGTCCTAAATCTACTCCCCCAAATCTTGAGACTGTGTCCTCTCGTTTCAGTTTCCCTGGCCAGCTCAAAAAGCCTTCCTACATCTATCCTATCCATACCCTTCATAATCCTATATGTTTCTATAAGATCTCCTCTCATTCTTCTGAACTCGAGCGAATACAATCCTAGACGATTTAATCTTTCATCATAAGTCAACCCCTTCATCCCAGGGATCAACCTAGTAAACCTCCTCTGGACCGTCTCCAAAGCCAGTATATCCTTTCTCAAATATGCAGACCAGAACTGGACACAGTACTCCAGGTGCGGTATCACCAGTACCTTATACAGTTCCAACATTACCTCCCCACTCCTGAATTCAATTCCTCTAGCGATGAAGGCCAACATTCCATTTGCCTTCTTAATAACCTGCTGCACCTGCAACCTAACTTTTTGCGATTCATGCACAAGCCCTCCCAAGTCCCTCTGCACAACAGCATGCTGTAGTTTTCACCCTTTAAATAATATTCAGCTCTTTTATTTTTCTTGCCAAAGTGGATAACCTCACACTTACTAACATTGTACTCCATCTGCCAGACCTTTGCCCACTCATCCAGTTTAACTATATCCCTCTGCAGACTCTCCACATCCTCATTACAATTTGCTCTTCCACTCAATTTGGTGTCATCCGCAAACTTGGCTACACCACATTTTGTCCCCTCCTCCAAGTCATCAATGTAAATGATGAACAATTGTGGGCCTAACACTGACCCTTGCGGCACCCCACTTACCATTCTCTGCCAACCTGAAAAACTCCCATTTATCTCGACTCTCTGCCTCCTGTCAGACAACCAATTTTCAATCCAGGCCAATATACTTCCCCGGACTCCACTTTCCTGTAACTTACTGATAAGTCTCTTGTGCGGCACCTTATCAAACGCTTTCTGGAAATTCAAATATACAACATTAACCTGTTCCCCTCCATCCACCGCACCCATTATATCCTCAAAGAATCCTAACAAGTTTGTCAAACAAGATCTTCCCTTTCTAAAACCATGCTGCGTCTGCCTGATTGAACCCTTACGTTCTAAAAGTTTCACTATTTCATCTTTAATTACGGCTTCAAGCATTTTTCCAACTACAGACGTCAAGCTAATTGGCCGATAATTTCCACTCTTCTGCCTACATCCCTTCTTAAAAAGTGGCGTGACATTTGTTGTCTTCCAGTCTGCCGGGACCTGCCCAGAATCCAAGGAATTTTTGTATATGACCACCAATGCATCAACTATAACTTCTGCCATTTCCTTCAGAACCCTTGGATGCATATCATCAGGACCAGATGATTTGTCTGGCTTTAGTCCCATTAGTTTCTCAATCACTACTTCCTTTGTAACAACTATTTTATCAAGGCCCTCCCCAACATTCGCATCCTTAACTCTGCACTTGGGCATGGTGGACGTGTCTTCCACCGTGAAGACTGACACAAAATATTTGTTTAATGCCTCGGCCATTTCCTCATTTTTTGCTACCAGTTTTCCTTTCTCATCCTCCAAGGGTTCTACTCTCTGGCCTCCCTCTTCCGTTTTATACATTTATAACATTTTTTGCTTTCTGTTTTTATATTTTGTGCCAATTTACTTTCATAATCCTTTTTCCCATTTCTTATTACCCTCTTTGTAACCCCTTGTTGTCTCTTAAAGTTTTTCCAATCTTCCAGTTTCCCACTGCTCTTTGCAGCTTTGTACCCCTGCGCCTTCAATTTTATACTCTCCTTTATTTCCTTTGTTAGCCACATCCTTCCTTCTTTTTCAATCCTTTTATTAATCATATTAGAGATAAACAATACATAAGGAGACTAGGAGTACAGAATCAAAATATATGTTCTCATCTCAAGATGGAATCTAAAAAAAAAGAATGATTTTATTATATAAAACCCTATCTACTCTAAGAAAAAGACTGGACAGCCTTTCTTGAGAATTTATTGATTAAAAATTAATCACCTCGTCTTCACCAACAAAGAAAAAGAGAAGTAAAATATTGTCCGCAAGGGAAAATAATGATACAACCTAAGTCACATGGAAATAATTTATAAAAGGTTGCCAAGTCTCTTCAAATTTAACAGTCATATCAAATTTCCTCTAAACTTGAACATGACATAATTTGAGAGAGCCATTGAGCCAAAGTAGGTGGATTGGAATCTTTCCATTTAAATAAGATAGCTCTTCTAGCCAACAATGTAGAAAAGGCCACAACCCAATGTGTGGAAGTGGGAACTCATCCCACGTTTGGAGGTATAATTCCAAAAGGAGCTGTCAATGTGTTAGGTTGCAAACTAATATCCAGTATAGCTGTCAAAGTCTTAAAAAATATCTATCCAATACCGCTCTGACATAGGGCATGGCCAAAACATATGAGTTAGAGAAGCCACTTCCCATTTACATCTATCACAAATAGGACTAACGTTATAAAAAATACAGGCGATTTTGTCTTTCGATGTATGAGCCCGATGCACCATTTTAAACTGAATCAAAGAATGACAAGCACATATTGAAGAGGTATTAAGCAATTCAAAAAGCTTCTCCCATGATCCCTCAGGAAGATGTCACAGAAGTTCCTCTTCCCAGACCATTTTAATTTTGTCATTAGAATTTGATTGCAATTTTAATAACTTATTATAAATGTTACCTTTTAAACCCTTATGAGAAGGGTTCAAATGAAAAAAGTATCAACTAAAGACAAGTTGTCTTTTGCATCCTGGGCTGATGATTATTGCATCATCCTGATTGCCTTTGAGAAGCTGTTGATCTCTTCCTGCTTCTCCTCTAAGAAGAGAGTGGGGTCTGGCACCTGGGTTGGCTGACACAAAATAAAAAAATCCTTCACCCATTGAATCTTTGGATGTCTCTGGCTGAGAGGGCTGAGGTGCTGAGTATATTTGAGGCAGAGAGGAGAGGTAGCTGATGTTCTGGTCAATGATCAACCAAGCTCGTTGAATGACAGCATTGACATGATGGCCAAGTCACCAAATCTTGTAGACATCTGCTTCATAACTTCTTGCATTTGTTTAAATCTTGTGGTAAAATATAGCTCTTTTAATGTGGTTTTAGCTTATCTGCCCCAATATATGGCTCAAATTATTTCTTTATAGCATTCCTGGGAAAATCTTTAAGTACCACCAGAATGAGACTCAAAAAATGGTCAGACAAATAATCCAGTTCTGCTGCTACAGGAAAATATCTCCAATTCTCAAATAAACCAGTGGAGAACAGCAGGTGTGAAACGAGAAGGCCCACAGACACAGTGATTATTGGAAAAAGCACGGAAATAGTGGAGGAACTTAGCAGGTCTTACAGCATCCATAGGAGGGAAAGGTGCCCATGTCCTTCTTCAAAGTAGAGAGAAACAGTTAGGATTTTTGGTCTGACCTTTCAACAGAACTGCGAAAATCTTGAAATCAAACAAGCTTCAGATTTCAGAGAAGGGGAGGAGAGATGGAAAGTACGAAGGGAAACCAATGGCAGGTTTGAGATTGAATAATGAAATGGTAAAGATCTGCCTGAAGGGGGTGTAAGTAGAAGGAGGAGAGAGAAAAGAAAAGCTGGCGCGCGAGAAACAAAACATGAGAACACGAGTGACTGGAAATCAGAGATAAATGAGAGTGCAGGGAAAGAGAGAGAGAGAGAGAGAGAAGTGGGGGGGGGGGAGTAATTGATCCATCATCAGAACAAGGCAGTTCTAACATAAACCATAAATGCTGATGCTTTTGGAATTAGGCTGAAGAACCTGAGGGGCAACATTTTCACTCAGAGCGTAGTCCGAGCGAGCTGCCAGAGAAAGCTATCGAATCAGGTATATTTACAGTGTTGAAAAGGCATTTGAAGGATTTGGAGGGACAGGGACCAATTGCAGGGAAATGGGACAAGCCCAGAATGCTAACTTGGCATGGATCAGTTGGGCTGAAGGGCCTAGTCTCTGCTGGGTGGATGCAAATTCTAAGAAAGAAGGTGCAGGCAGAAGGACAGGAAATGGAGCAGATGCAGCTGTGAACCTGTCAACTAGGTTGGCGGGGAATCCACCAACAAGCAAAAAGGAAGACATCTCTGAAGCACTGACGTGGAACAGAAGAACATAAGAAATAGGGGCAGGAGTAGGCCATGTGGCTTGTCGAGCCTGTTCTGCCATTCAGTGAGATCATGGCTGATCTGATGATGGGCTCATCTCCACCTACCTGCCTTTTCTCCATATCCCTTAATTCGCTTACTATGTCGAGACCTATCCAACCTTGTCTCCACTGCTTCAATGGGCAGTGAATTTCACCGATCCACCACCCTCTGGGCAAAGCAGTTCCTCATCTCTTTCCTAAATCTACTACCCTGAATTTTTTTTAATGCTTTTTTTAAAAAAAACCTGATTTATTTGAAAAATCATTAGTAATAATACAACATACATTCAAAAAAAACAATTTTATATAAGTATATATTTAAAAAAATAATCCCCACCCACCCTCCCACCTCGTCAGCCAGCTCTCTTAAGGAGAGCCCAAATATATATGTTTATAAACTAAAACTCTCTTTGTCGATCCTTGCATCAGATGAAATGGTGCAGCTGAGGTAGATAAACTGGTTGACCGTTTTGAGTTTTGTGTGCCCGATGGAGATGTGGGGGGGCTGGTGGTCATGGTGGGGAGCTGGCTGATGGAGGACCTCAGTTTTCTTCAGGCTGACTTCCAGGTCAAACATTTTGGCAGTTTCCGCAAAACAGGACGTCATGCGCTGGAGAGCTGGCTCTGAATGGACAACTAAAGCGGCATCGTCTGCAAAGAGTAGTTCACGGACAAGTTTCTCTTGTGTCTTGGTGTGAAGAAACACACAATGATCAGCGTTTACAGAGCCGTTGTCATACCCACGCTCCTGTTCGGCTCCGAATCATGGGTCCTCTACCGGCATCACCTACGGCTCCTAGAACGCTTCCATCAGCGCTGTCTCCGCTCCATCCTCAACATTCATTGGAATGACTTCATCACCAACATCGAAGTACTCGAGCTGGCAGAGTTCGCAAGCATCGAATCCATGCTGCTGAAGATCCAACTGCGCTGGGTGGGTCACGTCTCCAGAATGGAGGACCATCGCCTTCCCAAGATCGTGTTCTACGGTGAGCTCTCCACTGGCCACCGAGACAGAGGTGCACCAAAGAAGAGGTACAAGGACTGCCTGGTGCCTGCCACATTGACCACCACCAGTGGGCTGATATCGCCTCCAACCGTGCATCTTGGCGCCTCACCGTTCGGCGGGCAGCAACCTCCTTTGAAGAAGACCGCAGAGCCCACCTCACTGACAAAAGACAAAGGAGGAAAAACCCAACACCCAGCCCCAACCCACCAATTTTCCCCTGCAACCACTGCATCCGTGCCTGCCTCTCCCGCATCGGACTTGTCAGTCACCAACGAGCCTGCAGCAGACGTGGACATTTACCCCCTCCATAAATCTTCGTCCACGAAGCCAAGCCAAAGAAGAAAGAAACTAAAACTAAAAACTAAGAATCTATAATAAAGCAAAATATATCTAAATACATATATTCTGAATATGATAACCACTTGTTAACAAAAAAAATAATTATCATGCAAATTATATATAATTTTTTCCATAACAATACAAGCTTTCAATTCATTCTGCCATCGCTAACGGCTCAATAGCCAATGCAAACAGGGCTGGTGACAATGGGCAATCTTATCGAGTTGAAAGTGTCAATTTAAACAGTAATGAAACTTGACCATTTGTCACCACCCTAGCAGTCAGGTTCGTATATAAAGCTTTAACCCAACCAATAAAAATCAAAGGCTTTTTCCGCATCAAGCTCCTGTCGATATGCATTGACTAAACTAATCAGTCGAAGAATATTATCTAAAGCACACATGTCAAACTCAGGCCCGCGGGCCAAATTTTGGCCCGCAAGATCATATCAAATGATCTACCGCTGGCCGCCGCACCAGTATAGTGCATGCACAGCTAATACCACAAATCCCAGAATGCTTTGCAAATGCGTTGGCGCCGGCTAATCGCCCCCACCTCCTCTCTTTACTTTCACTAGCATCTGCGACCTGTCGCCTAACTCACATGTAATAAACCCCTTACGAAAAATGGCCAAACCAAAGACAGAAAACAGGTCCTTTCAAGACAGGTGGGAGGCAAACTCTGACCCCAGAGTTTGATGAACTTGCATCTAAGAAGAGATGCCAAGTATCTGGTTTAGACCCAGGTGCATCAGAGTAAATCACAGTGTAGCAAGCTAAGCTTGGATTAATATTTTCTTTGGTCAACTTTAGACTGTTCATAGTTGAAAGATTGGATTTTCATTGAAGCAAGTTTTTTTTTGACTTGTTGGCTTGTGAAAAAAAATACATTTAAAAGGAGCTTAAAGGCTATAGAGAAATATTATTTATTGAATATTTTATTTCTCATTTCTTCTGGAAAGAGTTTAACCAAAACTATTATTAAACATTTATTTTAATAAGAAAAAGTTTAACATTACATATGTTGAAAGAAGAGAAAACATGCAGATGTTGTTGAAAATTTTCAATAAATATTTAGTTTGGCCCACGACTTAGTCCAAGTTTTTAATTTTGGCCCTCGGTGAATTTGAGTTTGACACCCCTGATCTAAAGCATTTCTGTGCTTAATAAAACCTGTTTAATCAACATGTATCAATTTAGATAAATACTTAGCAAATCAATTTGCTAGCTACTACCCTGAATTTTGAGGCTCTGTGCAATCTCTTGCCATTCTTCCATTTTTCCTTCCAAAATGGATAACCTCTAGTTTCCCAACATTGCACTCCATCTGCCAGACTTAACCTATCTATCTCTCTGCAGATGCTCCATGTCCACTGCAAGCTTTGATACACTAGACTCTGACCCCTCTTTAAGATCGTTTCAATGTTAAAACGAACGTGATGGGATAAAGTGGGAGCGTGAATTGAATCTATACAAGAAACAGCATGGTCAATGTATCTGTGGTGATCACTAATCAGACAGAAGTCCAGCACCTCTCGGTCCAGAACAGTTTTTTGTCCAACAATTCTGAGACTCCTGAACTTCCCCATATCGCTCAACTCCACATCAATGCAATCATGAAGAAGGCCCGCCAGTGGCTATACTTTGTAAGGCGTTTGAAGAGTTTCTGAGCCAATTCTCAGGACAAGTAAAAACTCCAGAGGGTTGTTAACTTGTCCTGAGACGCCACAGGCACCAGACTCCACTCTATCAAGGACATCTGCAAGCGGTGTCTTTAAAAAGCAGCTTCTATCTTCAAAGACCCCCCCCACCACCCTTCACTCTGCTCCCACCGGAAAAAAAGTACAGGACCCTAAAGACAAGCCCTCTTCCCCACTGCCATTGGATTCCTGAATAATCAATGAGCCAAAGACCCTGCCTTACTTTTTTTTACACTTTAAATAAATTTATTGTAGTAAAAGTGGTTTTATATGAATGTTTGCAGAATGATGCTCCCTCAAAACGCCGAATTTAATGACTTGTTCATGACAATAAATTCTGATTCTGATTCTAAAACAATAACTACTCTGGGATCACCAAAAGATCTGTCTGTACATTGAAATGTCACATTTTTTGCTGCACTAATTATAATAATGAATATTTATTTTTCCTTTTTTTTAATCAATTATCTCTTTTTCTGTTTTGCCATGTTGTGATAATTTAATGGATAGTACCGTAGTTGGTGTTTCTTATGTACCTGCGTGGCTAATTTTGAACTTGTGTCCCTGGAGATGGAGGTGTATCTCTAATTTTGTTAGTTTGAACAAAAAAATACATTGACCTTATATTTTCTCTTTTGTTGTGATATTCACCCTCCTGCACAGAAGGATTCAGCAAGGATAAATGCATCCTCTGTGTCTGGGATTCTTTCAACTTAGTTTCAGTTAACCTATTGTTTAATGCTTGATACAAATGCTGGCCCCAACCAGAAGATCTTTGGTGATTTTAAATTTAAATTTAGACACACAGCACAGTATCAGGCCCTTTCAACCCATGTGCTTGCGGTACATTTTTGAGCCGTGGGAGGAAACCGGAGCATCGGGGGAAAGCCACGTTGTCTCGGGGAGAACGTACGAACTCTTTACAGATGGGCAGATTCAAACCCTGGTCGCTGGTGCTGTATCTGTGCTGTCCCTACTCTTAGAAAAATAGTAATATTTTAACTGTATTTTGTCTGAGTTGGATGTTCCAAAGCTTTCACTTCTGGTAATTAGACTCTTCTCTCCAAGGTTCGAGGGGTATTGTGCATTTCAGAATTTGCAAATTCAAACTCTACATAGGTAGGTTTTAGAATCCCTCAGACCTGTTGTTGGGTTTTGGTAATAAAAACGCTGGAGGAACACAGCCAGTCGTTTTAGTATTTACAGAAGTCAAAGATATATTGCTGATGTTTCAGGCCTGAGCCCTTCTTCAAGGACTAAGCAGAATAAGTGAGAAGCAGGAAATCTCAGGATTCAAACAATGAGGGACGAATCCAGACGAACAAAAGGTGTTAATTGGAAAGACATGTGGAAGCAAATCTAGGTGAGAACATGGTCGTATTGCTTGAGAGCAGCTGGAAGTGCAGATGGGGAGCAGTGAGAGAGACTCTCACAGACCTCCCTTTGAAGAGTGGCGAACTTCTTACCCAAGCAGACCACACACAGAGCATTTGACTGAAGCGCACCATCAGATAGCACTGTTGTGGTAAAGGATGTCGTAACTTGTCAATTTTATTCCAAATTTCCCTTATTTGCTTTGCTTGCTCATGAACTCTAATTAAAATACTTTCTCCTTCAGCTCAAGAGAAGAGGGAGAAGTGCGTTTGCATTGTGCAAAAATCCAGTGTAAACGTGCACACCATCGATGGAAAGGATTACATTGCCCCTTTACCTTTCCAGGTAGTTAATGATGTTCATAAGCATTTCTTGGTCAACACCCTTTCCTCAACCAGCATTGTTCGAAATATATAATCAATATGTAATTTTTAAAAGTAAATATATCAGTTGGAATCAAATGATGACTCCATTTATTGAGACGGCAACCTGACTTGATTTTCATAAAATATTTTGACATTCTGGGAGGTCTGGTGCAGTTGCAAGTCCCCTCTCTCTTAATTACTAAACTGGGAAGAGATAGTAATAGGATTTGAACAAGTTATGTCCATCTCATTAAAGTAAAAAGATTTTATAAATTATGACTTTGTGGTTTAAACTCATTGAAACAAGCTGGTTGAAAATTGCTCACACCCTCAAGTTCTCGTGCCTTCTCTTTATTAGGTAGCAGATGTATGGGCGACTGCGTACGGACTAATGTTTGAACGTAGTAACCCTGTTCAAGAAATTCCTTTAAGTCCTCTAAGGTAGGAATGTGAAAAACAAAAGCACACGCATTGATTCAGTTAAATTCTCTTGCAAGTGTATCACTGACTTCTGCAAACAAAGAATTACTGGGGGCAATCAGCTAGACAGACAACATCCATGGGTAGAAATGGTCAGTCATTGTTTTCAGGTCGATACCTTTTGTCAAGAGTATGATAGAATGGGTGAAATTGTGGACACAAAGGGGGGAAGAAGCTGGGGGAGGGAGGTGATGGGGTGTGGGAGGTGGAGAGGAAGAAACCTTAAGGGGGGGGGGAAGAGGATGGAAGAAATGTTAGAGAGAGAAAAAATAAGCATAGCAGTAGATAAAGAAGAGATGGAAACAGTTGAATCAGATGAGGGTGGGTTACCTAAAATGGGAAAAAAATTAGGTCTAAGGCTGTGCAGGAGAAATACGATTTCCTGGTGTACCTCAGATTCTTTGTCTTGGGAGACACACTTGGGTTATTTGGGGATAAATACCCTCAAAATTAGATTCAGACTAGTATAATGGTAGGAAGACAAATTATTCTGAGAGGTTGGAAAAATTTGGGGGAAACAAAGTGGCTGCCTTTGAGTGGATGTCTTTAAAAAAAATTCAATAAATTGGATGTTTATATATACAAAAATGGGGCAAATATCTAGATTTCCTTGGGGAGGGTGGGAAATAGTGGTGGCTGTCGTGTTGAAGCATATTAATGAACGGCATTTTTTTCTGTTATTAGAGGTCGAAATAGACACATATGGTTATTGTATTGACTTTTTTGCTGCCATGTTTGTTTCTATTTTATTGGATAAGTTCATGTGATTTACGTAACTTTAACACTGACTCAAGGGTTTTGGGAATTTTTTTTAAAGAACTCAATAAAATTTAAATCATTAAAAGAAAGAAACTTTCCTGATAGTTTATCCTTCGTCTCCACCTCCCGCATCTGTGGTTGCTCACCTTTGGGTCCCTCCCCTAGCTTCTTTTCCCCCTTTATATACAGAATTTTACCTATTTTACCTCAATGAGACCCGAAACATTGGCCAACTATTTCTACCCATGGACGCTGCCTGACCTGCTGAGTTCCTCCAGCAATTCTTTGTCTGCCCATGTAACACCACTGTTTGCTCCTTCTCAGCCAAATTTCAATCCTCGCCAAACCATGCTGTTTAATTTTATCTACTAAACTGTTGGGAGAAGGGTGGGGGAATATTATTTTCTGAATGCCCTCTGAAAATTCAAGTGCACCACATCTACTGGTTCTTCCTTTTCCATTCTAAAATTAACACCTCAAAATTACTCCCAATAAGTTTGTTCAATGGTTTTTCCATTTCATAAAGCTATAACCAGTCTCATCCCACAACGAAAGATATGCTGATGGATAATTGGTAACTGTAAATTTGCCCATGGAGTAGGTGGCAAAAGAATCAAAGGGGAGTTGCTGGGGAAGAGAGCGAAAGTAGGAGTGGAAATGGGACTGAGGGATTGGTCTGCTGCGAGACGGTTTAACCCAATGTGCTGAATAGAATAATTCAGAACAGAAATGGGTCCTTGGAGCCCTTCTCATCCATGCCAATCTCATTATCTATTTATGCGAATCCCATTTGCCTGTATTGGTCTCATATTCCATAATGCTGTTCTGACCTAAGTTCAAATTCCTAATTGTATCTCTGTATGTCACCTCCACAAGCAGTTTGTATTGGATAACTAGAACCCTCCGTGTGAGGAACCCCTGTCAGATTTCCTTTAAATTTCTTTGCCTTACCTTAAACCTGCACCCTCTAGTTCTGGACTCAACTGGGACAAAGACTCTATCTGTCCCATCTCTGCCTTTCATAATGAATCTGTGTAAAGTCATGTGCCTCCTGTGTCCTTATTAAATAAAGTCAATCTGTATAATCTTACATTATTAATGAAATGTTTCATTCCATGCAACTTTCTGTGGTGTAATGAGTAACTTTCCCATATGCAGGGGAGATTAATAGAGGCAAAGAGTTTCAAGACAGAGTAACGCTCATACCGACCAAATTGTCTACCCAAGCTAGTCCCATTATAAGCATTATAAGCCGCTTTCAGGTGGCCAGAATACCCGACTGTAAAGCCGCTTATTCTACCCCAATGCGGCTGTCGGCTGGCCTCCGGCCAGGAGGAGTACTTACCTAACCCTCCTCGGGTAGGTATATTCTCTGGCTCGGAGAATCCCCCGTTGCACCTGAAAGCAGCAGTGGGAATACAGCCACAATCCACAGGAGCCGGCATTCACTCGGATATGGCTCTCTTCAGCCGGCACGTTCAGGTGACAGAGAGGCGACCTCTCCGCAGCCCAGCCACCTGAACATCCCAGCTTCACTCCCACAGCCGGGTCTGCTGGCGCATTATCTGCGTCCGAGCACCTGAAAGCGGCTATAGAGTAATAGAGTTGTGCCTTGTATAATCATGTTGCAGTATTAATTTCAGTGCCTGTTGCTGTGTAACTGATTGCAGGGAGCCATTACCCACAATGTTCAGCATGCTGCACCCACTGGACGAAATTGCACCTGTTGTCTGTAAACCAGGAGGTGAGTACCACAGCAGGCACCAAATTATATTACCCATTTATATGTGGGTGATCTGTCCTGCATCTCAAGGGAATTTGTGACGTGAAATATCGTGTGATCTTCAAAGAGGAAACAGGGAAAGTTGTTCATTCATTCCAAAATTTCCCCATGTTGGGATTCAGAAATCTTTTCTTCTTGTTGTCAAGGAAGCTGTTTTAGCAAAGTCGAATTGGAAAATTTCACTGAGCAAAAGGAAAGAGAAATATTATGCGGCACATGTATTTAGAAGGGGGCTGCAGAGATGATACACTGTCAAACAGAAACACAAGGGGCTGTTATGCCTTCAGTAGAGTTATTAATTTAGTCCCATGTTGCTTCACTTACCCCGCTATCCTGAAATGTTTCTTGTATTTGTCCAGAAAATGTTTTTAATTATTAATGTTGAATGTTAAGTTTATTCCAAAGGAACCAAGAAATGTTCTGCAGATCTTATGCTTTAATGTGACAACGTTTATCCAAGACACCTCATGCAAACAAAAACGACGTTCATTAGTGCAAACATGCAAGCATCTGAATCCTGAACCAAGCCTTGAGGAGGAAGGGGAGGCAAAAATATTTGGGGAAGGATTTCCAGGGATGATAGATGAAAAGGTCAAAATTTGAAGAGATCCAGAAATCGTGAAAAAGATTGCCAATTCTGGAGAGGTTTCGACAAGCAGGGATGAGGATTTGAAAATTGAGGGATTGCTGAACCAAGCCAGCATGTGCAGCTGTAATTGGTTAACAGGACTTGACACAAGGAGCAGAGTTACTAATGATGTGGCCATGAAGTCCAGGGCTCAGGTTGCCAGCAGTCTGGTTCAGTTTCAGAAAGTTACCATAGTGAGGGATGAAGTTGAGGAGGGAGCAGTTTCTGTTCATCCATTACTGTACATCAGATGAAATATCACCTCAGTTAACTTCCATTAACAATGTTTATCTCCTCCCAGAATTATATTAAGTTTGGTTACTAATACTCCTGTTGTGTAACAATGCTGTTCAAATCTACCCACAACTTGTATTTTTATTTGTGAGGCACATTATAGAATCTTCTGTTTGTATTCAAATTGCTTGCATTATTTGATGGAGGAAATTGGTTCTCTTGGTGCAGATTATGCGCTAGTTGAATCATAATTTATTGCATTCAAGAGTAAATGTGCAATTTTTTTTACATGTTGAATTTATTTGACTTGGCAAATATAAAACAATTTAAAATGCTGGGTAAAGTCGCAAAGGGATAAAGATTGTTAATGACTTCTCGAGATGTCAAGGATTTTGAATGTAATATGACAAGAAATCAACAGACAAATGCAGCCTAAAGAGAAATAGACTCTTAATATTTCAAATAAATATAGTATGCAATTAATGGGAACTAAATTGCTATTTACAAGAAGAAAAAAATAACACTTGGAAAATTAATAATTATGCTACCACAGTATATTTGAAAGCCAGAATTGTGATGAATCAGTTTTTAGGATGCCTTCTGTGAATTTAGTATCAGAACTATTTTGATAGTATTTCAAATAACATCGGAACGCAAAGCATTTGTTTACTGAATGTGACAATTAAAGTAATATTTTCTCCCTTCCAGGAGGTGTGACCAGTGCAACAAGAGTACAGTATGTGGCGGACTACACCCTGAAAATAGTTTTCTCCAGCACAGCACCTTCAATCATCTTGACTTACGATACAGTACAGTGTTTGCACACCGTGTGGGCATTGCGCAAAATTAAAACAGAGGTGCCTGTTCTATTGAGATTTTTTCTTTTTCCAACCTCCTGAAGTGGCGATGGAGATTCTTTGCTGTTTTCTTCGGATACAGAACTCTGTTCATTTGAACAGAGTTATGAAATTGGATAGAATAGAAAGAGGAGCTGGATAGAGGAGTGTTCAAGTTTATTATCATCCGACTGTACAAGTACAACCCAAGGTGCAAAAACATAAACGCTCAGACATAGCTCACACACAGACTAATAATGTGTGTGTCGTACCTGCATATTTATACATCTCTTAAAATAAGTATTAACTAAATAGTAAAGACTCAGAGGGTTGTGTGATGTTAAGTAAGAAGCACCATTGAGGTTTTCAGGTGAGGATGGTGAAGATACATGAAACAGGTTATTATTAACTGGCTTATTGAGCGAGGCATCACACACTGATGGCTGGAGTATTATAACAATAAATCTCTCCTCTTGTCAACTTCACAGCTTGAGTTACTGGATCCATAGAAGTCATAGTTTACCAGCACAGAAAGAACTGAGCCAATTGCCCACCCAAGCCAGCCCGACCCGCTTGTGCTTGGCCCATATCCCTCTAAACCAGCCATTCTCAACAGGGGCCCTTACTGACCCTGGGCAGGGGGTGGCCAACTTTTTCATTTTTAATTTATATATACAGTATGGTAACGGGCCATTTCGACCCATGGGTGCATGCCACCCAATCAGTCTTCACCCCTGATACATTCTCATGGGCCAAAATGGGCTGTTACCATGCATTTAATGTTCATCTGGTGGCTCATTCCACACTCCCTCCACTCTCTGCAAGAAGTTCCCTCTAATGTTCTCTTTAACTTTTCCCCTTACACCCTTAACCAATGTCCTCTAGTTTTTCATCTCTCCAAACCTCAGTGGAAAAATCCTGTGCACTTATACTATCAATATATATTTTTTTCTCTCTCTCAAACTGCTCTATCAGGTTGTATCCAGCTGTATTGACTTAATCTTTCCACGCTCCTCTGACTCCCACTCAGGACCAGCTGCGTCAGGTCACCTAATGTAGATCAAGCTGAAATAACCCTCAACAAAACTGTGGTTATTGCAAGATTAGAATGCATCAACTTTGCAGCTGTACCTTCTATACTGGGCATGCTCAGTGAAACCGTTTCTGCCGCCACCATACTTCGATTAATAATAGCATTATAGAATCTGGAATAGTACAGCACGGGAATAGGCCCTTTCATCCCACCATATGTGTGCTGTGAATGTGATGTCAAATAAAATGTAATCTCTCCTGCTTGCACGTGATATCCTTTTCCCTGTATTCCTCGCATATCATGACCTTATTATTACATTCCATGTCACAACTTCCAAGTCCTGATAAGAGGCTGTAAATTGGAGCAAAAAACAAATCCGCACCAGTGGGAGCAAAGCAATTGTCGACAAGTAGTTCCTCCAGCAGGTTGATATGTGACTGGATCTGGGACTTGAATCCCACTTCTGGACATCCTCGAGGTTCAAGAACAGTTTTTCCCCAGCAGATGTCAGGTTTTTTTTGGAACTCCACTCATGAATTGGGCACACCAGCAAACGGGGGGCGAGGGGGGGGGGGAATGGCTCTGTAAATGGAGATGGAAAGGGGTGAAGAGCTAGAGGAAAGAAGACAGAGGGACAGGGGAGAACGAGAGTGGGCGAGCAGAAACCAGAAAAGTGGAGGCTAATGCCATCCGGTTGGATAGTGCCCAAGTGGATATGTATCAGGGGTGTAGACTGATTGGGTGGCATGCACCCATGGGCCAAAATGGCCTGTTACCATACTGTTTATATAAATTAAAAACTAGAGGACATTGGTTAAGGGTGTAAGGGGAAAAGTTTAAAGGGCATCACGAACTGTTCTGGCACAATAAAAACGATGTACTATTGAAACACCACGCTTTTGCATGATTGTAACTGACTATTAATTATCTTTTACATTTATTATTTCTTTCCGTGCGGTCATTCAATTTATACTATTGAAGTTATTCCAGTTCCTTTTTTTTAAACGAAGTACCATCTTGGCTGCTACATATAAGAATTTTAGTGGATATCCGTATTGCACTTAGCGCCAGTGATTGGGACTGCGCTGTCCATTCTCCTAGTGTCTGCTTGGCTTTTCCCCAGGGGGCTTCGGTTTCCTTCCACCATTCGAAATGTACTGGGGGTGTAGGTTAATTGGGTGTAAATTGGGAGGCACAGACTTGTGGGTTGAAATGGGTGTACGTCAAAAATAAGATTGAGTATTAATAAACTCATTATCAATATTCTCACTCGTGGTTTCTCTTAATTCCTGGCAATAGTCATTATTCCTTCCCCCAACAGGAGCAAAGCACAGTTCTCCGGAACCCTGGCACATCTGGGACTCCTCAGCAGATAGCCACGAGCAGTTCCCTGACTGCTCACCTCCGAAGCGTCTCAAAGGGAGAGTCACCAATAGCATCTCCGTTCCAAAACTTCTCCTCCTTTCCCGGCCAGAACAGATCCGGTGCCTCTCCGGGAACGCACTCTCGCTCTCATTCTCCTTCCATCTCAAGCATGGCGGCCCTGAGGTGAGCAATTGCACAATGGCCTCATTGTATTTGGAGAAAGCAATGGGGAAGTGGTGGAAATGGTAGTGCAGGGTGAACCAACTCCTGCACTGGCCTGGTGGGGTGATATGATGTTTATTTTATAATGCTATGCAAATTGTTTTGCTTCTGACAGAAGAACATTTGCCTCTCCCCCACCCACTCCTCCCCCCCAACACTTCTGTGTCCCCCTCCAAGCCAGTGTCTTCATTCAATGGTATCACATCTTTCACCTTCACTTTCCTGTTTCATTGCAAATATTCCAGGTTGAAATGAGGGAGACAGTAAAACTGGAGGCTGGGGAGTGGGGTTGAGTTGGACACTGGATCAGTTCATGATTGAATGGTGGGGCAAACTCGATGGGCTGAATAGCCTATTTCTGCTCCAATGTTTTATGGTCTTATAAGAAGGCAATAGAGACTTCATGGGATGGAATTAAGGAACAGGAAATAACTTAAATCTACATTGGGAATTGTGATTTTTGAGTAGTTGTGAAGTGGTGGAATCCATCAATACAGAGACATATGTGTGTTGTAATCTCATTTGTATTGTGGAGCATTTTAATTTGTTTTTTGATGGGAATCGGTTTTGTTAAAAACTTTTAAGTTGGAGATAATCTTGGCATGCTTACTTGTATTGCAGTGTAGGTTATGTGAGTATGTCTTCATTTTTAAGTTATAGTTCATAATTTTGTCAATGGCCATGTCTGCCTGTGGCCCTCATCTTTCTTTCTGGTCTCCTTGCACATGGTTCCACTCTTTCACACCTCCACACGTGCGTGCAGACGTTATTCATCCACTTCACTTAGTCATTCACTGCACAGCTCAACACCATCTTTTGCAGCTGGGCACAGATCAGCTTCAAGCAAACCAGCTCCTACCATTTCCGACCTCTGTTCAGGGTTCCCCTTCGTTCACGTACAAGGGATGCAGCTTTTGATCTTGATCCCCTGCAGGATGTGTGCAATGTGGATGCAGGCTGCTTCCAAAATTTGGTCCCATTGAAGTCAGCAGAATCAATTTTCCAAAGTGCACTGCACTGCTCAACTGCAATCATTTGTACTTTTAACGCATGATGTAGGGTAATATTCTACCCTTCAGCCATTTTGCTTTCTCCTCTCTCCCACCTCTTTTATTTTTATCTAACATTTTTGTGTTATCCCAGATAATAAGAATTTTTAAAAAATCTTAAGACTTTGCTAATGTTTGATTTACCTCTTGCCTTCTTGAGATCTGTTACCTCAAAAAGACAGCCTGAATCATAAAGACCCCCATCACCCTGGGCACAATCTCTTCTTACTGCTACCTTTGAGCAGAAGTTACAGAAGCTGAAAGACCAGTACCACCAGGTTCAAGAACAGATTCTTTCCAACATTTATCAATGAGTTAATTAATTTAACACTAACTTGAACACTTTGTCATAGGACGGCAGACACCATTGTAAAGCTGATTTGTTTTCCTTTTCTTGCATGATGGTGACTGAATATGCATGAATTAATTATTTATGTTTTGTGATTATTACCTATTTTTAATTTAATTTACACTATTGTCGTGTTTATTTTTTTATGAAATACCTGTTCGGCTACAGCAGGGAAGAATTTCAGCGCAAATCTACATTGTGCATCATAAATTTTGCTTATTTCCCCACAGGTACATCTGAAATTTCCAGCCTTTTTTTTATCTTTGTGGATGCAATTTGTTGTTTTTGTTGTCTTGAAATGGGGATCAGTGAGCGATCGCTTCACTGAACACCTTCGCTCTGTATGCATCCATGACAGGGATCTCCCAGTGGCCAACCATTTCAATTCTGCGCCCCTCTCTAGCGCTGACATGTCTGTCTATGGCCCCATGTACTACCAAAGCAAGGCCACTTGAAAATTGGAGGAGAAAATAGCCACTTGAGTACTTTCCAAACGGATGGCAGTAGCCTCCACTTTTCCGGTTTCTGCTCGCCCACTCTCCATTCTCCCCTGTCTCTCTGTCTTCTTTCCTCTAGCTCTTCACCCCCTTCCATCTCAATTTACAGAGCCATCCCCCCCTCCCCCTGTTTGCTGATGTGCCCTCCCTCCCTGATCCTCCTATTAACCCCTGCCCTGCCCCACCCCCACCATTTTGTTTGGGCATTCGCCTACATTTTCCTCATACCTTGATGAAGGCCTCAAGCCTGAAACATTGGTTCTGTATCTTTATCTTTGCTATATAACCAGTTTACCTATCTCGGCTGCACCATTTCATTGGATGCAAGGATCGACAATGAGATAGACAACAGACTCGCCAAGGCAAATAGTGCCTTTAGAAGACTACACAAAAGAGTCTGGAAAAACAACCAACTGAAAAACCTCACAAAGATTAGCGTATACAGAGCCGTTGTCATACCCACACTCCTGTTCGGCTCCGAATCATGGGTCCTCTACCGGCATCACCTATGGCTCCTAGAACGCTTCCACCAGCATTGTCTCCGCTCCATCCTCAACATTCATTGGAGCGACTTCTTCCCTAACATCGAAGTACTCGAGATGGCAGAGGCCGACAGCATCGAATCCACGCTGCTGAAGATCCAACTGCGCTGGGTAGGTCACGTCTCCAGAATGGAGGACCATCGCCTTCCCAAGATCATGTTATATGGGGAGCTCTCCACTGGCCACCGAGACAGAGGTGCACGAAAGAAGAGGTACAAGGACTGCCTAAAGAAATCTCTTGGTGCCTGCCACATTGACCACCGCCAGTGGGCTGATATCGCCTCCAACCGTGCATCTTGGCGCCTCACCGTTCGGCGGGCAGCAACCTCCTTCGAAGAAGACCGCAGAGCCCACCTCACTGACAAAAGACAAAGGAGGAAAAACCCAACACCCAACCCCAACCCACCAATTTTCTCCTGCAACCGCTGCAACCGTGTCTGCCTGTCCCGCATCGGACTTGACAGCCACAAACGAGGCTGCAGCTGACGTGGACATTTACCCCCTCCATAAATCTTCGTCCACGAAGCCAAGCCAAAGAAAGATAATGTACACTGTTTGACCTGCTGAGTTTCCCCAGCTTTATATTTTTATTACAATGATCCCTTTGCATTAATTTCAGCATTAATGCTCCAAATCAACCACTTGTCCTTCATGAGTAGCACTGGTTGAAAATATATTGCTGGATTTGTCTGTCATCATCATCTAGTCCTAGGCCTCTGCTCATTCAAATTTTTCTCTTTCCTTCTAGCCGTTCTCACTCCCCTTCGCTGGGATCTTCAGCTTTCTCTGGTATTCAGCGATTCAGCTTATCAACCTACACCCCGTCTCCGAAGCGAGGCCGGAATTCCCATTCCCTGAACAGCACTCTCTGTGATTCTCTGCTTGTATCTGAAACGGAACCAGTCATTCCAGAGCTGTGTCTTGACCACTTGTGGACAGAAAGCGTGTTCAGCATGAGGTCAGTCAAGAGATTTTTTTAAATGATTGTTAGTTTCTCTTCAAACATCAATCCATGGTTTCTTTGAGGCACTGAGTCATTTCTGCTTATTGAAAATAACTATTTTGGTTATATTGGTATCTATATTTCTGTACGATCTTGATGACTTGTGAATTATCTCTTCTAATTAACGACATGGGTTATAATCTCTAACTTTGTGTCCAGCCAGGTTTTACATGCTGCCAAGAGGTTAAACAAAGATACTTTTTTATGGGTTATATTATTATGGTTATGGATAAATATGTCTATAAAAGAAACAATAAAACCACAAAAGACATCTCATTTAAAATGCAAGAGTTTTGCTGAAGCTCGACGTTGAGGCTCTGGAGAGACAATGGAATTGCTTTGGAAAGAACTTCAAGAGGAGGTGCAAATTGGAACAGAGTCAGGCTCAAGTACTGATAAGATCTTTCAAAGTTTGGGTTTGGAGCCTTGGGAGAGGTCATTTGGTTTTTACAAGTAAAGAGAGAAAAAAACAAACAGGATTCTTAGAGAGAGAGAGAGAGAGAGAGAGAGAGAGAGAGAGAGAGAGAACTGAGTTCTACAGTTGTAGTTGAGGCTGCAACATGGCAAACTGGCAGGCTTGTTGAAAGACCCCATTTTGAAGACGGGTTGTGAGTTCTGAGTTCAGCCTGTTCAAAACCCTTGTAGTCCTTACAAGAGGAAATGACTGGTTAGAGTGTTTCACCTGAAATAAGGGAAACAAGAGGAACTCTGTGGTGACCAGGAAGAAGAAGTTTTCATTTGGAAAACCCTTGATGGGGCAAGTTCCTTCAGCAAGACACTGAAGTGACTGACCGAGGAAATCCGTTTGTGTGTGTCCAGCGAGCAACAAATATCTCTCTGAAATCAACAAGAACCTTCCTGAGCAGTAACCATTTAACTTTAATCCCCAGAGCCTGGTGAAGATTCATAAATATTAAATTCTGTGCACAGTGTAAGAATTGCCTGATACCAGTGAACTTGGAAAAGTGAATGATTGGGCAAAGAACTTTCCTGAACATATACACATTACATGCACGCGCGCTTAGAATTAGAAGGGGGGGTTAAGTTTAAGATTGATCTTGATCTCATGTTTAAAGAGAATTAAAACCAACTTTTGTTTCTGTTGCTGCTGGACTTTGAACTCGTAACAAGTTGCCGGAGGAACTCTGGGTCAGGAAGCAAAGAGTTTAATGTTTTGAGTGGCAACTCAAATCAGTGACTTTCCATTTCCCTCTGTAGAAGC
This sequence comes from Narcine bancroftii, assembly GCF_036971445.1. Taxonomy (NCBI): domain Eukaryota; kingdom Metazoa; phylum Chordata; class Chondrichthyes; order Torpediniformes; family Narcinidae; genus Narcine; species Narcine bancroftii. The sequence goes on along the minus strand of NC_091474.1, from coordinate 232,460,399 downwards.
TGCTGGAACTGCTGTGCACCTCCAGCAAGCTGGTTTTCAAACTTGATTCCAACAGTTGGAGTCTCTTGTGTGTCCCAGCAACGGGTTAATTTGCCAGCTCCAGACATTTAGTATGAAGGACAATTGCTGGCCAAAATAGTGGAGAACTTGCTCAGTTTCCTTTTGGACCACAGTGGTGCACCCATACCATCGCCATGCATCCATGGAAATGGACACTCTGTCCAAGTTTCTGAAAGTAGGAGTTGCCTCGATTTTGTGACGCAGTATCTGTATTCAAAGTTGAAAACCACAGCTGCATTTGAATAAACCATTCTCCTCAGTAATCAATGTATATTTCAAAGCAAGCAAAAACAAACTGCTAGAGGAACTCAATGGAGGCTGAGAGAGGTGGTTGACAGCCTGGATCCTGATGCAGGGACTCGACCCGAACGGTCTACCGACCGTTTGTTTCCACAGATGCCACATGCTGCCTCCCCTACTGAGTTCCTTCAAGCAGCTTGCTTTTGCTCCAGATTACAGCATCTGTGGTCTCCTGCATCTCTGTATTATTCGATTCACCACTCAGGTTGTTTTGCATGACATATGAACGATCAAAGAAACTGCTCACACGAACCATCCGAAACTCTCATAATTACACAAAAATATCAATTTATTTATTTATATATATATGTGTCTATTTGTCCAGTGTATGTCATGCTTGTGTGTGACGTGTCTGGTTAAGTGTCTGTGTGTTGGGCACTGACCACCGGAGAACTTTGTTTCATTGGGTTGCACTTGTGCCATCGGATGATAATGAAGTTAAGATACCTTGCACTGATGCAGAATTTTTTCTGCATTCCTTTTGGGACGTTACCGAGCACCTGATAGACAGTAAAGCTAAATTGCAGACATCAGTAACCACCACATCCAATTTCTGCAGCAGGTCACCACAAGCACCAATGTGACAGTAACCTGGTCATGCAAGCTGAAGAATTAATGTAAGGCAGGGCATTGAGGGTCACATATCTGGCTAAGTTTGAAATAATGCTTGGGGATCTCTTGTGTCCCGTTGTCGTCTCGGATCAGGAATTGTTGGTGTGACACCTCGAATGAAAAGCACTACCTTTGACTGTGCAGCAGTACCTGAAATGATGAGGGAGGGTCAGGGTAAATTTGTTTTGGCTTTGGTTTCCCGAGTGAGACTTGAAACCTGCAACCTTCTGACCAAGAGGCAAGTTTGCTACCAATAACTACTTGCAGTCGAAGTCTGAAAATCCAGACTGCTGGCATTTGGGTTGGTCTGGAATTCGGATTTTCCAGACTCTTGGGCAGTACTTTTAAAATTCAAATTTAAGAAGGAATAAAGAAGAGCTTCACAGGGACATTTTAGTCATTTATTCATTTGCAAATGCAGGATGCTTCATTTATCAAAATGAACAGTTTTAAAGAAAAATAAAGTGACCGTTTGTTGTTGTTGTGCATCTGTGGCACTTATGCATGCACCTGTGCACACAAAAGCCCATTAAATTTAAAAGGTTTGAGAGTTTTCAAAAAGTCCAGATATTTGGGTGGTCTGGATTTCTGGTGTTCGGATATTTGGACTTCTACTTATGCAACTAACAACCATCCATACATATGGCCGAAAAAAAACTGTATAAATTAAAAAAAAAATATATATATTTAAGTATAAAAACTGCGTCAGGTCCTGGGGATCCAGGGATTGTTTATTCTGATGGACCAACACGGCGTTGGCCACGGACCAGGAGGGCATTGAGACTCCGCTGCTGCCGAATGGGTTCTATTTTCGGGACACAAATGCGGTGCCATGCCCGATGTTCAAGGTGAGGAGGTGAGCGCAGGCCAGGTGATGACGACAATGGGTCTGTCCAGGACTGGGCCGTGGACGAAGTGCTGTGGCTCCCGCTTAAGAATGTGTCAGCATACGTCTGACTTGCGTCCGTTTTGAGATCCTACCGGGCAGTCAGAACAGAACTTGGACATGTATCGGGGACCATCTGTACAAGGTTTTATCGAGGGCCACTCTCTCACAGGTGTTTTTCTTGCGTTATTCCTAAGGAAGTAATGGGGCCACATTTAAAATATCAGTGTTAATGCCTGTTCCTTCATTACTTTTATCGACTGTTATCTCCCTCTAAAGCCCTTGGTGAAATATGGGGGTGAATCAGGGATATAAGTAAGTCAAGGAAATGGCTTCCACAATACTTTGGTTATTTGTTAATTCAAGTTTCAGCTCAATAGCTAAAATGTAGTGGTTATTTTGTTTTGATGTGTAAAAGGGCCATGTGCAGAAACACATCGTTGCATTTAACATATAAACTATTGCTGCATCCTAAAATGAGTTTAAGACTGGAGTGCAAAGTATGTTTTATTATCAGGGCAGGGAATGCACTGAAACATGAATTGAGTTTATTATTTCCTGTTGCAAAATCTGACTGCCACATGTGGGAGCATCTCATTTGCATTATGATGCCGAGTGTTGATGAAAGAAATAAGCTCTTTCATGTGGCACTTCAATAAGTAATTTAAAAGAGCAAAATAAATTGTGATGTTGCTATGAAAAGGGCAAAATTAAAGCAGGATATTATGTTAAAGCCCAGTTTGGATTGTTTGGACGTCATTTGATACTTCAATTCTGAACCCTCTTAGTTTGGTCTTTGATATTCCCTAGCTCTTTAATTCTCTCTGCAGTCGCATTATAAAAGCAACGTGATTCATTTTACTGAAGAAACCACTTTGGAAATTCTGAGTCGACTTGAAATGTTCACTGGAATGCAACTGTTAATCAGCAAGTCCTGCTTTTGATTTGTGGTTGGTGATAAGTGCTTTGATCTCAGTCTGCGCAGCAGTGAAAGTTGTCTCAAATCCTATTTTAACTTAACCACGTTTCCTTACCACAGAGAAGACTGCCATTCGGCCCACTAGATCAATGCTAATTTGCCTAAAAATTCTATTAATTGCATTCTCCAAGTTAATTCCCTGTAACCTGTGCTTTCTCACAGGCTTAGCAAGTCTCCCCCTGCCCCCCCCCCCCCCCACCCTCAGATCGATCACCTACCTAAAGTAAGGGTAATTTTACAGGAGCCGTTTAACATACAACCACCATGTCTTTGGTATATGAGAAGAAACAGAAAGCCCCGAGGGAAAATCACCAAGTCACGAGGAGAACATGCAAACTCCCCACAGACAGCACCGTTAACATAGCGGTTAAGGCGATGCTTTAGCAAGACCAGTGACCAGGGTTTGAATCCACCGCGGTCTGTCAGGAGTTTGTATGTTCTCCCCATGTCTGCGTGGGTTTCCTCCCACTGTTCAAAAACATTAGGAGCATTTAAGAGACTCCGAGACAGGCACATGGATGAAAGTAAAATAGAGAGTTACATAGTTTGATAGGAATATGTAGGTTGGGACAATATCGAGGGGCAAAGGGCCTGTATTGTGCTGTATGTCTAAATTTAAAAATAACTTGAGCAAATTTCAATATATTTTACTACATTGGTGCAATTATCAATGTTGGATCAGAGAAAGGGGGGTAACACACATAGAATTAACAGGAAGACATCAGTGTTTTATCTTTCTGTGTGGCTGATGGTATATTTGGGCAGCATGTTCGACGTAGCAGTTAGTGTAGTGCTACCACAGTGCCAGCGACCCAGCTTTGAATCCGGCACTGTCTCAGTATTTGTACATTCTCTCCGTCTTTTTTCTGGGTGCTCTGGTTTCCTCCCACATTCAATTAAACATGCGGAGTTGTTCGGTTAATTGGGTGGCACCGCTTTCAGTGGCTGGAATCAGCTTCTACCTGAATGCTCGTACCTCTGCGACAGCAATGCAATGTTAATCAGAGCTGCCGCATTGGAAAATCATCCAGAGCAAATCAACAGCACAAATCTGACCACATTCTCAATATAGACCGTTCATTATTTCAGGCTAATTCATGCTTCCGTCAGCTTTGAGCTCAGTGATAAATACATTGGTTTGAGTGCTCCTAGATTTGTATCTGGAATCTCATTTCCCAGGCAAATGGTTAAAGGTTAGGAAGGAACAACTGTGGTACCTTTTGTTGTTTGAAAAATACTGTCAGCACTTGAGTCCCAACTCAAATTTGACAGATGTCACCCCACAAAAATTACACCAATATGAACCTGAGTTATCAGAGAGATGTTTAGGTGTGGTAGAGAGGTTAGTGTCTTCTTACATTCTACCTGTCTTTGCACAAAGGTGAGGCCCTTCTGGTATGACCTCTGTGACACCCTGACCAAGATCAGGGGAGTCACCTTCCCAGTCGACCCAGAACTTTGTCTTTTGGGGAACTTTACCACAGTTGGTAGATCATTAACCAATTCTTAAATTTACAGAAATTGCCTCATTTGTGGCCAGGAAATGCATAGTAGTAACGTGGAAGTCTGGTTGCCATCTACTCATGGAGTGGTGGTCTTCGGAGATGAATAGCTGCATCCCACTTGAAAAGGTCACTTACAGTCTCAGGAAGGGATCTAAAAATCTGGCAGCCTTATTTAGAACATATTGATAACCCTCTGGTAGCAATATAGGGTGACGATTGCAACTGGCTAGCCAGTAGACCCCTGTAGAGATCTTAACACTGTGATATTATCATGACTCCTATGTTTTACTGTTTGCACTGACAATGGGATGATTTTTTTTGGTGTTTCTTTTTCTTTGTTCTTTCTCTGTTTAATAGGACTTGTATAGGGGGGTGGCAGGAGGGGTTCTCTTGATGTTTTGTGTTTGGTATGATCGTTGATTGTTAAATATATTTAAAATAATTTTAAAAATTACAAACAAAAATTGACACGTGACCCATGTGAAGAAAGTTGTGCAGAACTTGTGGTATTATAAGGGGCCTCCAGAGAGACAAGAACAGTGAGATAAAAGGTTAAAAAAAATGTTGCTGTAGTTCAGATGAAAAAAATGCAGATGGTAAATAGTATTTAAGTAGAAAAAGCATGGAATTAACCAAATGAGCTCCTCAAGAGAGTCTGAAATTAATTTTCATTATATCCACATATCTGAATTCCACTCTTCTGTCTGGTTATAAAATCTTTTCTCTGAACCCTCAAGATGATAGGTATGTAAGAAAAAATGGGGATAAATGTTTATGGGTGAACCCTGATCAGATTACCAGGCTTTAACCTCAGTAGCAACACTTTACCTGATCCTAAATTCTGCTTTCACAGGGAAAAGAATTCCCAGGCCACAAAAGTATTTATCACCAGTGATCTCTGCGGTCAGAAATTCTTGTGTTACTTGGTGGAATCTCGCCATCAGCTGCGGTGAGTGCATTCACTTAAGAGCTTGTCAAACTTACAAGACCTTGGCGTTCTGGATAATCTGGATGAATATTTGGAAGGACAATTTAAAATGAAAACATGGAGATTTGAAATAAAGCAGAAAATATTCAGCGTTCAGGTAGCATCTGGGCAGAGAGGAGCAGGGTTGATCTCTCCTAGTTCCTTATGGTAAATTTGGTTTTAACCAGGAACCCCCTTGTTTTCCTACTTTGCTCTCAGTATGGTCTTTCTTTTTTTTTAAGATTAGTTAGAGGGGATTTTGCAATAAAAAAAATTTTTTCCTCTCTTTTTTATTTTGATTTTTCTAGAGGAGATTTATGGTTAATATATATTTGTTAAATTTCTTACATGCTTGCAAATACATGAATGTAATGTAACCCTTGTGTATAAGTTCGATATAACTCAATAAACAGATTGAAAAAGAGTTGATCTGCTTTAAAAGCTCTTCAACCTGAAATGTGGAAGTTTTCTCTCTCCACAGATGGTGTCTGACTCACTACATATTTCCAGTTTTATAAGAAACTATAAATGGGGATCCAGCGTGTTTTTGTTTGATTTAATTTGGGGACTCGGATACATAACTCATTCCAAGCTATGTTGCACTCTTCTCCAGAGGTGCTTGATTTTGCTGTAATTTATATTATTACACAAGCTTAAAGATTTTTAGTACATTTATTTAATTGCCATGTAAATGCATAATTTCTGACCATTACTCTACCTTCCATTCAGAGAATGTTATTTACTGATGTTCAGAAATTGAGTGAAATCCACAAGAGAAAAAAGTTACAGACAGGACGAACTTGTAAGGGCTTTACTTGCACATCCCAGACATTTTCCCGCATCACACATTCCTTCTGGAAATTTGATGAGATTTAAAGATTGTACAATTCATTTTTAAATGTTTGCTGTGGTGCTTTCCCATTGAAAAAATTTGGTCAAGCACCTGGTTGCTTACTCAGTGTTGGGAAATGCTGGTGACCTGCCATTCTTAGGCCTCATGCCTCCGCTTAAATCCTCAACAGGTGTGTGAAATTTGAAGAAAGCAGTACTTTAACTCAGCTAATATTTGGAACGATTACAATCATACAAGCAAAAGATGCTGCTCCTCTGGAGGTGAGTTGAACCCTGCGTGCAGAATCCGCGCACAATCGCTAATAATTGACAATGTTTTTCCTCTGAATTTTCCTTTAATTGAGATCGGTGTTAGGATCCCTGTCATTTGCTGTGATTCAGCTTAGCTGGGCTTACCTGTATTTCAAGCTCTGTCTGCCTAATTTCTCCCTTCTCCTTGTGCACTGCAGCAGGAGACATCCATTCAAATTGAAATGGGACCACTTTTGGAATGGTATCCTTAAACTGATGTATGGTTCTCACATGATCTTGTCCAATTTCATACCCACGACATTCACCGGGCTACTGCCAGGACAAGAGGGCCTGAATGATAGGGAGAGGTTAGATCGGCTGGGTCTTTATTCCAAAGAGCGTCGGAAGCTGAGCAATGACCTTGGAGAGGTTTATTAAATGATCAGGGTCATAAATAAAGTGAATGCTCACAATCATTTTCCCGGGATAGGTGATTCTTATACAGGAGGACAGGATCGAAGGGCCAACTTTTTCACTTAGATGGTGGAGCGTATCTGGAGTGAGTTACCAGAAACAGGTACAGATACAACATTCAGAAACATTTGAACTGGTGTATGGATCAGAAGGACCTTGAAGAATATGGATCAAAAGCAGGAAATTGGACTAGCTCGTTCGGTTGGTATGGATGTGTTAGAACCGCCGAACAAAAGTAGCCCCTTCAGCCCATCTAGTCGCTGCAGAACTCTTTATTCCACCAGATCCTCTCAGTCTGCACCCAGGCAAGAGCCCTCCATACCCCAACTATTCTTGTACTTCAATGTTGAAACAAGCCAGCATTAACCATGTCTGCTCATTCCACACTTTCACCATCCTCTGAGTGAAGAAGTTCCCCCTAATGTTCCCCTTAAACATTTCACTTTTTGTTATCCTCTAGTTCTTGCCCAATCCATCTTCAATGGAAAAAGCCTGCTTGCATCTACTCTATCAATATCCCTCTTAATTTTGAACACTTTTATCTAATTGTTCATTCTTCTACACTCTAGGGAATAAAGTCTGAACATATTCAAACTTTCCCTACAACTCAACTTGAGAAGTCCCGGCAACATCCTTGTAAATTTTCTCTGCGCTCTTTCAATCTTAGTGACCTCTTCCCTGCAGCTAGTTGACTAAAACTACATGCAATACTCCAAATTTGGTCTCATCATTGTTTCCTACAACTTCAACAAAACATCCCAACTCCTTTATACAATACTTTTATGAAGGCCAACATGCCAAAAAGCTTTCTTTACGACCTTATCTACCTGTGGTGCTACTTTCAAGGAGTTGCATATCTATATTCCAATATCTATCTGTTCTGCCACATTCCACAACTCCCTCCCATTTACCTGTAAGTCCTACCCTTGTTTGTCCTCCCAAAATGCAACACATCACACTTGTCCACATTAAATTCCATCTACCAGTTGACAGCCCATTTTTCCAACTGGTCCAGATCCTTCTGCAAGCTTTGAAAGTCTTTCTTGCTGTCCACTACACTCCCAATCTTAATATCAGATTTTAAAATCTAATTTATCACATAATTACTGGACATTATCTCATGACAAACAGAAATGGACCAAGTGTTGATCTCTGAGGTACACCACCAGTCACAGTCTGAGAGTCAATCCTCTGCTATCACTCTCTGGCTTCTCCCACAAAGCCAATGTCTATAATACATTTTATTACCTCATCCTGGAAGCCAAGTGAACCTTTTGACTAACCTTCTGTGCAGGACTTGCTAAAGTCCATGGAGACACATCTACTACCTCTCCTTCATCAATTTTCCTGTAAACTCGAAGATTGATTAGCCATGATCTACCACACAAAGCTATCTTGACTATCCAAGTAATTGTATATCAGGACTTTTCCAACATTTCACCCCCCTACTGATGTCAGGCACACTGGCCTAGAATCTCCCAGATTATTTTTAGAGCTTTCTTAAACAACTTTACCGATCCTCCGGTACCTCACCTGTGTCTAAAGAAGTTTCAAAAACCTCTGGTAGGGGCCCTACAATTTATGCACAAGCCTCTCTCATGGCCCAAGGGAATATCTTGTCAGCTTGGGGATTTACCCACTGTTACAAGATCAAACCAGCAACCACAAAGAAGGCATATCACACAGGGGTAAAGATGAACAATTACTTTATTAACAAAAATTCACCTTCAAACTTTAATTCAAAATCCCCCCTTTTATAACAATGCCCACTGGTTACTATGCAAATTTCTATAACAGTGTAAAACTAATAAATTCCACAGCCTAAATATAACATATGTAATCAAAGTCTAAGTTATATTTCCAACCAGCCCACAGAAAAACTTAGACACAAAACACATAAGACTCACAAAACTTCGATCTCAACCGAAGCAAAGATCATAAACAAAATTCAGTTTGTTTGGTAAACTGAAGCCAAAAGATCTTTGAGAGAGAGAGAGAGAGAGAGAGAGAGAGCACAAAATTCGAAGTTGTCTTGTGTTGCTTGCAGACAGAGGAACAATGGCTTGGTCCGGATCCTTCTGGCTGCCTTCGGAATGTTCCTCCCTTTCAAAATGTCCAACATTCTAAACTGTCTTTCAGACAAAGACTCATGTTTTGGGCCTCCTTCCACTCCACAGCCATACCCAGTGGTGGTTTGTCTTCCAAATCCAGAAATTTTTAGATCATTTTCTGCACTTCCCAGTCCATCATCTCCCACTCTCTCAGCAGTCCACCTTCACCTTGGCTCTTAAAGGCAAACTGTCTCTTTTTAACATAAAACCAAACAACACATAGGTCAATACACAACACAGAACTCTGTAACACCACCTTTATTTGACTCAAGACAGCAAACATCTCCTCCTCTTTAATCTCTATGGGGTCCATGACCTCACCTGTTTTGCCTCACATCTGTAGACTGTGTACATCTCCCATGTAAATACAGATGCAAAAGCCCATTGCAGATATACTCAATGTCTTTGGTTCTATGTGTAAATAACCATTTTGATCTTTAAAAGGACTAATTTTGACCCTTTTTGTCCTTTTGCTCTTAATTTATCTGTAGGATCCTTGAGGAATTTTTTTCACATTGTCCACCAGAGCAACCTTGTGCCTTTTAGGACTTCTGATGTTTTCCTTAAATGTTGTCTTGCTCCTCATTTGTTTCTTGTTGCCCATGTCTGCTCTGCACCCCCTTTCTCATTATCCAGAGCTTTAATATCTTTCGAAAAAACAAGGTTGCTTTGACCTGTTAGTTTTGCCTTTAATTTTGACAGGAACACACAAACTTTGTACCCCCAAAATTTCACTTTTGTGGCCTCCCACTTATTAATCGCAACTTTGCCACCCAATCCACACTTGCCAGATTCTTTCTGATTCTATCGAAAGTGGGCTTTCTCCATTTTAAAATCTCAACCTGAGGACCAGACTTATTCCTTTCCACAATTATCTCAAAACTAATGGGATTATGATCACTAGATCCAAAGTGTTCCCTTGCACACTTCTGTCACATGCCCTGTCTCATTCCCTCATAGGAGATCTAATGTTAGACTCTCCCTTGTTTGGTCATCAATATAGAGATTAAAGAAATTTTCCAGACAAACTCGCCCATCCAGCTCCTTTACTGTATGAGACTCCCAGTCAATATGTGCGAAGTTAAAATCATCTACTGTCACAACCTTATGTTTCTTTCTATTGTCTGTGATTGTTACAAGAACAAACCAGCAACCACAAAGAAGGCATATCACACCAATGAACAATTACTTTATTAATAAAATTTCACCTTCAAACTTTAATTCAAAATCCCCCCTTTTTTAACAATGCCCACTGGTTAATATACAAATTTCTATAACAGTGTAAAACGAATAAATTCCCCAGCCTAAATATAACATATGTAATTAAAGTCTAAGTTATATTTCCAACCAGCCCACAGAAAAAAACTTAGACACAAAACTCATAAGACTCACAAAACTTTGATTACAATCTAAGTAAAGATCTCAAACAAAATTCAGTTTGTTTGGTAAATTGAAGCCAAAAAATCTTTTAGAGAGAGAGAGAGAGAGAGAGCACAAAATTTGAAGTGGTCTGCTTCTGTTGCTTGAAGAGAGAAGAAAAAAATGCTTAGTCCGCATCCTTCTGGCTACCTTCAGAATCTTCATCCCTTTTAAAATGCCCAACATTCCAAACTGCCTCCCAGACAATGACTCATGCTTGGGCCTCCTTCCACTCCACAGTCACACCCAGCCGTGGTTTGTCTTCCAAGTCCAGAAATCTCTAGATCATCTTCTGCACATGCCCAGTCCATCTCTCACTTTCTCTGCAGTCCACCTTCACCTTGGCTCTCAAAGGCAAACTGTCACTTTTTAACATAAAACCACAATACACATAGGTCAATACACAACACAGAACTCTGTAACACCTCCCCTGTTTAAAAAAAATTGGTTGACAAGAACAAATTTTTTAACAATTAATGGATATTACATAAATAAAATGAAATAAACACTCCATTTTTACAGTAAGTATGTCATTAGATTCTATTCTACCCAGATTAACATATTGACAGATAATCTATTACACTATCCGTCCCCTTTATGTGTGTAATAATTCAATCATACTCTTGTAATAGTAAGCTCCAGTTCAATAACCGTCTGTTCTTATTTTCCATTTTAGACAAAAAAACTAATGGATTATGATCAGTATATATTATTAATGGTTTTTGAGCAGTACAAATATACACATCAAAATGTTGCAACGCTAAAACAAGTGCTAATAACTCTTTCTGAATGGTCGAGTAATTTCGTTGATGATCGTTAAACTTTTTCGAGAAGCACAAAATAGGATGTTCTATTCCATCACCATCCTTCTGTAACAATACAGCATCAACCGCTTTGTCACTGGCGTCCAAGGCTAAAGAGAATGGCTTTTCAAAGTTAGGGAGCACAAGTACAGCTGATAGCATAAAATGGCCTTTAACTTCAGAAACGCTTCCTGGCATGCATCTGACCAGATAAATTTTTCTTTCTTTCCAAGTAGTTTTGTTAATGGGAGTGCAATTTCTGCAAAGTTTTTACAAAATCAACGATAGTAGCCAATCACACCTAGAAATCTCCGAAGCGCTTTCTTATTACCAGGGATAGGGAATGCAGTGATAGCCAATACTTTCACTCCAACTGGTGCCACCTGTCCCTGTCCTACCACATAACCCAGATAAATTACAGTGGCATGTCCAAACTCACTCTTGTGCAAATTCTCTGTGAGGTGCGCTTCCACCAGTCTCTGAAATAACTGCTCTAATTCAAGCATGTGTTCTTCTCATGTATTCGTACTAATTACTAAATCATCGATATAGGCTCCTGTGTGCTCTGAACCCTGAATGACTGCATTAATCATTCTCTGAAATGTGCCAAGTGCATTTTTCATCCCAAAAGGCATAACATTATACTCATACAATCCCGAAGGTGTAACAAATGCAGAAATCTCCCTGCCTTTCTCTGTCAAAGGAACACACTAGTATCCTCTTAAGAGATCAATCTTTGTAAGAAACTTGCCTTCCCCACCTTACCTATACAATCATCTATTCTGGGAATAGGGAACGCATTAGTCTTTGTCACCATGTTTACCTTTCGATAATCTGTACTGAACCTAATTGAGCCATCTGGCTTTGGCACCAGAATACAGGGTGAACTCCAATTTGAATTTGATTTTTGGATGATGTCATTTTTGAGCATATAATCCACCTCTTGATTCAACAATCTGCCCTTTTCCTGATTAACTCGGTAAGGATGCTGCATCACCGACCTCCACATCATGACAAGCCACAGTAGTTCTTTTTGGAACATCTGGGAATATATTCTTAAATTTCATAAGTAATGTCTTCATTTCTTCCCTTTCTAATTTAGTCAAATGCATTAACTTGGTTTCTAAGTTTTGCAAAACTGTGGAATTTTCCAGTCTGGGGCTTATCACTTTCTGTGCTCCATGACCTTCCACGAAACTTATCTCCTCCTTACTTTTCTCCATAACTAGCACCTTGGTTGGAATCCTAGACTCCCCCTCAGTCATTTCTCAAAGTAAGGTTTAACATGACAGACCTGTGTCTCTCTTCAACAATCAGGCATCTCAATGACATGGTTAATTTTTGATTTCACCTTATATGGTCCTGAAAACCAAGCTCTCAAAGGGTTTGACTGCATTGGAAACAAAACCAATACTTTGTCACTAGGTTTAATGTCCCTAATTTTTGCTTTTTGATTATACCGAATTTTCATTTTTCCCTGAGCAGTTTTTAAATTTTCCATTGCCATCTCGCAAGACTGATGTAATCTCTTTTTAAATTTTGAATACATAATCGAACAGATTTGATTGTATATCATTATGTATCCACTGTTCCTTCAACAATAGTAATGGACCCCTGACTTCATGACCAAACACCAACTCAAATGGACTAAAGCCAAGAGACTCCTGAGTTGCCTCTCTAACAGCAAACAATAACAAATGGATTCCTTCTTCCCAATCCTTTTTATTTTCCACACAATAAGCCCTCATCATATTTTTCACAGTTAAATGGAACCTTTCCAAGGCCCCTTGACTTTCAGGATGATAGACAGACGACACAATTTGATGGGCTCCCAATTCATACAACACCTGTTGAAATATTCCAGACATAAAATGACTCCCTTGGTCCGACTGAATTTACCTTGGTTGGCCAAACAGTGTGAAAAAATGTAGCATAGCCTTCACAATCGTCTTCACTTTAATGTTTCTCAGGGGAATAGCCTCTGGAAACCTTGACGCTGTGCACATGAGTGTTAACAAATATTCATTTCCCACCTTGGTTTTTGGCAATGGGCCAACATAATCCACTATCACTTTTGAGAAGGGCTCCCCGAAAGCAGGGATGGGTTGTAAAGGTGCCACTGGTGGTCCTTGATTAGGCTTGCCCACCAGTAACAAGTGTGGCAGGTTCTACAAAAGTTCACAGCATCCTTTCTTAATTTTGGCCAATAAAACTGTTTCCTTATCTTTTCTACCATCTTTTTCACTCCAAGATGACCTCCTAAAGATGTACTATGAGGCAACTTTAATATTTAATTCCTGTAAGTTTTAGGAATTACAACTTGCCTTATTACCACCCAGTTTTCACTGGCAGGTATAACTTGTGGTCTCCACTTTCTCATCAATATTCCATCTTGAACAAAGTAACCTACTGGCACAGTTTCAATCTCCTGGTTAGACAGAATCTTATCTCTTATCCCAGCAAGATCAGGATCATGCTTTTGTCTAGCTATTAATTCTTCTCTTGATAACATCAAAGCTGGATCCTTAGGTTTGTCCCTCAATGCTTGCCTCCAGTACAGGATCATCACAGACTTTCTCTACCTCTACCTTTTTTCTAGACATGGATCTAGTAATGGCACACGCAGGGTAGATTTCCAAATTCTTTTTGGACTCAAACCAATGGCTTACTTGTGCGTTTCACCACAGGTATGACTTTACCCTCTGCTAAATCATTTCCTCACAAAAGAGAAACCCCGTCCACCGGCAGACTTGATCTTATCCCTATCGTAACCGGGCCATTAACTAAGTCTGATTTCATCACTATTCTATGCAAAGGTGTAGTCTCTGCTTCACCATCAGTCCCTTTAATCAAATTCACATCTCCAGATTCGGTGTCCTCACCAAAGTTCAAAATGTTGCTTAATATGTGATTAGGCTGTTCCAGTATCCCGCAGGATTTTAACTGGCACTTGATTGGATCCTTCTTTAACCAAAATGAAACCTTCATTCATGAATGGTTTAAAAATATCCCTAACTTTCTCACTCTGAACACAGGCGGATGGTACTATCCCTTTCTCTTTCTTCCTTTTCAGTACAGGACAATTTGCTATTATGTGCCCTGGCTTCTTACAATAGTGACAAATAACACTCGAAAATTTTTCCTTCACCCATTTCTCTTCCTCTCTTCCTTTAACCTCACTTATAGATTTTCTTTCTACTCTACTTGGATTATCAGCAGTATTCCTTTGAAAAGTTTTCCCTGGTGTCCACTTAGGCTTGTGGGTTAAAGCATATTCCTCTGGGAATTTAACGAATTCTTGCCGTTTTTATATTTTTCTCTGCCAAGTACACTTGAATATTGTCAGGAACACAATTTTTAATCTCCTCAATCAGAATGATTTCCCTCAATAAATCAAAATTATTTTCTACTTTCATTGCGGCACACCACCGATCAAAACACACAACCTTCCTATAAACAAAATCCAGGTAAGATTGGGTTGTTGCTTTTTTTAAACTCCTGAACTTTTGTCTATAAGCCTCTGGGACTAGTTCATAAGATCGGAGTATAGCCTGCTTTACGAATTTGTAATCAGCTGCTTGTTGTACATTGAGACACGAGTATACCTGTTGGGCTTTCCCTTTAAGAACACTTTGTAGCAGGAGTGACCACTGGTCTGGTGGCCATTTTAAATTTACAGCTACTTTCTCAAAATGCTTAAAATACTGGTCTATTTCAGCTTCATCAAATGGGGGAACTAACCTCACTTCTCTACTGACCAGAAACCTCTCCTCCTGACCAGCACGTGGGTTTTGGGCTTCTTCCTCTCCTTGGGTTAGGGTCTACCTCAATTTAGCTAGTTCTAGCTCAAGTTTCCGTTGTTTTTCTCTCTCCTCCCTTGCGGCTGCCCTTTCATCCCTTTCTGTCTCCCTTACTGCTTCCAGTTCGGCTTTCCTATCTGCCTCTCTTTTTTCCTCTCTCTCTCTCTCTTCCCTTTCTGCCTGCCTTACTGCTTCCCGTTCGGCTTTCCTTTCTGCCTCTCTTTTTTCCTCTCTCTCTCTCTCTCTTCCATTTCTGCCTGCCTTACTGCTTCCCGTTCGGCTTTCCTTTCTGCCTCTCTTTTTTTCCCTCTAACTCTAGTTTTCTCAAAGCCAACTGTACTTCCTCTGAAGTTTTCTCCTTTGGAAATTGTTCTAATGCAGCTTCTTCAAATACCCCCTTTCCTACATAGTGCTTAACAATCTTTCGGACAATTTCCTTTTTTTTCATCCCAATTCTTACTGTAAGAAGTTTTAACTTGCCAAATATAACCATCAGTTCTGACTTTTTAGCCATTTTTAAATTAACCACTGAAGGGTTCGCGATGAACTGGTCAATATTCATTGTTGCTGGTTTTTCTGCTGGTCATTTATACACTCACCATTTATTTTTAATTTCAAGCTGAAGGTTGAGTCTAACTCAGACGACTGATAATTAAGCACAAATCAATTGTCCCTAAAGCTTCCAAATTGGTTTGATCCCGGACGATATACCCAAATTATGTTACAAGATCAAACCAGCATCCACAAAGAAGGCAGATCACTCAGGGGTAAAGATGAACAATTACTTTATTAACAAAATTTCACCTTCAAATTTAATTCAAAATCCCCCCCTTTTATAACAATGCTGACTGGTTAATATACAAATTTCTATAACAATGTAAAACTAATAAATTCCCCAGCCTAAATATAACATATGTAATCAAAGTCTAAGTTATATTTCCAACCAGCCCACAGAAAAATATTTAGACATAAAACTCACAAAACTTCGATTACAATCGAAGTAAAGATTGTAAACAAAATTCAGTTTGTTTGGTAAACTGAAGCCAAAATATCTTTTAGAGAGAGAGAGAGAGCACAAAATTCAAAGTGGTCTTCTTGTGTTGCTTGCAGACAGAGGAACAATGGCTTGGTCTGGATCCTTCTGGGTACCTTCGGAATGTTCCTCCCTTTCAAAATGCCCAACATTATAAACTACCTCCCAGACAATGACTCATGTTTTGGGCCTCCTTCCACTCCACAGCCATGCCCAGCCGTGGCTTGTCTTCCAAGTCCAGAAATCTCTAGATCATCTTCTGCACATGCCCAGTCTGTCTACTTACAAATTTACTCCTCCAATTCTTGCTGACTATTGGGTGGTTTATAATATATTCCTCCTAATGTGGCTATCACTTTCTCATTCCTCAGTACCACCTCAGTGGATGACCCCTCTTGTCTATCCTGTCTGTGCACTGTCGTGACACTTTCCCTGACTAGTAAAGCCATGCCTCCCTCTCTATTACGTCTAAAACAGTGGAACCCTAGAACATTAAGCTCTCAGTCCTGGGCCTCCTTCAACCAAGTCTCAGGGCTGATATCTTAATATCTTCATTGAAATAACTGCAACTCAGAGCATCATTCCCACCATATTCAACCTTTCTATACCTGCCTTTGCCTGCAGGCCCAACATCTTTTTCCACAACCTGCTCTCGTGCACTGATTCCCATGGAACTATATGGCAAACATTCCTCAAGGATTGCTCCCCTTCCAGGTGGGTGGAAGAGCCTGTTCTGTGCTGTATGATCCATGGCTCCCATTTCTTCACATTTCAAAATCTTAGTTTTACTGCTAGAAAAAGACCCTTTTGCCCATTTTGTCCATGCTAACCAAGTTTTCTACCCATGCTAATCCCATTTACCTATGCTTAGCCCATGGCCCTTGTCTTGGGTAAACTTATACCTCTCATTTTGTTTGTTTTAGATTGGTCACAGCGTTTGAGCTACCGAAAGAAAATAGACACACACACCGAGAGCAGTTCAGTTTATACAAATGTTTATTACAAATTCAAAAGCTGATTTCACACTACAATATGCAAGCCCTTCCCAACTATACTTATCAACGCTTGGACTGGTCCCAACTGCCGAAGAGAGGCAATGACTCCACACTTGTCGTAGGTTGTCAGGGCGCCGGTAGCAGCTTGTCCACCTCCCCTGACCGGGATGTTGGCTGGACTCCAGAAGTTCTTCTTCTTGCTGAGAGATGTTGCCACCTCTTGGAGAGTCTCAAACTTCAGCAGCGGGACCATGGCTTATATTACCCAAAAGCTGCTTACCCACCTATTCCCAGCACAGCAACAAAGATAAGCAAGCAAGCTAGCATGCTAGGCTTCTAACGAATAACATAATTTTCAGCTTATCACTTTGAATACAATGGTTTATTTTGCATCAAGGCTAGGCTTCTGACAGTCTGTGACCAAAACAAGCAGGAAGATTAAATGTTCTTGGTACACAGATGTCCTTTAAATTCCACCAAGGGGCCAGAGATGCTGTTATCTGACGAAAGGACATCTGTGTACCAAGAACATTTAATCTTCCTGCTTGCTTATGTCTGCTGATTCTAAAACACAAGCAGGTTCTCAGCCTTGCAGAACCCAGAGCTGCAAGTTTAAAAAAACAGGTTAGAATCTTCCATTACAGCCCTGTAAACATTTGCTATCCATGTACCTGTCTAAATGTCATTTAGAACCATAGAACATTACAGCACAGAAACAGGCCTCTTCGGCCCTTCTAGTCTGTGCCGAACTATTTTTTTTGCCTCATCCCACTGTCCTGCACCGTCTATAGCCCTTCATTCATGTACCTGTCCAAATTCCTCTTTTTTTTATTTAATTTTTTATTTTTCACACCATAAACCACATTGACCATGATACATACATTTTCCTTTTCAAATATATACAGTGTCATTTTCTCCCCCCACTCCCTCCTCCCATCCCACCCTCCCTACCTCCCCCCCATCCATTTAAAGTACAAAATCTAAGATACATTAAACCAGTCAAACAATGTTGTCATTCAATAAAAATAAACAAGAAATTCCACTGAGTCAATTCTTTTCATTTCCTTCTTCTTTCGTTAATTTAGGTAGTGAATGTCCCCGGTAGGTTTTCTCTATTGTGTTTCATGTAAGGCTCCCATATTTGTTCAAATATTTCAATATTATTTCTTAAACTATATGTTATTTTTTCTAATGGAATACATTTATTCATTTCTATATACCATTATTGTATTTTCAAATTATCTTCCAATTTCCAGGTTGACATAATACATTTTTTTGCTACGGCTAGAGCTATCTTAACAAATCTTTTTTGTGCACCATCCAAATCAATTCCAAATTCTTTGTTTTTTATGTTACTTAGGAGGAAGATCTCTGGATTTTTTGGTATATTGTTTTCTGTAATTTTATTTAATATCTGGTTTAGATCTTCCCAAAATTTTTCTACTTTCTCACATGTCCAGATTGCATGAATTGTTGTTCCCATTTCTTTTTTACATCGAAAACATCTGTCAGATACTGTTGGGTCCCATTTATTTAACTTTTGAGGTGTAATGTATAGCCTGTGTATCCAGTTATATTGTATCATACGTAACCTTGTATTTATTGTATTTCTCATCGTTCCGGAACATAACTTCTCCCATGTTTCCTTTTTTATCTTTATATTTAAATCTTGTTCCCATTTTTGTTTAGTTTTACCATTTGTTTCCTCATTCTCCTTTTCTTGCAGTTTAATATACATATTTGTTATAAATCTTTTGATTATCATTGTGTCTGTAATCACATATTCAAAGCTACTTCCCTCTTGTAACCTCAGACTGCTTCCTAATTTGTCCTTCAAGTAGGATCTCAATTGGTAATATGCCAGCACTGTATCTTGAGTTATATTGTATTTATCTTTCATTTGTTCAAAGGATAATAATCTATTTCCTGAAAAACAATTTTCTATTCTTTTGATCCCTTTTTTCTCCCATTCTCTAAAGGAAAGGTTATCTATTGTAAAAGGGAGTAACTGATTTTGCGTCAATATTAGTTTTGGTAATTGGTAATTTGTTTTATTCCTTTCTACATGAATCTTCTTACAAATATTGAGTAGATGATGTAATACTGGAAAACTCCTACCTTGTACCAATTTTTCATCCCATTTATATAATATGTGTTCAGGTATCTTTTCCCCTATTTTATCTAGTTCTAATCTAGTCCAATCTGGCTTTTCCCTTGTTTGGTAAAAATCTGATAGGTATCTTAATTGTGCGGCTCTATAATAATTTTTAAAGTTGTAAGCCTCCTTGTTTATACCATTCTGTTAATTTATCTAGTGCTATCCTTGGTTTCCCCCCTTTCCATAAAAATTTCCTTATTATTTTCTTTAACTCCTTGAAGAATTTCTCTGTCAAGTGTATTGGCAATGCCTGAAATAGGTATAATATCCTTGGGAAAATGTTCATTTTAATACAGTTTATCCTTCCTATTAGTGTTAATGGTAAATCTTTACAATGCTCTAAATCGTCCTGTAATTTTTTCATTAGTGGATAATAATTGAGTTTATATAGATGGCCGAGATTTTTATTTATTTGTATACCTAGGTATCTTATTGCTTGCATTTGCCATCTGAATGGTGATTCCTTCTTAAATTTTGAGAAATCCGCATTATTCATTGGCATTGCTTCACTTTTCTTTACGTTAATCTTGTAACCCGACACTTCTCCATATTCCTTCAATTTCTTATGTAATTCTTTTATTGATATTTCTGGTTCTGTTAAGTATACTATAACATCATCCGCAAATAAATTGATTTTATATTCCTTGTCTTTTATTTTTATCCCTTTTATATTATTTTCTGTTCTTATCAATTCTGCTAGTGGTTTTATAGCTAACGCGAACAATAAGGGTGATAGTGGGCATCCCTGCCGTATTGACCTGCTTAAGTTAAATTGCTTTGATATATATCCATTTACTGTCACTTTCGCCAATGGCCCCTTATAATGCTTTAATCCAATTAATATACTTCTCTGGTAAACTGAATTTTTGCAATACTTTGAATAAATAATTCCATTCTACTCTGTCAAAAGCCTTCTCTGCGTCTAAAGCAACTGCTACTGTTGGTGCTTTACTCCTTTCTACTGCATGAATTAAGTTAATAAATTTACAAATATTGTCTGTTGTGCGTCTTTTTTTAATAAATCCAGTTTGGTCTAGATTTACCATTTTAGGTACATACTCTGCTAATCTGTTTGCTAATAGTTTAGCTATTATCTTATAATCTGTGTTAAGTAATGATATTGGTCTATATGACGCTGGTGCGAGTGGATCTTTCCCTTGCTTTAGTATTACTGTAATTCTTTCTTTTTTTTCTTTGGCTTGGCTTCGCGGACGAAGATTTATGGAAGGGGTAAAAAGTCCACGTCAGCTGCAGGCTCGTTTGTGGCTGACAAGTCCGATGCGGGACAGGCAGACACGATTGCAGCGGTTGCAGGGGAAAATTGGTTGGTTGGGGTTGGGTGTTGGGTTTTTCCTCCTTTGCCTTTTGTCAGTGAGGTGGGCTCTGCGGTCTTCTTCAAAGGAGGTTGCTGCCCGCCAAACTGTGAGGCGCCAAGATGCACGGTTTGAGGCGTTATCAGCCCACTGGCGGTGGTCAATGTGGCAGGCACCAAGAGATTTCTTTAGGCAGTCCTTGTACCTTTTCTTTGGTGCACCTCTGTCACGGTGGCCAGTGGAGAGCTCGCCATATAACACGATCTTGGGAAGGCGATGGTCCTCCATTCTGGAGACGTGACCCATCCAGCGCAGCTGGATCTCCAGCAGCGTGGACTCGATGCTGTCGACCTCTGCCATCTCGAGTACTTCGACGTTAGGGATGTAAGCGCTCCAATGGATGTTGAAGATGGAGCGGAGACAACGCTGGTGGAAGCGTTCTAGGAGCCGTAGGTGGTGCCGGTAGAGGACCCATGATTCGGAGCCGGACAGGAGTGTGGGTATGACAACGGCTCTGTATACGCTTATCTTTGTGAGGTTTTTCAGTTGGTTGTTTTTCCAGACTCTTTTGTGTAGTCTTCCAAAGGCGCTATTTGCCTTGGCGAGTCTGTTGTCTATCTCATTGTCGATCCTTGCATCTGATGATCTTTCCCTTGCTTTAGTATTACTGTAATTATTGCTGTTTTAAATGAATCTGGTAAGCTTTGTGTTTTATCAATCTGGTTGATTACTTCCAGGAGGGGAGGAATTAATAAATCTTTAAATGTTTTATAGAATTCTATTGGGAATCCATCCTCTCCTGGTGTTTTATTATTTGGTAATTTTTTTATTATCTCTTGTATTTCTACTATTTCAAATGGTTCTATTAATTTATTTTGTTCCTCTATTTGTAATTTTGGTAGTTCAATTTTAGTTAAAAATTCATCTATTTTGCCTTCTTTCCCTTCGTTTTCAGTTTGGTTTAATTGTTCATAGCATTCTCTAAAGTTTTCCTTGATCTCCGTTGGATTATATGTGATTTGTTTGTCTTTTTTCCTTGATGCCAATACCATTTACTTAGCTTGTTCTGTCTTAAGCTGCCATGCTAGAATTTTGTGCATTTTTTCCCCTAGTTCATAATATTTCTGTTTTGTCTTCATTATGTTCTTCTCCACCTTATATGTTTGTAGTGTTTCATATTTTATTTTTTTATCTGCCAATTCTCTTCTTTTAGTTGTATCTTCCTTCATTGCTAATTCTTTTTCTGTATTTACTATTTCCCTTTCCAACTGCTCTGTTTCCTGATTATAGTCCTTCTTCATCTTGGTTACATAACTTATTATTTTGCCCTCTAATGAACGCTTTCATTGCATCCCATAGTATAAACTTATCTTTCACTGATTCCGTATTTATTTCAAAATACATTTTAATATGTCTTTCAATGAATTCTCTAAAATCTTGCCTTTTAAGTAGCATGGAGTTTAATCTCCATCTATACATTCTTGGAGGGATGTGCTCTAACTCTATTGTCAATATCAAGGGTGAATGGTCCAATAATATTCTAGCTTTATATTCTGTTTTTCTTACTCTATCTTGCATACGAGCTGATAACAAAAATAGGTCTATTCTTGAGTATGTTTTATGTCTACCCGAATAATATGAATATTCCTTTTCCTTTGGGTGTTGTTTCCTCCATATATCCAAAAGTTGCATTTCTTCCATCGATTTAATTATAAATTTGGTTACTTTGTTCTTTCTGTTAATTTTTTTCCCAGTTTTGTCCATATTTGAATCCAAATTCAGGTTGAAATCTCCTCCTATTATTATGTTCCCTTCCGTATCTGCTATCTTCAAAAAAATATCTTGCATAAACTTTTGATCTTCTTCGTTAGGTGAATATACATTGAGTCGATTCCAAAACTCCGAATATATCTGACATTTTATCATTACATATCTCCCTGCTGGATCTATTATTTCCTCTTCTATTTTAATTGGCACATTTTTACTAATTAATATAGCTACTCCTCTTGCTTTTGACTTATACGACGCTGCTGTTACATGTCCTACCCAATCTCTCTTTAATTTCTTGTGCTCCAATTCAGTTAAATGTGTTTCTTGCACAAATGCTACATCAATTTTTTCTTTTTTCAGTAAATTTAGCAGTTTCTTCCTTTTGATTTGGTTATGTATTCCGTTAATATTTAAAGTCATATAGTTCAGCGTCGCCATTTTATACTTTGTTTATCTTCCCTTTCCATTTCTCCATCATCACCTTTCCTTCTTATCCATTTCTGCTTTCTTGTTTTGAACACTTTATAAGACAACATTTCTAAAACATCAAACATTTTCCTTATTCTCCTAGTTAAAACTTCTTTAACCCCATTCTCCCCTCCCCCTCCTGAGTTGCCCTTTATCCCTTGTCGGGTTTCCACATCTCCCCTCTCCATTTGGATTTGCGAATTCACTTGCAAACGTCAACTGATTTTGCAGTGACCGTAACTCCTCCCCACCCAGCCTCCTTATTCCCTCTATTCCCTTTCCCTCCCTTATTAATTCTTATCTATAATCTATATATTTTCCTCTAAATACAGATACATTCATGTATACACACTATATATATACATACATATACCCCTATACACACATACATATAGTTCGTGGTCATTTTTACTCTCATTACATGTCTTCATCTCTCTTCTTGTTTTGTAGTTGTTCTGCAAATTTTCTTGCTTCCTCTGGATCCGAGAATAGTCTGTTTTGCTGCCCTGGAATAACTATTTTAAGTACCGCTGGGTACTTTAACATAAATTTATATCCTTTTTTCCATAAGATCGTTTTTGCTCTATTGAACTCCTTCCTCTTCTTCAGGAGTTCAAAACTTATGTCTGGATAGAAAAAATTTTTTTGACCTTTATATTCCAGTGGCTTTTTGTCCTCTCTTACTTTCTTCATTGCTTTCTCCAATATATTTTCTCTTGTTGTATATCTTAAGAATTTTACTAAAATGGATCTTGGTTTTTGCTGCGGTTGTGGTTTCGGGGCTAAAGTTCGATGTGCCCTCTCTATTTCCATTTCTTCCTGTAATTCTGGTCTTCCCAGGACCCTGGGGATCCAATCTTTTATAAATTCTCTCATATTCTTGCCTTCTTCATCTTCCTTAAGGCCCACTATCTTTATATTATTTCTTCTATTATAGTTTTCTATTATATCTATCTTCTGAGCTAACAGCTCATGTGCCTCTTTAACTTTTTTATTAGATTCTTCTAATTTCTCTTTTAAGTCCTCTACTTCCATTTCTACAATTATTTCTTGTTCTTCCATATTTTCCACTCTTTTTCCTATCTCTGACATGGCCATTTCCATTTTATTTATTTTTTTCTTCTGCATTCTTAATTCTTCTTTTTATCTCATTAAATTCTTGTAATTGCCATTCTTTCACTGATTCCATATATTCTTTAAAAAAAGATACATCCATTGTCTTGCCTTTCTCTTCTTCTTCCACTTCTTTCTGTTCTTCTTCTTTTTCCTCTGGGTTGACCATCTGTTGTTTCCTTGTTTTCTTTTTACCCTCTTCTTTCTTGTTGTCGTTATTGTCTGTGTTCTGCACCTGCTGCTGTGTTGCAGGTGTCTCTCTCAGCTGTGGAGATCGACTCCGCAGCTGTTCCCCCTCCCGTCAGTGTGGTTTTTTTCATGCGCATCGCGCATGTGCGACTCCTCGCGCATGCGCGGTTGTGCACTTTTACTCGGCTCTGTGAGCCATTTTTGTAGTCCCGAGCCCGGGACTTCCACTGACCTGAGGGAGCGGACTTCTCTCTCCGCGGCGGGCCTCTTCGGACATGTAAGGCCTTCACCTTCTTCTTCCGACGTTCTTTCTTCCTCTTTTCTTCCTGTTTTCGACTTTTCTCTCTTCGCTGCCATTTTCTTCTCACCTTTATTTTTACTTTGTTGTAAATTTTAATCTTGTACCTTTGTGCTTTGTGTGTTTTTTTTTAACTTTTGGGGAGAGGGCTGGTATTCCCTGACTGACCACTACTCCATCACGTGACTCCTCTTTAATGATAAAATTGAGCCCGCATTCACCACTGCAGCTGGAAGCTCATTGCACACTCCCACTACTGTCTGTGTGAAGAAGATCCCCCTCACATTCTCCCTAAACTTTTCCCCTTTCATTCTTAACCCATGTCCTCTGGTTTGTATCTCACCTACTCTCAGTGGAAAAAGCCTATCTACATTTACTCTTGTCTGTCCCTCTCATAATTTTAAATACCTCTATCAAATCTCCCCTCATTCTTCTACACTCCAGGGAATGGTCCTAATCTGTTTAACCTTTCCCTGTAACTCAGTTCCTGAAGTTGGGGCAACATTCTAGTAAATATTCTGTAATGTTAAAATTGTGCTCACTTCCTCTGAACCTCATTCCATATACTCACCACCTTCTGTGTGGCACTCCCCGATCCCTTTTAAATCTTTCCTTTCTCACCTTGAGTCCGTGCCCTCTTGCTTCAGATTCCCATTAACCCAGGAAAAAGACTGTGACAAGTCACCTTATCTATGACGCTCATGATTTTGCAAACTTCGACAAGGACCCACCCCACCACCCCCCCTCCACCTCTGCCTCCTACACTAAAAAGAACATAATAACATAAGAAATAGTAGCAAGAGTAGGCCATTCAGCCTGTCAAGCTTGCTCCGCCATCATGGCTGATCTGATGATGGATTCATCTCCACCTACCTGCCTTTTCCCCATAACCCTTAATTGCCTTACTATATAGAAATCTATCCAACCTTCAATGGGCAGCGAATTCCACAGATTGACCACCCTCTGGGAAAAGCAGTTCCTCCTCATCTCAGTCCTAAATTTACTATCCTGAATCTTGAGGCCTAGTTCTGGTCTCCATTTTCAATGGAAACAAATTCCCTTCCTCAACCTTATCTAGGCCTTTCATAAATTTTTATTTTATTAGATCCCCTCTCATTCTTCTAAATTCCTGAAGCACAGTACCAGACAACTCAATCTCTCCTCTTAGGCTGACCCTTTATCCCTGGAATCAACCTGGTGAACCTCCTCTGAACCGCCTCTAAAGCAGTACATCGTTCTTCAAGTAAGGAGACCAGAAGTGCATGCAAGTACTCCAGATGCAGTCTCACCAGTACAGTTGCAACATAACTCCCTGTCCTTAAATTCAATCCCTCAAACCAAGAAGAAAAGTCCCAGGCTCTCCTGATAATTCATGCAAACATCATCAGATGAGCCCATCATCAGATCAACCATGACAGGCCAGATGGCCTACTCCTGCTCCTATTCCTTATGTTCTTATTCTTGTGAAACTTTTCCTTTTAACATTCTCTCACATTCCTTTTATCATCACCTACCCCAAATTTTACTGACACCCACCTACACCAGGGGAAGAGTGGAAACTGGTACACCTTGGGGAGATGCACCCAGCCACAGGAGAGCATGCAAACTCCGCATGTTCAATAATGGTTATATAGGGGCCTGTACCCCTTCTACAATCCCTTTCTTGCAGAAGACCTTGACTGCACATTATTCTATCGCACTCTTCAGAGGTTAGGAACCAGAAATTTACAAGGCTAGAGAAGTTTCTATTCATTAAATTTAAGTGGAGATTTAAGTTTTCTACTGATCCATCAAGGAACATTGGGAAGAGAAAGTTGCAAGAACTCCATCTTTGAACAATAAAGAACAGCATCCAATTTTCTATGTGGTCGCCTTCAGTTCCATCTGGATGAACGTTGAGAAGGGCAATGCTAGAACTTTGCGCAAAGATTTGCTGGAGGAACTCAGTAAGCTAGACGTGGTCTATGGGTAGAAATGGTTAGTCAACATTTCAGGCCTTGTCAAGGAATGCTATCTGACCAGCATTGAATTTTCCAGTTTCAGGTAACCCATGCCCCCTGTGTTCATTTCCCATTCTTAGGTTCTCCTGGGTTCTTTCCCTTTGCTTACTTTTCCATTCCTCCCCACATCCCAGGTTGCATTGACTTGTCACCATCATCCCACCAGGGTTTCTTATCCCTTGGCCTGCCCTTCCTATTCCTTTCCCCATTTGGTTCCATCTGCTCATTATCCTTCTATAATCGTTCCTTTTTATCTCATCTTAATCTTAACTCTCATCATTCCCCCTACCAGACTCTATCGGCCCTCCCTTACTGTGGTTCCACATCATCTTCCAGTCTCATTCTCTTACTTACCCCTTCCCTTCCCCTTCTCCCACCCCCAACCTGGTTCCATTATTGTTCTTTTCTGTTCCCATCTATCACCTGCTGCATTTGTCTCTTCATCTGCACGTCAACTCCGTGACCTTGGAAGCTAAGCAGGCTCAGGCGACTGGGAAGGGAGACTGCCTGGGAATACCAGGGTTTTTGTGAGGGGCGCTGGACAAAGATAGACAAAGAATTCCATGTACACTGCATTCTAAGTGTTGTATCACATGACAATAATGGAACCTTTGCCGATATTCCTCCCCCTCATTTCTCCTTCATGGTGATTTCATAAGTAGTTTATAGTTTGGGTCATACGGAGAGGTTCAGGAGCTTGACAGCTGCTGGACAGAAACTGTTTTGTTGGACCTGGAAGTGCTGGACTTCACGCTTCTGTACCTTCTGCCCGAAGGTAGCAGCAAAAGGAGGTTGTGTCTGGGTTAAGGGCAACCTTCATGATGCTGGCTGCCTTCTTGAGGCAGCGCCTCACACACTGAACAGGAGGCCAGTCAGTGCCTGTGATGGACTTGGCCGATGACCATTGGGAATGTGAGGAAGAGCTTCAAAAGCCCTGGAATGAGCACATCAGCTGCCTTGCTACATCGCGCCCCTCCTCACTGTGCATGTGTGGCAGAGAATCGGCCCTCTTGTCTCACAGAGATCAGGAGGGAAAAAA
Source organism: Narcine bancroftii (assembly GCF_036971445.1). Taxonomy (NCBI): domain Eukaryota; kingdom Metazoa; phylum Chordata; class Chondrichthyes; order Torpediniformes; family Narcinidae; genus Narcine; species Narcine bancroftii. Next base: position 232,433,024 of record NC_091474.1, on the reverse strand, counting down.
AGTCTGCCAAAAAGGAGATGCGTGGATAATAAACTAATTATTTTATTTACTGAGAATGAAATGGGCAACAAAACCCGTGACCACAAATAAAAATTAAAAGTGTTCAGAATGTGGTGATGGGAAAGATGCATTTTTTCGTCAATATTGATGGAAGTGATGCGGTTTATAGTGCAATTTGAAACTTTTATGATTTGATAAATACTGGGCCATTTGATAGATCGAACACCTTTTTATCTGCCTGTGTTCGTCCATTGACAATAGTTGCTAATATTGTCAACATCTGAATTTTTAAAAAAAACTCAACTGCTGATACTGAATCCAAAGTGAAAACAAAACACTGGAAATACTCTGCAAGTCAGGTCACATCTGTGGGAAGAGAACCAGTGGGTGATCTGGTCAAATATTTGTGTTATTATCAGCTTAGTTTGTTTCAGCCATTTTATCTTTGTTTTTGGGCAACAGCATACCTCTGGTTGCTTCTGTTCTACAAACCCACCTTCAGCTGTACTCAAAAATACAATTAAATGTCTGGAAATTTTCTAAAAAAAAAAGCCATTTTATCTTTTGGAATGGAAGACATGCCCCACCTGACCTGCTGGACATGTCCTCCTGCCCAATATTTCACGACTCCTGCGCTCTTCTGTCTCTGTTCCTTTGTCCATGCTCTCACACCCTAACTGCTCCCATTCATTCATTGACCAGGTAACCTTGTTTACAGCTTATCCCCCTGGTCAGCCTAGTTTTACAGAGACATCCCCCTCCCCATACTCTACAGATAAACAAATTTCTCTTCTTTCCTTTCCGGTCATGACAAACGGTTCTCAGCCTGAAGAATTCATTTTGTTTCTCTTCCTTCGGATGCAGTTTCCAACATTTTCTGCTTTTATCGTCAGTATTTGCACTGATTTTAAAAGTTTCCAACTGCCAATTAGTGATTGTTAATGAACTTAATGCTTGATCTGGTCCGAAATGCTTTTAATGTAGCGTGTATCAGATGGGAGCACCTTTGTAATAATTTATTTGGGAATATCCTTGGGGGAGATCTAATCTGGTGGGATCATAAACTTGAACATGCACCTTGTTTGAATAAAGCCCTCCATTCCATTTCTCACCACCTGGCTATGTCATTAATGTTGAAGTTTCTGTGGTCATTGTACATGTTTGTGTATGACCCATTTGGAAAAAAAAGGTAAATATTCCATTATTGTCACATAATATTACATTTAGAATGTAACATACATGAAATTCTTTAATTTTTGTCCACTGTAAGGAAGTCAGAGTTGCCACTTTGTCGAGCACCCGTCACAGAAACCTACAGAACCAGGTGTTCCTCGGCGGTCTCCCCTCCAAGTACTGACTAGTCCTACAGTCATTCAAACCAGTTCCTCCACCAGTTATCCCCATCTCCCCAATCAATGCTGGGACCAGAAGACATTCCTTTCCAATCCCAGGTTTGTGTTCAGGAAGAAAAATTTTAATTAAAGAAAAAATTTAGACATCCAACACCGGTAACAGGTCCTTTTGGCCCCACGAGTCCGTGCCATCCAATTTCACCCAATTGACCCCTTAGGCTTTGAAGTACAAGTAATATAATTTTTGAATTGATTAAATAATTGCAACAAAGTCTTTTTTTAAAAAAAAGATAGATAAGCTTCACATAAACCAAATGCAAGAATTAAATGTGCAACTTGACCCTTTTTGTTTTTGTGTTGTGAACAGAGTATTGACACCATGGTGGTCCTGGAATGTAGCGGTAATCTGGTTCTGTACACTGGTATTATTCGGGTAGGTTTCTGTATGATAATTTTACATGGCAATTTTTTTTGCTATATAGTGATTTCTGAAAATGTTTGCAACCATTTGCATTGATCCAATTCAAGTTTATTATTATCTGACTGTCCGTATACTACCAGATGAAACAGTGTTTCTCCAGACTACGGTGCTCGCTCATACACAATACCTGGCGCATAATAATCACATAGATACATGAAGATATAATTTAACATAAATAAATGTATATATTTTTGGAGGATTAACTCGATTGATAGGACACTGTTCATCAATCTCACAAGCTGCTATTTCCCAGCCCGGCAGACCTGATTTTGATGCTCCTGTACCACCCCCTTGATGGGGGTGTTCTGGATGGAAAGGGACCTCTATAATTTGAGCCCTATTTAACCCCAGTTTCCAGTAAATGCCATCAATAGAGGCATTCATCTTCTGTTATCTTCTCGGCTGTTTTGAGAATCCTCTGTATTAATTTCCAGTCCTGTGCTTTGCTGCTGCTATGCCATGCAATGATGCAGCCAGGCACTCTCAATTGTGCTGCTCTTAAATGTTGTCAAGATGGAGGTCAATAGCCTTGCCCTGCTCAACCTCCCAAGAAAGTGCAGATGCTATTGCATGTTCCTACTTTTAGAGTTTGAACAAAATCTGTTGTAATATTTTATGTCAGACCTGTGCAAGAAAAAAATGTTTATCTAGTTAGTAATGGAGAGAATAAATGCTGAAAGGATGAGCTTATCGTCATATACCGTTCACAATGCACCCATGCATCAACATTGATTGCGGCTTAATAGGTACTTTGGGGAAAAAAACCCAGTTACAGTAGTATACTTAATTGAATTAAAAAGAGACAAAAAATACAAAAGATTGCTAAATATTTACAATGATCCTAGTGCAAAATAAAGTGACTGCAACAGCGCAGACAGTCATTTAACCATATAACCATTTACGGAGCGGAAACAGGCCATGTCGGCCTTTTGAGTCCGCACCAGTTCACTAGAACAACTCCACTAACTCAAACCTCCCGCTCACCGCCAATAACCCTCCAACCCTCTCACCTCCATGTGCACATCCAACGTTCTCTTAAATGACAGAAGGGACGCTGCCGCAACTATCTCATTCGGAAGTTCATTCCATTCTGCCACCACTCGCTGAATAAAAAAGCCACCTCTAATATTTCTCCTCAAGTGTTGCCCCCTTACCCTTAACTCGTGGCCTTTTGTACCAACCTCCCCTGCCCTCAGGGGAAAGTGTCTGTTTATGTCTAGTCTTTCTATTCCTTTCATAATTTTAAATACCTCTATCAAGTCCTCTCTCAGTTGTCAAGTCAGAAGCCAGGAATTTACTGAGTCAGGGTCCAGTGGAAAAGGAATACTGTCCGAACGCTGGCATCAGATGACATCATCTCACTGCCTATCCCCAATGTTAGCTGACACTGGCACGCTGATTAAAAAAAACCATTGGAATCAGTAGAAAGTCACCCATTTCCAGTTCAGGGTAGAACACTCTGATCCCCTGGGATGGATGAATTCAGTGGAAAAGCAATTAGTGTGTCCCAGTTAAGGGTGGCCGAGTGGAAATGGCACAAAGGGCTTCCTATCCCGGGGACACTGCTCGGCCAATTAATTGGGATGCCAGTGGAAAAGGGGCTAGAGCAGTCCCAGATTAGCATAACAAGGGGAGATTCAAGCTCCTGATGGCTGTTGGAAAGAGTCTATTTTTAAACCTCAAGTTGCTGGCCTTCAGGCTTCTCTCTTTCTGCCCAAAAATAGCAATGAAAAGAGGTTGTGACCAGGATGATGGGGGTCCTACATAGTGTTGAAATAAGGCTGATGGATGGTAGGAAGAATAGCCATAGTTAAGAGAGATGGAATACATCCAGGTACTCTTGAATGCTCTAGCTCAATTTTGGTGGGGAAAAGGAATGGATAAGCATTGAATGACCAACCTCATTGAACCTTTGGAAGAGGCAACTTAGCTTAGATAAAACTTCTGTAGGTGAATGCAATTTCTAAAAATTCTGCAAAGTCTTTGTTAGTGTTCTACACAACAGATCAACATCAGAACATTAGGGTGAGCAAGTGCAAGTAGCAGATTGGACAGCAATCTATCCACTATTTAAAAGACATAGAATATGTGTCCAGTCCATCAATTATTTATTTTTAAAAATGTGGATATACAGCACTGTAACAGGCTAATTCGGCTCTATGAATCCATGCCGCCAAATTTACACCCCATAAACTTGGTAGGGTGGGAGGAAACCAGAGTCCCTTGAGAAAACTCATGCAGATACGGGGAGAATGTATAAACTCCTTACAGGCAGCGTGCGGTTTGAACCCAGGTCCGGTCCTGATGGCTGGCCCTGTAAAAGCATTGCGCCAACCATACCATCAACTGCTACACCAATCGTGCCGCCAATCAGTTTAGAATGCCTCCAATCAAACAATTAGAATCTCCCAGTAGTCAACCACTTCAATTCTGCATCCGACTACCATACTCACATGTCTGTTCATGGCCTCATGTACTATCCCACCAAGACCACCTGTAAATTAGAGGAGCAATATTAATTTTCCATCAGGGCACTCTCCAACTGGATGGCATTAACATTGACTTCTCCATTTCTGCTAGCCTATTCTCTATTCTCCCTTCCCTTTTCCCTTTGTCTTCTTTCCCTCAGCTCTCCATCCCATTTCCTCTCTGTTCACCAAGCCATCCCTCCTCCCCCAGTTGCTGGTGTGCCTCCCACCCTCCCTTATCCACCTATTACCTTGTGCCTTTGGGTATGTGCTCTGCCCCCTACCCCTCGCCCCCTAACATCTTGTTCTGGCGCCTGCCAATGTTTGTGCATACCTTGATGAAGGGCTCAAGCCAGAAACAATGGTTATGTATCTTTGCTATATAAAGGACACTGTTGGGCCTGCTGAATTTCTCCAGCATTGTATTTTTTCTCAACCACGTTGTCTGCAGACTTTTGTATTTTATGTCTTCAAGCTGTTTAGAATGACAGATTACAAGCAAAGTTCTGCAGAAATCACTGCTGGGTCCATTATTGTTAAAAACACGGCAGCAGTTCATATTTTAGAATGGGAAGTAATACTATATTTGTGGTTGACACTAAATGAAAGTTTGTGGGGGAAGGATTGGATAGGGTGAGTGGTCAATGCTGAAGGCGAAAACAAATAAAAATAAGGTAGTTATTAAGTCCCAGAGCCGGCAAATTAATCTGCTTTGCAAGTTAGTGATGCTAGTTTTGAGAGGCTATAGCACAGAAAACAGGTCCTTCGGCCCTTCTAGTCTGTGCCGAACTGTTCATCTGCCCAAGTCCCACTGCATCTCCTTACCTTGCCTATCCATGTACTTGTCCAAAGTCTTCTTAAATGTTAAAATTGAGCCTGCATTCACCAATTCAGGTGGCAGCTCGTTCCACACCCCCACTACTCTTTGTGTGAAGATGTTGCCCATAAACGTACCTTTCACCCCCGAGTCCATGTCCTCTGATTTGTGTCTCTCCTCAGTGGAAAAAGCCCACTCTGTCTATACCCCTCAGAATTTTGTAAACCTCTATCAAATCTCCCCTTATTCTTCTATGCTCCAGGGAGTAAAGTCCTAACCTGTTTAACCTTTCCCTGGGGCTTTTCGTTCAAACCAACGTTTAAGTACACCCTGTAATTCCCTTTATTGCCCAGTTTTGTTTCCTCCTCACCATCTTGTTTTGTGTAATTTGAATTTCCAAATGATGACTGATTTTTCTGTTTGTAAATTATTATGCATGTTTAACTGTACCACTTCTGTTTTTAAAGGTAGGAAAGGTTTTTATTGCTGGCCATCCAGCACCCTCGTTATCCATGTCCAACCCAATGCCACGACCTAGCACTCCAATGGGCAGTGTTAGTACTCCAGCTAGGCCTTTGAGCAGGCATCCTGGCGCACTGGATGAGGTAGGAAATTATGTCATTTTGTTCTTCTAAATGTGGTTGACAGAACTCTATGACAGGAAGTGATTATTGATTATTGTTTCCGGCTGAGGTAGCAGCTTGCAGTGCAGCAATAGGATTGAGTTTGTCCGATTCTGTTCGACTGTTTGCAATATCCCCTGTTCTAAATGTGTAGCAACGGCATCTTATTGTTTTGTATCGAGCTTTTCAATTCTGTCACTGGCCCAAATTGCATTCAGATGAACGTATTCCACTCCCTTTGCTTGGCTTTAGTGTCTCAAGCACAGAATAATGCTATTCTATTCATAACCGTTCTATTCATTATTGGTCATGAGAATCATATTCGTACAATGTTACATGCAGCTGATACTCCTGGTTTGTACTGGTGACTACCTCTTGCTCAGAGTTCTGGAGCTTTTTAATTTTAGTCAGTACAATACTAGTTTTTAATGCTATATTTAAGAAAAATACAGTAAAATTCCCATTATCCGCCACCTACAGAGATCGTGGATGCCAGAAATGCCAATGTTCTGGTTGACTGAGGCTTAACTCTTACAATGCCTAACTAATACACCATTTAAAGTGCAAAATGTAAAGTAATTTGAAAAAAAAACAGTATTGTAGTCTTTAATGATGTAAAGTTCACTTTAAACAGAAATTCCCATAACTTACAAAATTTAAATTCGATCGCCATATGCTACGCTAACCTTGCTGCTGTTATAATTAACCCCACCCCACCCCCCAAGTTTACAGATATACCTATTACAAGTTTACTAATATACTTACTACTAATAAAGATTTCGACTCTTACTAGGCAGAGATGGGGAGACCCTTTGGGAGAGTCATCCCAGCATCAAGAGGCATCAACCAGCTCTTCATCCCAGTGTCCCAATCAGGCCCTTGGCACATCTTGACTCATCTCCATGCAAGTGTCCTGCTCAGGCCCTCCGCACGCCTCCTTTAAATTCGATCCTTGGTCGGTGGCACTGCAACAGCGTTACACTAACCGCTATGTGAACCATGCCTTTGCCATAATTCTGCCCCCCCCCCCCCCACTCTCCCAAGTTTAATAATATACTTAAAAATATACTAATAAAGATAAATACTTTTACCTGGCAGGGATAGGGAGTCATTTTGAGAGAGTCATCCCAGCGGTGAGTGGCATTGGCTGGCTCTTCAGCCTGGGCACCACCATTTTATTCAAACACAACTTTATTGAAACTTTATTCAAACAGCTGCTGCGGGCGGGGAACGACCGGGATATTCCGCTGGCTGAATGTTTGCTCCCAAGGGGTTGTTTGTTGCTGTTGAGAACATTTACAGTTTAAAATTTTTATTTAAACTTCTATTTAAAACTTCCTTTATACTTAGTTTTTTTAAAAATCTTTTTTTTTTTCAACGGTTGCTTGAATTTCCGTTTGATTGAATGCCGGTTCATGGGGATTTACTATATTGGCAAAAATTGTGATTTTTCAACAGTCTTGTCAGGTTTTACAGTAAGAATGTTTTTAGTTGGTATGTCACTATTCAGACTATTGGAATCAACCTGCTTTCCTTTGAGACATGCTAAGTATTTTACAAGCCAATGTTTTACAAGACACTGGCAGAATTATGAGGAAATAATTTGGCATACAAACAGAAAATGCTGGAACTATTTAGTGGATCAGGCAATATGTTTTGGAGAAAGATTTAACATTTCAGTTCAGAGACCAGATGTTCTCATGAAAATACATGAATTACAGTTTATTGTGTATATAAATAAATATGTACAGTTGCAATGAAATTCTTACTTGCTGCACTTTCCCGGTGATGTAAAACATGTTCACAACAATTGGAGTATAATTAAGATGCCATAAATAGAAAATAGTGCAAAAATTGTGCAGATAGATCTTTGGTTTTGGAGTAGTGTTGCAATTTGGGTGATATGGGGAAGTTCAAGAGCCTGATGGCTGTTGGAAAGAAACTGCTCGTGAACCTTGAGGTGCTAGGCTTCAGGCTTCTGTACCTTCTGCCTGGAAATAGTCGTGAGAAGAGAACATGGGTTGTGAGCTGAGAAGTCTTTGAAATGAAATGTAAAGTCTGATTCTCTCACCACAAATTCTGCCTGATCTGCTGAGTATTAGAACTCTATAGCACAGTGTTGTGCCGACCTCCAAACCTACTCTGCCAAGGGTCTGGAATTTCATAACACTCCATTTTTCTCAGTTCCATGTACCTGTCTCATAGTGCTCCAATCGAGCTGCCTGCATCACCATTGCTGGGAGTGCATAACATGAACCCCCCCCCCCCCCCCCACATAACCTACCTCTTACATCCCCTCCTGTACTAACTCCCAAGTACCTTAAAGCTCTCTCCCCTGGTGTTAGGCATTTCAGTCCTGGGAAAAAGACTCTGGCTGTCCAAACCATCAGTGCCTCCCATCTCCAAGTTTTATCATTTTTTGGGGGGTCTGATTTTATTTCAGATTTTCAGAATCTGCAGTATTTTGATTTTACATTATTATCAATTGGTGTTTGATGCTTTGTTTTAAGACTCTGTGGCCCTCTCCAGTCCCAGAGCTGAGTGATTCCAGTAAAATTCCGGACTCAACCTACATGGATGATTGTACTTTCCATCAGATGGGAACGTATATTCACTCTCTTCGGGATCCTGTCCAAAACCGAGTTACCCTGGTAAGTCTGTGCAGTGGACTGAAGTACATCACAAAATTCTGTAGACACCATGGTGGAAGTATCGTTACCGTTGCGACATAAAGAACACTGCTGAGCTTCTCCAGCATCTTGTGTGTTTTTTTGTGCAGTGGACTTGCTTGTTGGAAATATTATTGTCACGATAAAGATCTTGAGACTCTGGTTAAGAAGAAAGAGGAGGTGCATGAACTATTTTTTTTTCTGAAGTTCATCTTCATGGGCAGGTGTAGCCCCAGAACTGATGCCTTTATAACTCGTATCCCTCTCCTCCCAGCTTTCTGACCAAGCTTATTAGACACAGCTGACATAGCATAAAATATGGCCATACAGTCACCTAAATTGGTTGTTAAATTAATTTGCTTTTATAAATTGAGCTTTGTGTGTGCATCTTCATTCATTGATAGGGTCTTTTGCATTTTTCTCTGTTCAGGAAATGAGTAACGGCAATTTAGTTAGGATCGCAACGCCTGAAATAACCAACTCTCAGTTGGGTAAGTGCAAGAAAATGTTGATATTCTTCAATGCTCTTAAATGCAATTATATGGGTGAAAAAAAAGTCACAAGATGTGATAAATTCAGTGAGGCCTTGGCCATTTGTTTTCACTGCAGAAGAAATCATCGTCCACTCATACATTGTTTTTGTTTACTCTTTAATAGTGAAAAAATGCTTGCAAGCTATAAAATACATCCTCCCGAAAGAGGTAGCGGTGCAGGTTTTGATTAAGTGGTACAACACCTACAATGCTCCTGGAGGACCCAACTATCATTCAGAGTGGAATCTGTTTGTGACCTGCCTAATGAACATGATGGGCTACAGCACAGATAGGCTTGCATGGACTCGCAACGTAAGTACTCCCTCGAGGTGTGAGCGGATTTCATGTTGCCAGGAGAAGGGGCAGGAGTTTAAAACAATATGGCTTTAATGCTCTGATTAAATAGAGGTTGCAAAAAACATGCGTTGAAGATGCAGCACATTTGTTTGGCAGCATTGGATGACTGGGAAATCAGGATTGATCCACTTCGCACATCCTAAGTTGTTTTCCAACTTAACATTGTGTTCTTGGAGCTCTTTCAAGTTTATGAAACCCATGGGAAAAATGCATACATTCTGATCATTATTTCTTCCATGTGGTATTCATTGATGCATGCGTTATATTGTTCCAAGAAGTGCTCGAGTAGACACTGGCTAACTCGAACTTTTACCTCTTCCAAATTTTCGTGAATTGTTACTGTTAATCAATTCAAAAGTAATTTGGCTCATTTTGCATGGCAGGAAGTAAGCTTTGAATGCAAAGGTAGCACCCTGGTCCATGAACCTCAACAACAAAATGGTTGGGGTGCAAAAACCATCCCTGGATGTTGTCAGCCATGTCTTCCATGTTAACTGGATGACAAGCAAAATCCAGTCTGTTCCTCACTCTTCCACTGTAGCTGGAAGGTGTTGACAGACGTTCTATGTGCCTAATTGGCATTGTCGTATCTTCCTCAGATGGAGTAGGATTGTTCTGGGGTTTGGGTTTCATGTTCAATTTTTGGCAAAATTTTTATGTACTCCTATGGCGACCCACTTACCAGTAAGTGAACTGGTTCCAAAATGGCGGACGTGCTGTGGAAAACGTGGGAAATTGACATGCATCCACCACAGGTTTTTATCTGGGCTGATGACATCACCAATGATGACATCACTTCCTGTCCATGTAACAGAAGCAGCAATGTATATAAGCCCAACATGGAAACCTGGAGATGTCAGTCTTGCACTAGACTCCACAGTGTGTACATTGACTTCCCCGCATTGTGACCTGCCTAATGAACATGATGGGCTACAGCACAGATAGGCTTGCATGGACTCGCAACGTAAGTACTCCCTCGAGGTGTGAGTGGATTTCATGTTGCCAGGAGAAGGGGCATTGTCAATGTGTACAGTGATTTCACAACATGTACACCGATGTCTATACTAGCTTAGTGTAGAATACTTTGCTACATTAGTGACCCCAACACGGAAAACTTTTCTTTGATGCATGCCCTGGCTCGGAAACTGCCAACATTTTGGACTTCGCAACTACGTGTATGGTTTGACCAAGCAGAAGCCCATTCCAATTGAGGCAGATAACATCTGATTCCATGTGTTACTATGTAGTAAGTGCCCTGGACCAAAAGATGGCATGCTGAGTTTCTGATTTTCTGCAGCGGACTCCAGAGGAGGGCAAGTATATGGCGCTCAAGAGACTGCTTATCCATACTTATCACGTTGTGAGTGAGGAGCCCGTTTACTTCACTTGGATGGCTTGGGAGACAGGACCCCTTCCGTGCTCATGAATGAAATGCTGCCACTAGCCTCATGTTCGAGCAGGCTTTCTCGTAGCAGTTGCCAGAAGTTATCCACATGCTGCTGGCCGATGAGGATTCCAGTGACCATGGAGAGTCATGGCCCGTGTTAACGTTCTATGGCAGGCGAAGCGAGAAAGCATGACAGGTCACCAGATCCTTCTCACAGCAGCAGGACCATGCAACTCCAACATTAGTCCGGCAGCAGGATTGATCAAATCTGTTGTCAGACCTCCAGTCGACCAGCAGACAACGGGACAGAGGTAGCACCCACTGGTGTTTCTACCATCAACGGTGGGATGCTGCCAACCTCCCTATGCATTTCAGGGAAATGCCGTGGCCAGCTGTCGCTAATGGCACATCAAGGGCGGAACACTCTCCATTGCCTTGAATGTTACCATTCTTCCTCTGTAAAGCTCAGAGTGCAGCAAAGCGCAATAGGCTGATGAAGGCTGGCCGTCGGGACAGCCTTTTATATGTCTGGGATACACATTCCAGCCAGCGTTTCTTGGTGGATACAGGGGCTGAGATCAGTGACATGTAACAGAAAACCCGGGTCATCATTGAAAGCTGTAAAACGACAACACTATCCAGACATTTGGCACGTGTTAGGATCCCGCTTCAGCTCGGCGATACGGAGTTCACGTTGGGTATGGTTGCACAACTGCTAGGGGAGGTGATTTTCTCAGAGCACATGGCCTGCTGGTTGATCTAGAGGGATGAAGGCTTGTATGTACCAACATTTCCAGACCTTCGCCCTGCGTGACGCCAACCTGCCAGGCCCCACGTTTAGATTCCGTTACTCTTTCGGCGAATGAATTTGCCAGGTTGTTGGCAGATAAAAATCACCTCGGCAGATGCCGAAACGTTGGGTGCAGTGCCACATAGCAACCAAAGGGCCACCACTGCATGCCTGAGCTTGCAGGCTCCCTCCAGATAAACTTCATCTGGCCAACGAGGAGTTTGAAAGGATGGAGGACATGGGTATTTTACAACAGTCTGATAGCTCCTGGGCCTCCCTGTTCCACGTGGTACCCAAGGCCACAGACGGATGGATAACCTGTGGTGATTACTGCAGGTGGAATGAGGTTACCGCACTGGATCGCTACCCAGTAGTGCATTTATAGGACTTCGTGTCCAACCTGCAGGGAGCCCACATTTTTTCCAAGGTTGACCTGGTCTGGGGGTATCATCAGATCCTGGTCCACCCAGAGAACATTCCAAAAATAGCTATTATTATATCCTTTGTGATTTTTTTAAATTCAGAAGGATACCTTTTAGGCTTAAGAATGCCATGCAGACTTACCATTGTTTAATGGACAGAATCTCGACTTTACCTTCAAATACCAAGATGACATACTTATCGTTAGCCACAGTCATCAGGAACATCTGTCCCACCTGCACAAGCTTTTCACTCATTTGAATGAGTTTGGGCTGACCATCAACCCGGCCAAGTAACCATCGACTTTCTGGGCCTTAGAATCGACAAACATGGTGCAAAGCCACAAACGGCAAAGGTTGGGGCAAGGCCAGCACAGTTAAAGACCTCCAGGAGTTTGTTGGAATGATTAATTTTTATCGTTGATTTCTACCATCAGCTTTTACAGACCACAAGCTGTTTACATTTTCCTTCACTAAGGATTCAGATCCATGGTCAACTCATCAACAGAGACATTTATGATATATTTCTGAGTTCACGATCCATCGAACACATCTCAGGAATGCCCAGCTGTACAATCCGTGCAGACCTCAGCACAAGAGGTCTTGTGAAAGCGCAACAGGCAGACGAAGAAATTCTGCGCTACGGAAGAAGAGTCTCATACCTGCAGCTGGAAGAAATTCCAGTGGCCCGGAAGAGCTCAAACTCCTGTGTGACGTATTTGCAGGTCGTCCTCGCCCAATTATCTGGAGGCGGCAGGTATTTGACGCACTGCACAGGATGGCACATCCATCGATCAGAACATCTTGAACTACAGCCCAACAGTCATGTGATAGATATATTATGTGGCAGTTTGATTATTGAAAGAAATGAAAACATGCACACATGTGCACGTATGGGCACACCTGATTTGTAAAGCTCAGAGTGCAGCAAAGTTAACTTTTATCAATAATGTAAGGAAATAGCACACCTTTGTTATGAGTATGAAAAGCTAATGACCGTGTATAAATATAAGCTCTTCAGAAGGGCGAGATTGGGTGATTCTTTGGGTATTATGTGGGAAGGGAAATGTTTGGTGGGTTCAAAGGGCAATGAGTCTGGACACAGGCTGAACACGGGATCGCAACAAAGATAACACACACTAGTACTCTCAGTCACACAACACAGTATTATCAGTCACGTTGGACTCCACACTACCGATACTAGCAACTGCTTACACACGTACAAGCACAGTACAACCCAATCGCGTCAGATACAACGATTACCGATACTAGCAACTGTTCATACAGACTTGTATCACAACGAAGGACTGCAATAGGCTGCCTGCCTTTCCTCATCTGACATGGGTATGGCTCAGTTGCTATCTACAACACTGTACAATAGCCCCTATCCCTACGTAGTGCATACCTTCACCTTCCCAATGAATCCTCCAGCATTGTCCACAGTTCACGACCTGGAGTGGAGCAGGGTTTGTCTCAGGCCCGAAGAGCAAAAGACTTTAACAGTAAGCTAGAGGGTCCAGCCCAAGTATTTGCTAAATGATTAAAAGGGCCAATGGTCACGAGTAATTGGTCGGTGATGCGACATCTGACGAGTTGGTATTCTCCTGTGACAGACGAGATTCTCTACACTACAGGTATTAAGAACATTGAAAAACAGTATTGGAAGCCAAATTAGCAATGGCCTTTTGTAGTGTGTCGAGTATTTTTTTGAGTATTTATAGTACTTAACTATTATCAGCGAGCAGTTAGATGTGACAGTCTACATAAAGAAGCTCTGTAATCACATACCAATCTATGATTATATGAAAGGTAACATGGGCTGCTTTTTGAAAACTTGTCTGAAGACATATGCATATTGAATGGAATAAGTTTTGCATTTTTTTTTTGCAAATTTTATTTTTTAATCAAAATAAGTTATACAATAAGAATACACTTAAATGCATAATATTTTATCATATTTAATCCCCCCGCCCCATAAACTACCCCAAAGAAAAGAAAGGAAAAGATAGAGTAAAAGAGGAGATCAACTTGCATAACAACCTTCAACTTTTGCCATGGTTTGGTGCAACCCCAACAACTGTGGGGAAGAAAAACTTACAAATTCAAACCCATATATCTCATATATGGGCTCCAAACTTTAACAAAGGAAGGATAATTATTATGGAAATTGTATGTTATTTTTTCCAATGGGATACAAGATCTCATCTCCGAATTCCACCGTTGAATACTCAAATCAGTCTCATTTTACCAAGTAATTGCCAAACATTTTCTAGCCACAGCTAATGCCAATCTCAAAAGGGCAATTAGAGACTTAACTAATTTTAATTTCAAACTCAATTTCTTAATATAACCCAATAAAAATACCATGGGATCAAGCAAAATTTTAAATTTAAATAAAATTTCCAAAAGTTCCTTAATTCTATTCCAAACAGGTTTCACATAACTAAGTAGAGTGCAAGAAAGAGCCAACTTGCTTATGGCACCTAAAACATAAATCAGAAGAAATAAATTTATATTTCCTTAACTTCTCAGGAGTGAAATATAACTGATGAATAAAGTTATTATGAACCAATCTAAATCTTACATTTACAATCTTAGTCATACTATTCTCACATATAGTCATCCAATCATCTGGAGAAATAGATATGGATAAATCTTTTTCCCGTTTTAATTTAGATTTATGAATTTCCGGCTTAGGCATTCCATCCTGTAATAAAGCATACATCTCAGATATAAATCCTCCTCTTGTACACCCAAAATTATCCAACAATAAGGCTTTAACTTGTTAATAAGTAAACAAAGTATTTGAAGAAATTTCATATTTCTCTTTCATTCTTTGGAACGAAACAAAACACCCAGCCTCATAACAATCCTCTACCAATTTAATTCCTTTCTGTTCCCACACTTTCAAAAGTTGATTATTGAATGTAAAAGAAAAAAGCATTTTGAAATAAAGGTGTTTTAGCCGAGATTTTGCCTTCCGTACCTGTAATTCCATTCTTCTTAGTGCCTAACACCATTAAATGTTTCAACACCAATAAATTATAACTCTGTAAAAGCTGAAGATTCCATTTATAAATAAAATGATCTATCTTTTCATCAATCTGAGATAATTCAATCTTGGCCCAAACCAAAGTTTTATCCACTTCAAACATCCAATTAATAAATTTCAACTCCGCTGATTCATAATAATTCTGAAAATGAGGAAGTTGCTGTCCTCCTAAAGCATATTTCTAAGTCCATTTCTGCAACGACACTCTCGCCATTTTACCTTTCCATAAAAATTTCCTCACCAAAGCATTCAAATCTTTGAAAAGTTTTTGGGGAATTCTACAAGGAATAGACGGAAAAAAATATTGAATACGAGGAAGGACATTCATCTTCACACGATTAACTCATCCTATTAACGTTATTGTTAAATCTTTCCACCGATTTAAATCATATTTAATTTTAGACAACAAAGGTAAATAATTTGATTCATATAAATGATTATACTTACTATCTATTATAATTCTTAAATACTTAATTTGATCAGATCACTTAAATTTCTCAATATGTTTACAAGATGAATAATCTGCATCAGTCAAAGGTATAATTTCACTCTTATCCCAATTAATCTTGTATCCTGATAATTCACCATATTGCTCCAGTCTTGCATGCAAACTCCCCAAAGATTGCATAGGTTGCGTTAAACATATCAAAACATCATCTGCAAATAAATTTACTTTATATTCATCCACTTTCATCCTAATACCCTTAATATTAATATCTTGTCTAATTGAGCCAAAGGTTCAATGACCAATGCAAATAGAGCTGGTGACAGCCCTGTCTAGTCGATCTAGATAATACAAAAAAAGATACCTGTCCATTTTTCACAACTCTAGGCGTAGGATTTCTATATAAAGCCTTAAGCCATCCAATAAAAAGAGGCCCAAATTTTAACTTTTCTAACACTTTAAACAAAAAAATCTCCATTCCACTTTATCAAAGGCCTTTTTGGCATCAAGAGCAATTACCATAGGTTGGTTGGATTTCTCTCGAGAAATATTAATTAAAGAAGTCAACTTCACAATATTATCTGCTAAATACTGATTTTTAATAAAACCCGCCTGGTCTACATGAATCAAATCTGGTAAATATTTAGCTAGTCTATCAGCTAGAACCTTGGCAACAATTTTATAATTACATTTAATAGAGAAATAGGTCTATAAGATCCCACTTTCAATGGGTCCCTATAGGAATAACTGTAATAAGTGCATTAGAAAAAGAATCCGGAAAAGAACCAGTCTCCTTTGTCTGCTTCAATACATCTATCAATATAGGAATTAATAAATCCTGAAATTCTTTATAAAATTCAGAAGTAAAACCATCCTCTCCTGGAGATTTCCCACCAGGCATTGATTGAAATGCATCCCTCACCTCTGTAACAGTATATTCTTCAAAGACGGCAAAGCCAATTCTGACAAAAAAGTATCAATTTTAACATTGTCCTCCAATACTTCAGAAGTATATAATTTCTCATAAAATAAACGAAATTCGTTGTTAATTTCCTGAAGCTTGTAGGTAATTAGCGAGTCGTGTCTAACAGCATTACTATGAGTTGGCTGAAAGAGCCCATAAAGTATTAACATGGCAATTAAAGACTGAACAGGCCTCTCGAACAAGTTTTGCATTGTCGTGAGCAGATGTGTATGTATAGTCTGGCCCATAAAAAATGCTGGTTTATTTTTATATTTTCCACAGTTTTTTTGCATTAAAAATAAACAAATTTATTTTGGGACTCTGTGCATTATTAAAAACTTCAAAATGCTGCATGCTTTAGGAATATTGGAGACAGTTGGAATTTAGTCTGAAACAGTTGTGATTCAATGAAAACATGACAGATAAAATTTCTATTCATTCACGCAGCTTGATTTAGAAGGCTCGCTGTCGCCTGTGATCGCTGCCAAAAAAGCCAGGCCTTCAGAAGTTGGCTCAGAGGAGGTAAGGAAATTGTTCTGCAAAATACTTCATCAGGAAGCAATCTGGAAGCTATTGTTTTTCTGGCGGGGGAGCAAGTCTTATTGTATTGAACTATTAGTACTGGATGGGTGCAGTATCCTGGAGACTCTTAAATTAGACTTGAATTGCAAAGCTCCAACCCTACCACATAACAATAAATCTATTTGTGAAATAACTAGTTATTAGTTTTCATCCTTCTCTTCCATCCATCATGTAATGTGCAGGGCCTCCTGAATCACATCGACCATTCTTGTTTTTCCTGGAGGACTCTATCCTCCATCTCCCTGGCCACAGCAACCTATTCTGGTCAGCCTTGCTGCTACCCCTCATTGGCATGGACTAGAAGGACTGAACTGGCCTGTTTCTGTGTTGTAATTGTTATATATGGGAAGAATTTGGTTTGGTTTTATGGGTTCCAATGTGGCTAATAGGCAATGAGGCATGCATGGATATTTGTGAGCTAGTATTCTCCTGTGACTGACACATGCCTTCTGCATTCTCCTGATATGTGGTCTCAAGGATCTCAATACCACCCCAAATGCTCAATTTTGACTTAGTGCATTAGAAGTTCCCAAAAATCGTAAAGGGGAAAAAGTAGGAGTTTGCTGTCTGGCCCATTGAGCCTTCTCTGCCATTTAATAAGATCATGGTTGATCTGGCTGTGCACTCAGCTCTACCTACCTGCCTTTTCCCCTCAACCCTACTATGTAAAAATTTGTCTTGGCAAGGTAACCTCACTTGCTCTTTGCAACAGACGGCAGGTAGGGGTGGGAGCAATGAACAGCAGGGTGGTGGGCCATGGACAGCCGGGGGTGGGGGTGGAGGTGACGGATAGCCAGGGGGCAGGGAGCGACAGCTGGGGTGGGGACGGCAGGGTGACGGACGGGCGAGGGCAGGGCAATGGATGCCCGGGGGGAGACAGATGGCCAGGGACGGGCGGGGGCAGGTGAGGTGGGGTGACAGACAGCCGGGGTGGGGGGACGACAACAGAAGGCCGGTGAGTGCATAACACATCATCGCGGGTGAGGGGGGGGGTGGCAAGATGGATGGCCAAGGACAGGGGAGGGAGGCAAGGCGATGGCTGGCCGGGAAAGCAATGGATGGCTGGGGGAAGAGCGGGAATGATGGGAGGCCAGGGGTGGGGGGGGAAACGACGACACTTACTCCTGTGAGTGCATAATGCGTCATCACTGGGGCCGGGACCCCATCCCCTAAATTGCTGGGGAGGGAAAATTAGAGAAACTTTGGACCGCTGTGTGAAAGGCCTGGTAGGTCCTGGCTTCCCAGGAATTTCACCTGGGACCAAGTAGGGTCACCGCTCGCCGGTGATGTGAAAAGGACTATAATGTAGCTTTGTTTGGGTCACTTAGATTGGTTAATTTGCCGACCTCTTGGCTACTCTCATGGCTTGCAAACCCTTCTGGAGACAAATTCCTGAGGGAAGCCATGAAGCTGAATTAGTATTTGTGGCCTCCTATTTGATGGAAGCAAAGGTTTTAGCAAGGTCAAATTTGGACATGTACAGCAGTTTCTCCCACTTTTGTATTGGAGTTATTGTGACTCAGGATGGACAGAACGCAGACACTAATTCTGGGAGGAGCTGTTTAACCACAAGGAAAAGGTTAATACTATCCTTCCGACAGACCCCACAGGGACCCCTCTAATTCTCACAACTGGACATCTCCTGTCTTGAAGATGGTTAAAATTATGGAATTACCAAAGGCCCTGCTATATCTCCCAGATGTAGATAATGAGATTTTAGATTTATAACTGAATCTCTTAGCATATGAATTTTGGCACCACATTAGTCTGCTATGTTTGGTTTAAGAGATGGTCATCATGACCTCTCCCCGATCAGGAGTAGCAGCAAGGTTGACCAGAATAGGTTGCTGTGGCCTGGGGTTTGGAGGATAGCGTCCTAGTTGAGGTCTTCAAAGTGAGAAACACAAAAGCTGCAGTGGTTGGAGTCTTGACTGGACAAAATCTTCAAGGGTTCAGACCTAAGATGTTGACTGACCATTTCTATCCCTGGATACTGGTTTGGCTTGCAGAGATCCTCCAGCAATTCTTGTCAACTTAAGGTTTTCAAGATTTTTTTTCTCCCAACAAGCATTTCCAACTGCTTGTCTGCCCTTGATCAGTTCACCTACCATTCTTGGTTCTCAGGGTGGAACATTTGGTGCCGAAACAGAACTGTTGGAGGATCTCAGCAGGTTAGACATCCATGGATCAAAATAGTTTTGTGTTTGTACTGTTTATCAAGACAAAGACTAATTAATGTTCTAATACACAAAATATAATTGTACATTAAATTCGTCTCAGCTTTTGCATGCCTTAAAGTGCTTCTGCAGCCACTCCTAGTCTCCTGTTCGCTCAATTGGAAAGATACGACAGATGATGTGAGAGGTGGAGAGACGAGTAGAGGGAGAAGCCATTAGAAAGGACAAGGGGGGGAAAGTAGATGGAAAAAGCATTTGCCAAATAAATTGCAGAAAATAGGTAGGAAAAAATACTGGTTTAAAATTGGCGCTTCTCACCGTTAGTTCGCCAGTCACACAATCTCAAGCAACTGTAAAATTCACTTATCTGGCATCTACCAATCCCCAAAGGTGCCAGATACCAGGGGTTTTGCTGTAGTGAGATCAGGTGAAGATGGGGGTGACCTACATTTAGAAAAAAACAATGTTCGTGCCATTAGGACATTTTGTGTTTGGGTCATGGATGATTTTTCTCGCATAAGAGCCTGTCAGCAAGTTCTGTGCCTTTTATCCTGCATAAAGTTGGTGCTTCCAATCCAAAAACAGCTGATGTTTGTGGTTAATTAGCTGCTCAATTGCCTTATCATTCTCATGAAACAAGACCCTGTACCTCCTGACAGAAAAGTCAAGAGTCTCTTCATGGGTGCCTATTTTGCCAGCTTTACCCATAAACTTTGTGCACACTCCTGAAGGCTGGGACTTGTCGGGTTGTGTGTGTGGTGCTGTGTGAGACACGCTGCCTCTTGTTGAGCTCTTGAGAGTTTTGCCATGAATTTTCGTCTGTTATGTCAGATAGAGGGAGCAAATGATGGGGCTAATGTTGTGCATGAGGCCATGGTTGACCCAGCAGTCATGGGTGGCTGTCTTCAACATCCTTGTGGTCCCTTGTTTGCACCAATGTTTGCACAAGATTTTGATATGACAGCCTGTGCCTGGCTCCTTCCCTGATAAAGGGTGTTGGCCTGAAACATTGCGACCTGCTGAGTTCCTCTAACATCCTGTACTTTGTTTACTCTGATAAGACTGATCTCTGGCCATCTTGTCAAGAGAAGGACCATGTTGGAGTTGGTCTCCCTTGCTCACTGTTTTATGGGTTGAATCTCATCCTTGCTCATTGTTCTTTGGGTTGAATCTTATCCCACTTTAGCAGTGATGTGGCCCAGGAGGATTGATTCCTTTTGATGTCGAGATGCCTCAGTGGCCTCATCAAAAGCTTTCCATAGTTTGGTCTCTTGCATGGAAGACACCAACCTGTTGGTTTTGAGATTAAATGAACCAAAGGGTCATAAACCTCTGCTAGTTCCAGTTAACTGTGGACAAAAGCCTTTCAGTTACAGTATATGGAGAAAACATCATGCAGGTTGATAGATTAATTGGGCACTGTAAATCACCCCTACTCTGTAGGTTGAATCTGGGGACAGTTGATAAGAATGAGGAGAGAATTAAAGATGGGGTGAATATCAAATTATTGTAAATGGACGATTGATGGTTAACGCAAATGCAGTGGCACAAAGGGCTGTTTCCATGCTGTATAATTCTATGACTGTACTAGATCAACTTGCATGTGCAGATGAAGACAAGTTATCACTGGCAAGGTCAGGGCTTGAACAGAATTGTTTCATCATTTGTATTTTGAGGGTAAGAATTTTGCAGAAACCTGTGATTTATACTGAACTTATACAATTGGATTTATACAAGTCAGTTTGTTTATATTTTGTTATCTGTTTACAGTTCTCTATTTGTTTACATTGTGTAAGTTTTTTTTTCGTACTGCCAATAAGTAGTGATTCTGCCTCGACTGCAGGAAAAGAATCTCAGGGTTGTATGTGATGTCATGTATGTCCTCTCACAATAAATCTGAAATTTGGCTTAATAAAAATATATCGTATTTTCAGGATTGGGACTACCTTTTGGCATGTGACTACCACCGTAATTTTGAGTCTCATCTTTTGGCTGGAGCTCTGCATTTGGACCCCCTGAAGGTGCTGCGTCCCAAGGACGAAATATTTCCCAACCTTGGTCTGGATTCGACCACTCTTCTTTTTAGCCACATTCCTACCATCTTGTTTGTTCTTCACTTGATTTACGAGGAGCTGAAGCTGGATAATCTGATGCGAGAAGGAGCACGATCGCTTGTTGTTCTCCTGCACCAGTTGGCAAGGTACCAAAGCATCTCTTTGAAAGGGGCACTAGTATTGTCTTTCCAATGTGGCGCCTTAACTAGTGCAGGAAGAGATTGCCATCAAGCTAATAAAGAACTTTGGCTGTCCCAAAAA
This sequence comes from Narcine bancroftii, assembly GCF_036971445.1. Classification (NCBI taxonomy): domain Eukaryota; kingdom Metazoa; phylum Chordata; class Chondrichthyes; order Torpediniformes; family Narcinidae; genus Narcine; species Narcine bancroftii. The sequence continues at coordinate 232,411,593 of NC_091474.1, read as the reverse complement.
TAAATCACGTTAATAAATAAAAGCAGAAGTCCATATGGGACTTCATTCCCATATGGTGGTGGGTATGAGGAAGGTAGTCCCTGAGGAAGTGGGAGAGGTGTAACCTTTAAAAGACATTTAGACGAGTACATGAATAGAGTGAAGTTTGCGGGTGCTGTAATTGCAATGAAAGCACAGAAATCCTTGAGGAACTCAGCAGGTCTTGCGTGAGTCTTTCTTCAAGGTATGAGTAAAAAGCAGGAAGATGTCTGAAAGAAAGGGCATGGGGAGGAGGACAGACCAATAGTCAAAAGGTGATCATTGAACATGGATGAACAGAGGAACCTTGGGGTCCAAATCCATACATCCCTCAAGGTCACCGCACAAGTTGATAGGATTGTTAAGAAGGCCTAAGGGATGCTGGGCTTTATTAAGAGCAGAGGACATGTTGCAAATCTACAAATCTCTGGTGAGACCACACTTAAAGCGTTGTGTTCAGTTCTGGTCACCTCATGATAGGAAGGATGTGGAAGCTATGGAGAGGGTGTAGAGGAGATTTACCAGGAAGTTACCTGGATTGGAAAATAAGCCTTATTAGGCAAAGTTAGTGGGCTGGGACCTTTCTCTTTGGAGCGTAGAGGGATGAGAGGAGACTTAATAGAGGCCTACAAGATTATGAGAGGGTGAACAGCCAACACTTGTTTCCCAGAGTTGGAATAGCAAACGCCAGAGAACATGTGTGCAAAGTTAAGGGAGGGAAGTTTAGGGGAGACATCAGGGGTAAGTTTTTTATTCGGAATGTCTTGCCGGGGATGTTGGTGGAGGCTGAAACATTGAGACTTTTAGACAAGCACATGGATGGAAGTAAAATAGAGGGTCACGGGGGTAGGGAGGGTTTAGTATTTCTTTACAAGAATATATGGATTGACACATGTTGAGGGCCAAAGGACCTGCATTGTGCTATAGTGTTCTATGGATAGGAGGACAGGAGAGGAAAGGTGAGAATTGATTGGGGGAGAGGCAATGAACAAAGGTGCTGGAGAAACACAGCAGAAAGCAAAGGTGTGAACCCCTCCCCAAGGCATAATCAAAAAGCAGGCAGGCACTGGAGCAAAAAGGATGAGGAGTGGAGGATGGGTGAAGACTACCGGCCAAAAGGCCAGAGGTGGACAAGTTGGGTTGAAAGGTCTGTGTCCATGCTGTAAAATTCTGACTCTGCTCCTGTGCAGCCAATCATTAGGATGGATTGCTGTTTTCCCTCAGTACACTTTACCGTGCTCGACATAACCCTCGAATCCTTTAATATTCAATGTTTGAGTCTGCATGACCTCTTGAGTAGAACGCATCATCTAAGAAAGATTTAAAGGGATGCGGTCCAAAGACAGCCATTTGAGACTTATTGGCATGGACGAGTTGAGCCAAAGGGCACGTTTTCCTTTTCTTTAGGTGTCTGTCTCTATGATGCTCCAGCTCTGCAGGATTCCCAAAATCCTGCACTGGCATTCTGATGTTAACGTTGAGGTTAGATTAAAGCCACAAACTTAGGACCAAAATGAATGAGTGTGGTTAGCTTAACCACACTGGCATAGTACACAAGTTTTATTTAATCATAATTTGGTTCAACATGTGTACTACAAATGAAAGCTGAAAATGCTGGAAACACTCCACAGACCCTGGCTGACATGCTGAAAGAGAGTCAGATCCCCTTTGACCTGAAAGATTGGCTGTTTTTATCTCTCTCACAGATCCTGCCTGACTCCTGGGGTGTTTCCAGCACTTCTTGTGCTTCATTCAGATTTTCACCATCTGCAGTGTTTTCTTCATTTTAATTTGCTAGAAACATCGGCAACATAGCTGAACAATGTTTTAGAACCATGGAATACGCAGCACCGAAAACAAGCACTTTGGCCCTTCTACTTTGTGTCAAACTTTTATTCTGCATTGTTCCACTGACCTGCATTCATTCCATCTCCCTCCATGCCTGTCAAAATATTTTCTTGAATGTTAAAATTAAGCCTGCATTCAGCACTTCAGCTGGCAGTTCGTTCTCTACTCCCAGCAGCCTCTTTGCAGAAGTTCCACCTAATGTTCTCCCTAAACTTCTCCCCTTTCACCCTTAACCCATGCACTGTGGTTTGAATCTCACCTGAGTGGAAAAAGCCTTCTTGCATTTACTTTATCTATTCCCATCATAATTTTGTATACCTCTATCGAATCTCCCCCTATTCTTCTACGCTCCAGGAAAAAAAGTCCTAACCTGTTTCAGCTTTCCCTGCAACTCAGTTCCTGAAGTACTGGCAACATCCTAGTAAATCTTCTCTGCACACTTTCAATCTCATTGATATCAGGACAGTTATGGTTCAAGAGTCCATGCGCCTAATTTACAGCCAATTAAGTTACAGCCCCCAGTAAATTTTGAACGGTGGGAGGAAACCTGAAGCTCCGGGAAAAACCCATGTAGACATGGGGAGGATGTACAAACTTCTTACAGACAGCGCGGGATTTGAACCCCAGTCACAATTTCTGGTGCTGCAAAGGCGTTGCGCTAACCACTGTGCCACCGTGCCATATGGTTACACAATATTCCAAATTTGGCCTCACTGATGCCTTATACAACCTTAAGATATGCCAGCTCCGATATTCAGCTCTTTGATTTATGAAGGTCAATATGCCAAAAACCTTTTACGATCCTATCTATCTGTGACATCACTTTCATGGAATTCCTCAGTGTCCTACTATTTACCACATTTGTCCAACCTTGGTTTGTCCTTCCAAATTGCAACATATCAACACTTGTCTGCATTAAACTCCATCTGCCATTTTGCAGCCCAATTTTCCAGGTGGTCTGGATCCTTCTGAAAGCTTTGAAAGCCTTCGTCACTGTCCACAATCTTTGTGTCATCTTTTATCAAACTTGCATTTTGATGTGCATAGTTCATCGTTTCCAAGAAAAAATGATATTAACTAGATAATTTGTTATGAATGAATTTTAGTGATCCAATATATTTGGTAGTGTTATGCCTCCTACTTCAACAGTTCTGGGTCTCAGAACGGGCACTGCAGGATTCTGGCCTTGACAGTGATGTCTTCATCCTTTAAAAGAATCAAAAGCTGCAATGGCTTTGTCCCCCATGTGGTCACTCATAGTTTTCTCCAGTAAAATAAATGATCAATTGTTTTAAGTACTATTCTTTTAGACCAGTGGTTCCCAACCTTTTTTTTTCTACTCACATACCACTTTAAGTATTCCCTAGGCCATAAGTGCTCTGTGATTAGTAAGGGATTGCTTAAGGTGGTATGTGGGTGGAAAGAAAAAGTTCGAAAACCACTATTTTAATCGTACCTAATTGATTCATTATGTGCACGGTTTCATAACTCCAAAGGAAATAGGCCAATGACAATTTTTCTCAAGCAAAATATTTCAGTAACAATTGGATCTGGAGCAGTGATTCTCATCCTTCCCTTCCCACTCACATACCACCTTAAGCAATCACTTACTAATCACAGAGCACTTACGGCATAGGGAATAAAGTGGTATGTGTGTGGAAAGAAAAAGGTTGGGAACCACTGTTTTAGAGGGTCTAGCAAAAAGCATTTTATTTGTGTCACTGTGTGTTTTGAAATGGAGATCAAAACATTAGCCTAGTTAAAATTACATTTGCATAAAAAGGATAATTTTCTAACTACTGCTGCAAAGTAGCAAAAATTTAACAAATTTCTGAAATGTCATAAAATGAGAAATTTTGTTGCTCTCTCAAGGACCTTCTCAATCATTGTGAAAGCCAGTGCAAAATAACTGACCGTGGATAAGATTGTGAGATCCTGATGTTTCTTTTCGTTAACCTTGTTAAATGTTATGAAGGCATTTGAACCTTGGAAATTAAAATTTATAAGCAGGGAAAACTTAAGGCTATGATGGCTGTTTAAACCATTGACAGAGGGATAGCACATTGAAAGTATATTTAAACGGCTTATTATTTTCTTTACAAGGGATTTGAAACTGGATGCCTACATGGATTCTTATTGGCGGGACTACCCTTTGTTGGTGAAAAACTTGAAGCAAAGCTGTAAAATTGATCAAGGTAACACTGATTCAGCAATTGTGTCTTATGTTTGGGGAAAAGTAGCATCTGCCTTTGCTCTACATTAATCTACTTTGAAGGATTTCAAATGCAGGGATCAGAGGATAAACTCAAGATTCAATTTATTGGGGGGGTGCCACACAATGACGTGGGGTTAGACTTGGAATCCCTTCTCTCTCTAAAAAAGTTTTTTTTAAAAAAGAGTCCAAAAAAGCTGGTGAGTTTGAAAAAAAAAGAAAAGATGTCAGAAGGCCTACAGAACAAAACAGAATGTCACCAAAGAAGGATAAAACAACTATTACTTCTCTAGAAATCAAGCAAAAAAAAAACAGATAAAGAAGGGAGGCTTGAAGAAGGATCCTGGAGCTGTCCAGAAGGTAGGAGCAGGTGGAGACAAGCCTGGAGCTGGGGAGACCTTGGACATCGCTGTACAATGGCCGTCTGCCACGGGTGAAGAAGTGAGCACAGAAAAAAAAACGGAGGTAATTTTAAAAAATGCTCATGAAACCTCCTGCTCCAGTGATCAGGAAGAAGAGGAAGAACAAGAAATGTATGTAGAACAGAGAATTTTGACTAAAAAAAACAGGAGAAACTGAAAGAGACATATCTACAACAGAAATGAAGAAATATTTGGATACTTCTCAGCCATCTTTGCTGCAATTGACAATGGAAGTGAATAAGTATAATGAGAGTATAGTTGAGAATATGAGCTTTAAAAAAAAGGCAGAAATGATGTCACAAATAGATAAAAAATTTAAAGTTTTGGAAGAAAAAAATTAAAGGGAGCTCATTTAAAATACAAAAATGTTAAAGAACAGATGAAAAAAATTCAAGTAGAAGCGGCCGCAACAAAAGATCAATTAACTCAAAAAATTGATACGCAAGAAAATTTCAGTGTAGAACAAATAATATAAAAATTGTAGGACTCAAAGAAGATGACAAAGGACAAGACATGAAGAGGTTTTTGCAACATTGGATTCCACAATCTTAGGGGGTAATCTAATTTCAAGGAGACCTTGGGATTGAAAGAGCTCATAGACCAAAACTGTAGCCAGATCAAAAGCCATGCTCGATACTGGTCAAATTACTTTGTTACGAAGTGAGGGAAAAACCTTGGAACTGGCAGCCAAGCAAGCGAAAGAGAGGCAATCACCATTAATTTATAATGGAAATAAGATATTTTTTTTACCCTGACATAAGTTTTGATTTGTTGAAAAAAAGAAAATAATTCAATGCTGTTAAAAATGTGTTATGTCGAAAAGGTTATGCTTTTGTTTTAAGGTACCCGGCAGTATTGAAAGTTTTTGTTCCTGTTGGGAAAAAATAGATTTTTTATGGAACCCAATGAGGCAAAAGTGTTTGCAGATTCATTACCTGAGAAAGAGAGAAACAAGAAGTGAGTGATGTTTGAAGTGAGAGAGGAAGTAGAAAGATTACAGCCGAAGATTTCGAGAAGAAAAGAAATACGTTTTGAGAGAGAGAGAATATTAGGGAGGAAAGTTCTTACCTGGAAGAAATGGACCTTAATGAATGTGTATGCACCAAATGTAGATGATGGTAAATTTATACGAGAAGTTTTTATGCAATTATCAAATACCAAGGGAAAATTTATATAAGGGGAGATTTTAATTTTGCTTTAGACCCTAAAGTGGATAGATCAGGAGATAAAATGACAAAAAATAAAATAGCAAAATAGCAGTAGATTGAATGAAAGATAGGGATCTAGTGAATATTTAGAGAAGAATTCATCCAAATGAAAGAGATTATTCCTTTTATTAATTTCGATAAAATATATTCACGAATAGATATGTTTTTAATTTCTACACAATTTCAACATAGAGTACAAAGTGAGGAATATAATAAGTTAAAGTTGGTAATCGGCAGAGATTGAATGGATCTGAGGCAATAAGAGACAGTATAATATTTTGGGGGAGTCTGTTGGGAGTATGAGCCTAGCTTCTGCGGACTCATGCATGCGGATGTGGTTTTGACCACAACTCCTATAGATCAGGGGTAGAAGGATGTATTATTAATAATGTATGCCTTGGTGGGGTTGGGGTTTTATCTTTTCCTGTGCTTCCCTTTTTCTTTCTTAATACACCTAAATATAATAATTATATTATGAAACATACTATTAATGTTTTAAATGTGAGTGGAAAGATGGATGGTTAATAGATTTAGTGGAAGAGTTGATGGTTAAAAAGTTAAATTTTATTAGTATTAATATTAATGGGATACAGAACCAAATAAAGTGGAAAAAATATTACTATATATGTAAAAACTAAAGTGGACATTACCTTTTTACAAGAAACACATTTAACAGAAAAAGAACATGAAAAATTAAAAAGAGACTGGGTAGGAACTGTAATTGCATGATTGTTTAATTCTAAGGCCAGACGTACTGTAATATTGATAAACAAAAAATTACCAGTAAAATTATTAGCTACTAATGTAGATGTAGCTGGAAGATTTGTTATGGTAAATTCAGATTTACTTGGTAAAATGGACCTTAATGAAGGTGTATGCACCAAATCTAGATGATGGTAAATTTATACGAGATGTTTTTATGCAATTATAAAATACCAAGGGAAAATTTATATCAGGGGGAGATTTTAATTTTGCTTTAGACCCTAAAGTGGATAGATCATGAGATAAAATGACAAAAAAATAAAATAGCAAAATAGTAGTAGATTGAATGAAAGATAGGGATCTAGTGAATATTTAGAGAAGAATTCATCCAAATGAAAGAGATTATTCCTTTTATTAATTTCGATAAAATATATTCACGAATAGATATGTTTTTAATTTCTACACAATTTCAACATAGAGTACAAAGTGAGGAATATAATAAGTTAAAGTTGGTAATCGGCAGAGATTGAATGGATCTGAGGCAATAAGAGACAGTATAATATTTTGGGGGAGTCTGTTGGGAGTATGAGCCTAGCTTCTGCGGACTCATGCATGCGGATGTGGTTTTGACCACAACTCCTATAGATCAGGGGTAGAAGGATGTATTATTAATAATGTATGCCTTGGTGGGGTTGGGGTTTTATCTTTTCCTGTGCTTCCCTTTTTCTTTCTTAATACACCTAAATATAATAATTATATTATGAAACATACTATTAATGTTTTAAATGTGAGTGGAAAGATGGATGGTTAATAGATTTAGTGGAAGAGTTGATGGTTAAAAAGTTAAATTTTATTAGTATTAATATTAATGGGATACAGAACCAAATAAAGTGGAAAAAATATTACTATATATGTAAAAACTAAAGTGGACATTACCTTTTTACAAGAAACACATTTAACAGAAAAAGAACATGAAAAATTAAAAAGAGACTGGGTAGGAACTGTAATTGCATGATTGTTTAATTCTAAGGCCAGACGTACTGTAATATTGATAAACAAAAAATTACCAGTAAAATTATTAGCTACTAATGTAGATGTAGCTGGAAGATTTGTTATGGTAAATTCAGATTTACTTGGTAAAATGGACCTTAATGAAGGTGTATGCACCAAATCTAGATGATGGTAAATTTATACGAGATGTTTTTATGCAATTATAAAATACCAAGGGAAAATTTATATCAGGGGGAGATTTTAATTTTGCTTTAGACCCTAAAGTGGATAGATCATGAGATAAAATGACAAAAAAATAAAATAGCAAAATAGTAGTAGATTTAATGAAAGATAGGGATCTAGTGAATATTTAGAGAAGAATTCATCCAAATGAAAGGGATTATTCCTTTTATTAATTTCGATAAAATATATTCAAGAATAGATATGTTTTTAATTTCTACACAAGTTCAACATGGAGTACAAAGTGTGGAATATCAAGCACGTGTTTTATCGGATCATTCACCTTTAATTTTTGTCAATTTTATTGGAAGGAGAGCAAAAGAAAGGCTTTGGATGGAGGTTAAATGCCACCTTATTGAAGAAAAAATAATTTTGTGATGATATGAGACAGCAGATAAAAGTTTTTCTTGAAACCAATAAAGATTCAGTAACAAGTAAGCTTACAATATGGGACTCTGAAGGCATAGTTAAGAGGTCAAATAATAAGTTATACTTCAAAGTAAAGAAAAAATATATGAAAGAATTAGACCAGTTAGAAATTGAAATTGACCAAATACAATGCCAAAAAATGAGAAGAGAAAACTGTTAGAGTTTAAGAAATGAAGATTTAATACAATACAGACTTATAGAATGGACTATACTATAAAGCAACTCAATTGAGATTCTTGTCCTCCTGTTATCAAAGGGGTGAAAGGGCGCATAAAGTCTTAGCAGAGCAATTAAAAACTGAACACCTTTCTAGAACAGTAACTACAATTAAAAAAACCTACAAGCCAGATTACTTAACAACCACAGGAAATAAATGATAATTTTAAGGAATTTTATACTAAACTTTATCATTCAGAATCTTTGAAAGATAACAACAGAATAAAGAAGTATTTGAGACAAGTTAACTTGCTTGTGCTAAAAGATGATGAAAAGCTAAGGTTGCGTAATAATTTTTCTGAAATATAAGTTTATGGGACCCTAATGTCTTTACAGAATAATAAAGTACTGGGTGAGGATGGTTTTCCACCAGAGTTTTATAAAGAGTTTAAGGAGTTTCTCTTTGGCTTGGCTTCGCGGACGAAGATTTATGGAGGGGGTAAAAAGTCCACGTCAGCTGCAGGCTCGTTTGTGGCTGACCAGTCCGATGCGGGACAGGCAGACACGATTGCAGCGGTTGCAAGGGAAAATTGGTTGGTTGGGGTTGGGTGTTGGGTTTTTCCTCCTTTGCCTTTTGTCAGTGAGGTGGGCTCTGCGGTCTTCTTCAAAGGAGGCTGCTGCCCGCCAAACTGTGAGGCGCCAAGATGCACGGTTTGAGGCGTTATCAGCCCACTGGCGGTGGTCAATGTGGCAGGCACCAAGAGATTTCTTTAGGCAGTCCTTGTACCTTTTCTTTGGTGCACCTCTGTCACGGTGGCCAGTGGAGAGCTCGCCATATAATACGATCTTGGGAAGGCGATGGTCCTCCATTCTGGAGACGTGACCCATCCAGCGCAGCTGGATCTTCAGCAGCGTGGACTCGATGCTGTCGACCTCTGCCATCTCGAGTACCTCGACGTTAGGGGTGTGAGCGCTCCAATGGATGTTGAGGATGGAGCGGAGACAACGCTGGTGGAAGCGTTCTAGGAGCCGTAGGTGGTGCCGGTAGAGGATCCATGATTCGGAGCCGAACAGGAGTGTGGGTATGACAACGGCTCTGTATACGCTTATCTTTGTGAGGTTTTTCAGTTGGTTGTTTTTCCAGACTCTTTTGTGTAGTCTTCCAAAGGCGCTATTTGCCTTGGCGAGTCTGTTGTCTATCTCATTGTCGATCCTTGCATCTGATGAAATGGTGCAGCCGAGATAGGTAAACTGGTTGACCGTTTTGAGTTTTGTGTGCCCGATGGAGATGTGGGGGGGCTGGTAGTCATGGTGGGGAGCTGGCTGATGGAGGACCTCAGTTTTCTTCAGGCTGACTTCCAGGCCAAACATTTTGGCAGTTTCCGCAAAGCAGGACGTCAAGCGCTGAAGAGCTGGCTCTGAATGAGCAACTAAAGCGGCATCATCTGCAAAGAGTAGTTCACGGACAAGTTTCTCTTGTGTCTTGGTGTGAGCTTGCAGGCGCCTCAGATTGAAGAGACTGCCATCCGTGCGGTACCGGATGTAAACAGCGTCTTCATTGTTGGGGTCTTTCATGGCTTGGTTCAGCATCATGCTGAAGAAGATTGAAAAGAGGGTTGGTGCGAGAACACAGCCTTGCTTCACGCCATTGTTAATGGAGAAGGGTTCAGAGAGCTCATTGCTGTATCTGACCCGACCTTGTTGGTTTTCGTGCAGTTGGATAATCATGTTGAGGAACTTTGGGGGACATCCGATGCGCTCTAGTATTTGCCAAAGCCCTTTCCTGCTCACGGTGTCGAAGGCTTTGGTGAGGTCAACAAAGGTGATGTAGAGTCCTTTGTTTTGTTCTCTGCACTTTTCTTGGAGCTGTCTGAGGGCAAAGACCATGTCAGTGGTTCCTCTGTTTGCGCGAAAGCCGCACTGTGATTCTGGGAGAATATTCTCGGCGACACTAGGTATTATTCTATTTAGTAGAATCCTAGCGAAGATTTTGCCTGCAATGGAGAGCAACGTGATTCCCCTGTAGTTTGAGCAGTCTGATTTCTCGCCTTTGTTTTTGTACAGGGTGATGATGGTGGCATCACGAAGATCCTGAGGCAGTTTACCTTGGTCCCAACAAAGCTTGAAAAACTCATGCAGTTTGGCATGCAGAGTTTTGCCGCCAGCCTTCCAGACTTCTGGGGGGATTCCATCCATACCTGCTGCTTTGCCACTTTTCAGTTGTTCGATTGCCTTATATGTCTCATCCAGGGTGGGAACCTCATCCAGCTCTAGCCTTAGGGGCTGTTGAGGGAGCTGGAGCAGGGCGGAATCTTGGACTGAGCGGTTGGTACTGAAAAGAGATTGGAAGTGTTCTGACCATCGGTTGAGGATGGAGATCTTGTCGCTGAGGAGGACTTTGCCGTCTGAGCTGCGCAGCGGGCTTTGGACTTGGGGTGAGGGGCCGTACACAGCCTTTAGAGCCTCGTAGAAACCCCTGAAGTCGCCAATGTCCGCGCTGAGCTGTGTTCGTTTGGCGAGGCTAGTCCACCACTCATTTTGGATCTCCCGGAATTTGCGCTGAAGATGGCTGCATGCGCGACGGAAGGCTTGTTTTTTCTCTGGACAGGACGGCTTTGTAAGGTGAGCCTGGTGGGCAGCTCGCTTCTTTGCCAGCAGCTCCTGGATTTCCTGGCTGTTTTCGTCAAACCAGTCCTTGTTTTTCCTGGAGGAGAAGCCCAGTACCTCTTCAGTGGATTGCAGTATGGTAGTCTTCAACTGATCCCAGAGGGTTTCAGGGGACGGGTCCGGGAGGCGGGTTGCAACGTCGAGCTTTGCTTTGAGGTTTGCCTGGAAGTTTCCTCTCGCTTCGTCTGACTGCAGGTTTCCAACATTGAACCTCTTTCTGGGGGCTTTATTGTTCCTGGGCTTTGGCTTGAAGTGAAGGTTGAGCTTGCAGCGAACCAGCCGGTGGTCAGTGTGGCATTCCGCGCTAGGCATGACCCTGGTGTGGAGCACATCTTGTTTGTCACTTTCTCGCACCAGGATGTAGTCCAGGAGGTGCCAGTGTTTGGATCGGGGATGCATCCAGGTGGTCTTAAGGCTGTCCCTCTGCTGAAAAAGGGTGTTTGTAATGACAAGCCGCTGTTCTGCGCAGAGCTCCAACAGGAGGCGCCCATTGTCGTTGCACTTGCCGACGCCATGCTTGTCCAGGATTCCTGGCCAGGTTTCTGAGTCTTTGCCGACACGAGCGTTGAAGTCGCCCAGGATGACAACCTTGTCGGCTGTAGGGGTACGTTGGATGAGGTTGCGCAGGTCGGTGTAGAACTTGTTCTTTTCTGCTGGTTCCGCCTGGAGGGTTGGAACATAGACACTGATGAGGGTGATGTGATGCTTGTTTTGAAGTGGGAGTCGCATGGACATGATTCGGTCCGAGAGGCCTGTCGGAAGGTTTTCGAGTTTGGAGGCAATGAAGCTCTTGACCATGAAGCCTACACCAGATAGGCGTCGTTCATCCGAAGGCTTGCCAGACCAGTAGAGTGTGTAGCCCGCGCCGCGTTCTTGGAGGCTGCCTACATCTGCCAGGCGGACTTCACTGAGAGCGGCTATGTCGATGTCAAGTCTGAGGAGTTCATGTGCAATGAGGGCAGACCGACGTTCAGGTCGGTGGCTGTCAGTCTTGTCTAGCATGGTTCTGATGTTCCAGCATGCTAGCTTGAGTTTGTGAGCATCTTTTGAGGGGGAGGACGTGGAGGGGGAGGACGTGGAGGGGGAGGACGTGGAGGGGGAGGACGTGGAGGGGGAGGACGTGGAGGGGGAGGACGTGGAGGGGGAGGACGATGAGGGGGAGGACGTGGACCTGTCCTCGGGCCTGCGCAAAGGAGCTTTTAGGTGGAGTGCAGTGCGCGCAGTACTGGCCCCACCCTTTACACCCATGGTTCGTGTGCCGTGGCCAAGCAAGCTGGGACGTGGCAGCGAGGTCCTTGGGTCGTAGGTTTTATATCGGAGTGGCCTTCTCCTATGCAGGTTTCTTACCCGGGCTGGAGGGGCCTGCCTCCCCTCCTAGGTCGGTCCATACTGCCCGGACCGGGGCCGAGGCCGCCGCAGTTCACCCTGTGCCTGGACTGGGGCCACCGCCTCCCACTCCCTGCCCGGACAGGGGCCTCCGCCTGCCTCACTCGACCGAGGCTGGGGCCGCCGTCTCCCCCTTGCTCCTGCCCGTATCGGGGCCGCCGCCGTTTACCCTTCGCCCGGACCGGGGCCGGGGCCGCTGCTGCTCTCCCTGTGCCCGGACTGGGGCCGCCGTCTCCCCCTTGCTCCTGCCCGTATCGGGGCCGCCGCCGTTTACCCTTCGCCCGGACCGGGGCCGGGGCCGCTGCTGCTCTCCCTGTGCCCGGACTGGGGCCGCCGCCTGCCTCACTCGACCGAGGCCGGGGCCGCCGTCTCCCCCTTGCTCCTGCCCGTATCGGGGCCGCCGCCGTCTACCCTTCGCCCGGACCGGGGCCGGGGCCGCTGCTGCTCTCCCTGTGCCCGGACTGGGGCCGCCGTCTCCCCCTTGCTCCTGCCCGTATCGGGGCCGCCGCCGTTTACCCTTCGCCCGGACCGGGGCCGGGGCCGCTGCTGCTCTCCCTGTGCCCGGACTGGGGCCGCCGTCTCCCCCTTGCTCCTGCCCGTATCGGGGCCGCCGCCGTCTACCCTTCGCCCGGACCGGGGCCGGGGCCGCTGCTGCTCTCCCTGTGCCCGGACTGGGGCCGCCGTCTCCCCCTTGCTCCTGTTTCTAATAATAAAGGAGTTTCTAATACCTGTATTATTGGAGGTATAAAGAGGTACATGATTTTGCATTAGCAATTGAGCCATTAGCAGAAATAATCATAGCTGATAGAGAAATTAAAGGGTTTGAAGTAGATAATAAAGAGCATAAAATTAGCCTATTTGTAGATGATGTTATAGTATATTTAACAAGACCAGAAATATTGTTAAATAAGTTGAATAAGTGATTAGAAGAGTATGGATGAGTATCGGGTTATAAAATTAATGTTCATAGAAGTGAGGCGATGCCTATGGTAGATATGGATTATTCTCAGTGTAAAAGATTGATACAATTTAAGTGGCAAAATGATGCAATCAAATATTTAGGAATAAAAATGATAGAGATATAAATAATTTGTTTAAGTTAAATTATTTACCATTATTGTAAAAAAGATGGAAGAAGATTTGTGAAGATGGAAAAAATTAGCAATAATGCTAATAGGATGGGTGAATTGTATTAAAATGAATATTTTTCTGCGAATACAATATTTATTTCAATTGTTACCCATCCATGTACCTAAATTATTTTTTCAAAGTTTGAATAAAATGATACGAGAATTTATTTGGAAAGGTAAGATGTCAAGAGTTGATCAAGAAAAATTAACATGGAAATTTGATCAGGGTGGACTAAGATTACTAAATTTTAAGAATTATTTAAAGCAGACCTCCTGTTATCAAAGGGGTGAACAAACAGCTTGGGTTCGAATTTAAATGAATAACATTGGAGAATCTATCCCAGAACAAATTTTATAGAGATGTAATAGTGAGTTGTTTAAAGGGATTAGGTAGACTTTAGTTTTAAAACATATATTTAAAATATGGAATAGAATTCATATGGAGAGAGGACTTAAAAACTATCAACTATCAAAAATGTTGGTAAAACAAAATCAACTTCTTTTACTTTGAGTAATTCTTTATTTGATAATTGGTTCAGTAAAGGTTTACAGAGAATAAAAGATTGTTTCTTAGGATAATTCTTTTTAACTTTTGAACAATTAAAAGTTAAATATAATATACAGACTTGACATTGTGAAGTCCGCCTTGCAGATGTAGGCAGCCTCCAAGAATGCGGCGCGTGCTACACGCTCTACTGGTCTGGCAAGCCTATGGATGAACGACGCCTATCTAGTGTAGGCTTCATGGTCAAGAACTCCAATGCCTCCAAACTCGAAAACCTCCCGACAGGCCACTCGGACCGGATCATGTCCATGCGACTCCCCCTTCAAAACAAGCGTCGCATCACCCTCATCAGTGTCTATGCTCCAACCCTCCAGGCGGATCCAGCAGAAAAGGACAAGTTTTACACTGATCTGCGCAACCTCATTCGACGCACCCCTACATCCGACAAGGTTGTCATCCTTGGCGACTTCAACGCTCGCGTCGGCAAAGACTCAGAAACCTGGCCAGGAATCCTGGGCAAGCATGGTGTCGGCAAGTGCAACAAAAACGGGAGCCTCCTGTTGGAGCTCTGCGCAGAACAGCGGCTTGTCATTACAAACACCCTTTTTCAGCAGAGGGACAGCCTGAAGACTACCTGGATGCATCCCCGATCCAAACACTGGCACCTCCTGAACTACGTCCTGGTGCGAGAAAGAGACAAACGAGATGTGCTCCACACCAGGGTCATGCCCAGCACGGAATGCCACACTGACCACTGGCTGGTTCGCTGCAAGCTCAACCTTCACTTCAAGCCAAAGTCCAGGAACAGTAAAGCTCCCAGAAAGAGGTTCAATGTTGGAAACTTGGAGTCAGACAAAGTGAGAGGAAACTTCCAGGCAAACCTCAAAGCAAAGCTTGAGGATGCAATCCGCCTCACGGACTCGTCCCCTGAAACCCTCTGGGATCAGCTATCAACTGAAGAGGTACTGGGCTTCTCTAGAAAAAACAAGAACTGGTTCGACGAAAACAACCAGGAAATCCAGGAGCTGCTGGCAAAGAAGCGAGCTACCCACCAGGCTAACCTTGCAAAGCCGTCCTGACCGGAGAAGAAACGAGCCTTCCGTCGCGCATGCAACCATCTTCAGCGCAAACTCCGGGAGATCCAAAATGAGTGGTGGGCTAGCCTCGCCAAACGAACCCAGCTCAGCGCAGACATTGGCGACTTAAGGGGTTTTTACGAGGCTCTAAAGGCTGTTGATGGCCCCTCACCCCAAGTCCAAAGCCCGCTGCGCAGCTCATATGGCAAAGTCCTCCTCAGCAACAAGATCTCCATCCTCAACCGATGGTCAGAACACTTCCAATCTCTTTTCAGTGCCAACCGCTCAGTCCAAGAATCTGCCCTGCTTCAGATCCCTCAACAGCCCTTAAGGCTAGAGCTGGATGAGGTCCTCACCCGGGAAGAGACATATAAGGCAATTGAACAACTGAAAAGTGGCAAAGCAGCAGGTATGGATGGAATCCCCCCAGAGGTCTGGAAGGCTGGCGGCAAAACTCTTCATGCCAAACTGCATGAGTTTTTCAAGCTCTGCTGGGACCAAGGAAAGTTGCCTCAGGACCTTCATGATGCCATCATCATCACCCTGTACAAAAACAAAGGCGAGAAATCAGACTGCTCAAAGTACAGGGTAATCACGCTGCTCTCCATTGCAAGCAAAATCTTCGCTAGGATTCTCCTAAATAGAATAATACCTAGTGTCGCCGAAAATGTTCTCCCAGAATCACAGTGCGGCTTTCGTGCAAACAGAGGAACTACTGACATGGTCTTTGCCCTCAGACAGCTCCAAGAAAAGTGCAGAGAACAAAACAAAGGACTCTACAACTCTACATCACCTTTGTTGACATCACCAAAGCCTTCGATACCGTGAGTAGGAAAGGGCTTTGGCAAATACTAGAGCGCCTCGGATGCCCCCCAAATCCAACTGCACGAAAACCAACAAGGTCGGGTCAGATACAGCAATGAACTCTCTGAACCCTTCTCCATTAACAATGGCGTGAAGCAAGGCTGCGTTCTCGCACCAACCCTCTTTTCAATCTTCTTCAGCATGATGCTGAAACAAGCCATGAAAGACCTCAACAATGAAGACGCTGTTTACATCCGGTACCGCACGGATGGCAGTCTCTTCAATCTGAGGCGCCTACAAGCTCACACCAAGACACAAGAGCAACTTGTCCGTGAACTACTCTTTGCAGACGATGCCGCTTTAGTTGCCCATTTAGAGCCAGCTCTTCAGCGCTTGACGTCCTGTTTTGCGGAAATTGCCAAAATGTTTGGCCTGGAAGTCAGCCTGAAGAAAACTGAGGTCCTTCATCAGCCAGCTCCCCACCATGACTACCAGCCCCCCCACATCTCCATCGGGCACACAAAACTCAAAACGGTCAACCAGTTTATCTATCTCGGCTGCGCCATTTCATCGGATGCAAGGATTGACAACGAGATAGACAACAGACTCGCCAAGGCAAATAGCACCTTTGGAAGACTACACAAAAGAGTCTGGAAAAACAACCAACTGAAAAACCTCACAAAGATTAGCGTATACAGAGCTGTTGTTATACCCACATTCCTGTTCCGGCTCCGAATCATGGGTCCTTTACCGGCATCACCTACGGCTCCTAGAACGCTTCCACCAGCGTTGTCTCCGCTCCATCCTCAACATTAATTGGAGCAACTTCATCTCCAACATCGAAGTACTCAAGATGGCAGAGGCCGACAGCATCGAATCCACGCTGCTGAAGATCAAACTGCGCTAGGTAGGTCACGTCTCCAGAATGGAGGACCATCGCCTTCCCAAGGTTGTGTTATATGGCGAGCTCTCCACTGGCCACTGACACAGAGGTGCACCAAAGAAGAGGTACAAGGACTGCCTAAAGAAATCTCTTGGTGCCTGCCACATTGACCATCGCCAGTGGGCTAATATCACCTCAAACCGTGCATCTTGGCGCCTCACAGTTCGGCAGGCAGCAACCTCCTTTGAAGAAGACCGCAGAGTCCACCTCACTGTCAAAAGACAAAGGAGGAAAAACCCAACACCCAGTCCCAACCCACCAATTTTCCCTTGCAACCGCTGCAACCTGTCCCGCATCGGACTTGTCAGCCACAAACGAGCCTGCAGCTCCATAAATCTTTGTCCGCGAAGCCAAGCCAAAAAGAAAATAATATACAAAATAATACAATCTTTGCATACTATCAGTTAAAATTTTATTAAAAAAAGGAATTGGGAACAGATTTGAGGCTTCAAAAACAAAGTCAATTTGAAGATACATTTATGTTAAAGAAATTTATTGATCATATGTATGTAAAATTATAAGCAACTACGAGGAAAAAAGATTTATATAAATAAAAAATGCGATGAGAAAAATATTTAAACATTCAAATTCAAGAGGAATGTGGTCAAAATTGTGTCAAGAAAGTGTTATGAATACAGTTAATGCCAGATACCAAATGGCCCAATATAACTTTCTCCATCAATTTTATTATACTCCATAAAAATTAAATGGACTTAATTCTAATTATTCCAAAAAGTGTTTTCGAGGTACAAAAGAAATATGAACTTTTTTAACATGCGGATGGTCTTGTGAAAAATTGGAAAGGTTTTGGTATGATTTGACTGTTTTACTAGTACAAATTATGAAGATAAAGATTCAAAAGGACCCAAGAATATTTTTACTTGGGAATATAAATGAAAAGGATGTAAAGTTGAAATTGGATAATTGTCAAGAGAAATTTTTAAGTATAGCAGTAGCGACTGCAAAGAGATGTATAGCAATAACATGGAAAGCTGAAAATGTATCACTTCGAAGATTGCATAGTCAAATGCAAAATTGTATACCTTTAGGAAAAATAACATAGTTGAAGGAGTTGAGTTGAAAATATCTATTATATTTGGAAGCCATATATGGATTTTATGAATAAATTTCCATCCACGTCTTCCAGCATACCCAACCCTTTTCAATTAGAGACTATAATAATTATGTATATGCCAACAATACTTCTTCTTTGGCTTGGCTTCGCAGACGAAGATTTATGGAGGGGGTAAATGTCCACGTCAGCTGCAGGCTCGTTTGGGCAAACAAGTCCGATGCGGGACAGGCAGACACAGTTGCAGCGGTTGCAGGGGAAAATTGGTTGGTTGGGGTTGGGTGTTGGGTTTTTCCTCCTTTGCCTTTTGTCAGTGAGGTGGGCTCTGCGGTCTTCTTCAAAGGAGGTTGCTGCCCGCCGAACTGTGAGGCGCCAAGATGCACGGTTTGAGGCGATATCAGCCCACTGGCGGTGGTCAATGTGGCAGGCACCAAGAGATTTCTTTAGGCGGTCCTTGTACCTTTTCTTTGGTGCACCTCTGTCACAGTGGCCAGTGGAGAGCTCGCCATATAACATGATCTTGGGAAGGCGATGGTCCTCCATTCTGGAGACGTGACCCACCCAGCGCAGCTGGATCTTCAGCAGCGTGGACTCGATGCTGTCGGCCTCTGCCATCTCGAGTACTTCGACGTTAGGGATGAAAGCGCTCCAATGAATACTATTTATGTAACAAATGGTGTTCTTGCTTTTCTTTTTTTTCTTTCTTTCTGGAGGGGGGGTTAGGAAGAAAAATTTAAAGGTCCTTTTTATTGTATCACTATGGATGACTAAATGATTAATGTTATATTATTGAATTATTTTTTACATGATACAATGATAATTAAAATTTTCAAAAAAAACCAAAGATCCAATTTCTTGTCATTGTAATAAAACAGGGCCATATTACATGAAGTTGCTTTTGCCTGCTGTAAGGCAGACACGTTCACCATCGGCCGAAATTGCCTGAAGCACCTCTTACAGTCAGGGAAAGAGAAGCAAAATAGAGTCCACCCCCCCCCCCCCCCCAACATAGAATCATCGAATGTCCGTAGAGTCCAGTCCAAACCATTGCAACCCGAGCTCCAAATCTGAGACTCTGACATAGTCACAAACTCTTCAGCGGCTTCAGCACCCCCTGGCATCCCGGTACCCCTTAAGCCAGTTTCAAGCCGGGTTTCAGCTAGTCCATAGCCTGGCGCGAGACTCCCGATAGCAGTCCACAACCTTTGTGGGTTCTTCGCCTCGAGTCGTTAAGCAGCCCGCTGCATTCATGGGTCTATCAGCCGCAGAACCCCTTCACTGGTCCGCCGCTGTGGTCACTGTCCCTTGGGTCGTCTCCTCTGCTTCTCCTTCTCAGATGGGGAATGGTCTTCCCGTTTTCTGGTGCCCCGAGCCAGTCCACAGCTCCCCGGGAGTCTACAACCCCTTGAGGCTGCTGCCGATCAGAGGCACCGCCATCTTGGGTCCAGACCCTGCAGTCGCAGGATTTTAAATAAAACTACCATCGGCTTCTTTAACAGGCCATTCAAAGCCTGTGTGGAGCCGACGTCAGTTTACTGGGTGGTTGGACCTCGCGGGAGCACCGTATCTCTGCTCCTTGCTCTCCGCAGGTCCACGCCAATGGCAGAACTGGATTTCCGCAGGAAAGCTAGTACTCTCTTGCAGAATTTTTAGCTGTGTAATTGTATGAATGTTTGGGACCTCCTAGGAGCATGTAATAATGCCGAGGTCACAAGCTTTTGTTCAACGGACTTGAAGGTGACTCCTAATTGACCGTTGGACTTCTCATGGAGCCCAGCAACAGATGCGAATCTCTGCCCATTTCTCGGCTCTCCTCACAGATATTTGTCTGCTTTCAAGCCAACCCGTGGTCTAATGAGCTCCTTCATTATTGCACAGAGAAGCGCGACTGCAAGGGGGAAGAGTCATTTAAAAAAGAATCACACAATTTTGATTTCATCATGGTAATTTAAAAATGATTATTTGTTTGTCTTCAATTGTGTTCAATGCTCCCATTTTATATTAAAATGCTTTAACTTTAAATCCATTTGAACAACCTTTCATATTTTTTGAAAGAAATAATTTTCAGGATCTGGCAATTGTAGGCAAGGCCAACATTTGTTATCTATCCTTAAGTGCCCTTGGGAAGTGCTGGTGAGTCAACTACATGGGTAGGTCTCGAATCTTGAGCAGCAGTGGTATATTTTCTCCCCTGAAGGACATTGGAGAACCAGATGGGATTTAGGGCCATCAGTAGTTTTCTTTTTCATGGTCATGTTCTAGTGACGTGGAACATAGAGTACTGCACGGGAATGTGCCCTTCATTCCATGATAGCTGCTGAACATGATGTCAAATTAAACTAAATCTATTGATGCATATCCCTCTTTTCTCTGCATATTCATGTGTCTATTTAGAAACTTCTGTTTTTTTCCAAATTGTTAAGAATTCCGCCATTAACCATATACTCTGCCTTCAAGTCATGATGTCTGCTGACTTTCGGATTTTCCTCCTACTTCGGCCTAAAGCCTCTATCTTCTGTGGGTCAGCCAATACTGAATCTAAACTATCAATTCATCAAGGACCCTATGCATCCTTGCCTTCTTGATCAACCTACCATGAAGAAACTTATGAAATGCCTTTCATTCATCTTTCAGCTCCTTTCCCCTCCCACCCACATCCATCTGTCACCTGTCCTCCGCGTCCTTCCGCCCACCCTTATTCAGGCATCTGTCTAATTCTCGGCATTCCTGAAAAAGAGCTCGGGCCTTAAACATTGTCTACCTTTTGTTTTTTTTGTGCACGCTGCATGACTTAACTGAGTTTCTCCAGCATTATGTTGTACTGCACTAAACCTCAGCATCTGCAGGTTTCTTGTTCACTTCAATAAAAGCAGGAATAACTTGTAAGCAGGATACCAAGGGGGAAGAGATGCAGGAGCAAAATCTGAGGCAAAGTAAATACTTTGTGCCCGAATGAAGGCAGATAGTAAACCAGATTTTGTTCATGAAACTTGAAATGTTCAAAGCATAAATGTCTTGATGAACTATTGAAATGAGTGGTGATCGTAGTTGGACCCTGAATATGAGAGAACATACATCTTCATTCTAGAGCAGTGGTTCTCGACCTTTTTCTTACTTTAAGTAATTCCTATCCCATCGGTGCTCTGTGATTAGTAAAGGATTGCTTAAGGTGGGACGTGAGTGGAAAGGGAAGGTTGAGAATCACTGCTCTAGACCCAATTGTTACTGAAATATTTTGCTTGAGAAATATGGTCATTGGCCCATTTCCTTTGGAGTTAGGCAACCGTGTCTGCCTGTCCCGCATCGGACTTGTCAGCCACAAACGAGCCTGCAGCTGACGTGGACATTTACCCCCTCCATAAATCTTCGTCCGCGAAGCCAAGCCAAAGAAAAAAGAAGGAAACTGTGCACTTAACGAGTCAATTCGGTAGAATTAAAACAGTGGTTTTTCAAACATTTTCTTTCCACCCTCTTATCACCTTAAGCTATCCCTTAGCACCTATGGCTTAGGGAATACTTAAAGTGGTATGTGAGTGGAAACCTGTGGTCTAGAAATTGCACTATTAAGTTTGATCCTCCTTCCCCCATTATTTTACATAGACAACACTGATACTGAGGGGTGTTTCATCCAGCAAAGTGACTACCACGCAGTTTCTCGTCCTTTGGTAACAGCTGATGATAATAACATCATAATTTTTGATTATGCTTGTGGGTTTGCATCTGCTTCATGATGAGATTTAATTGCAGGTTGTTGCAGTGCTTTTTGTAACCATTGGCCTAACCAAGGATGAAAAAAAAGTCTTGGTGGAGAAGTTCTCTACACCCCTCTATTGCCCTGAGATGAATGTTGAGGGAAACCTAAACCTTAGAACATTGCAAAGCCATTGAGATTCAAATTTTTTTCTCCTTCTTCAATGCAGCGCAAATGAGACTCATGAACCAGCCGCCTTTCCTCACTGTGGAGCCTCCAAGCATTTATCACTGGCTCAGTTCGTGTCTGAATGGTGATGTGATATGTCCTTTCCCATACCTGCCTGGCATCTGTGAAAGAACAAAACTCGTGGTGCAGGTAAGGTGCTTTTGAATGGCAACCTAGATCCAAAATTGGCTTGGTGATGGGAGACAGTAGTTGAGGGTTTTTTTTTCCTGATCAGAATCTAACCAGTAGTGCATTCAAACGACAAGTGCTGGTTCCATCGTTCTTTGTCTTTTTTTAAGCATTTTGGGACACCGTATGCTAATGTCAGGAATCTCAAGAGTTTTTATCAATAGAGGTGCATATTCACACCGAGGAAGGCATTCAACGTGCCCACCTTCACAGGCTGAGGCGAAATGAAACCAGCTGATGCTGGATGTACTGAACAGGTCAGGCTGCATCAGTGGGTTGATACACAGAATCTATAGGCCTTTGCATGTCAGGCCTCCACCTGGAGGCCGACTACAAGCATTGAGGGAAACCGTAAAACTTTTTTTTCATGGAGGAGCCCTAAAAGGCTGCTCCTGCGCTCCAGAGCCAGTGAGGGTGAGGTGGGGAGGAACTGGTGCTGTAATGCCACCCATCACAAATACATGGCAGAGCAAAGGCCATCATCCCTACCCATAATCCACCACGCAGCTAGAACCGCTCTGTTTTCCAGGACATTTCCAGCTGCCTGGGACATAATGAGTAGGGAAGACGGCCATTGCTCTGTTGCATTTTGAGCCGCAGAGAGTGGCCACAAAGGCCGAAGCGGCCCAGTGAGATGCCGGAGCGGCCGGCGGGGCTGTCACAGCCCACGCTGGCTTCTCTCTGATGGCCAATTTCCCCTGACGGCCCCTGCCTTGATGGCTCCTGCTGGCTGCCCCTCCCTGACAGCTCCCGCTGGCCCTTGCTCCCTGACAGCTCCTGGCCGGCGCCCCTGCCCTGACGGCTACTGTTGGCCGCCCCTGCCCTGACGGCTCCCGCTGGCCTCCCCTGCCCTGATGGCTCCCGCCGGCCGCCCCTGCCCTGACAGCTCCCGCCGGCCGCCTCTGCCTTGACAGCTCCCGCCGGCCGCCTCTGCCTTGACAGCTCCCGCCGGCCGCCCCTGCCTTAAGTGGGTCATGAAAGGAGAGGGGTGAGTGGGGAGATGGGTTGCGGGCTGTCAGCGTCATCAGCCTGCCCCAACCAGCCACTTGTTGTGGGGCAGAGGAGCGCAGCGCCCTGCCGATTATCCTTCCCCAAGTGGAATTGCAGTCGGCTACGGTGCATTCAAGAAGGTAAGTCTCCCGATGTTAGGGCAGAGAATCTCTGCCTTTACAGTCGGGATTTTTCTTTGCATGTTTCAGGTTGGATTTCCTTCATAAGAACTGGAAAGAAGATAAAAGAAGCTGGTAAAGCTTCAATGAGAATGAGGGAGGTGGAATATCTGATGGAGTAAAACTGCAGTGACCAAGGGGATAAGCTGTAAACAAGGTTAAGATTCCTTTATGGTCATTCAATAATACATACAATTTAACAACGTGTTCACCGTAAAGGCAAACAAAGAGGCGCCACCCAACAATAAGAGAAAGGGAAGCAGGTGAGAGCCCCCTTAGAGAGGGTGTGAATTTGCCTCCAGTGTTCCCACAGCCTCCGCTGCTGCACAGCCACCTGTGGGATCCATTGGTGAACCCAAGCATTTCTACCCATGGATGCTGTCTGACCAGCATCTGCAGCTATTGTGTTTCTCTATTGCACCATCATCTGTCATTTACAGATCAGAGTTAACAAGGTGAAACACCTTCTCCAAGTAAAACTAGAGTAATTTCTCTAAATAAACAAAATGAATGGAGATTAATCACATACAATTTACAAGGACAGGATTGTGGTGTGGTCACAAAGCGAGATTGATATTGAATGACGTTTTTGATCCAAATAGTTGTCAATCTGAAGCTAGCCAGAGTAGCGATGGTGAGGTCATTGGTAAACTAAAAGCCTGCAGGTGCTGCAAATCTGGCATAAAAACAAATTGATGTGAACACTCAGCAGATCAGACAGAATCTGTGAGGACAGAGAGTCAACATTTCAGGCCATTGTGGAAATCCAGATATTATTTAAACATCAATACATGTGGAGAATATTACCTGTCCACAGATTACTTTGTTTTTGACTGAGAATGCTAATTCGGTAGATAGTCGCTTTGTATTATGGGATGCATTAAAAGCTTATTTAAGAGGGCAGATTATAAGTTATACTACTAAAGTTAAGAAACAGTATATGGCAGAGAGTTTGGAACTGGAGAAGCAAATTGCTGAATTGGAGAAGAAATTTCCAAAAGATGTAACAGAAGATAAAAAAAAGTGGCTTTGGCTAATTTGAAATTACATTATAATACATTGCAAACTTATCAATTTGAGCGTTTAATTAATCGATCTAAGCAATGTTGATATGAGTTGGGTGAGAGGACACATAAACTACTAGTGTGGCAGTTAAATCGGAACAGGTTTCACGGACTATTAATGCTATTAAAAAGAATTCAACAGTTACCTATAAACCTCAGGAAATCAATGACCAGCTTTATTCATTTTACAAAAAATTGTATACTTCTTAGGGGAAACAGGAGAGTAGTTCTATTGAATCTTATTTATCTAAGTTAACATTACCAGCATTGGAAGAGGAGAATGTTATGGATCTGGAAGCTCTGTTTACAGAATTTGAGATTAAGGAAGCTATGTTGGAGATGCCAAATGGGAAGTCACCAGGGGATGATGGATTTTCTGTGGAATTTTATAAAATTTTTAATGAAGATTTATCTTCTGTGTTTGAGGAGGTATTACCACAAGTAACCGAAGAGCATGAGTTGCCAGAATCTTGTTCTAGCGCTTTAATTACTGTGATTCTGAAAAAAGATAGAGACTTGTTGAAAATGTCTTCGTATAGACCTATTTCTTTACTGAATGTAGATTATAAAATCATTGCGTAAGTCGAAAATCGACTTGCCAAGTATTTACCTAAATTAATACATATTGATCAAACAGGTTTTATTAAGAATAGAAATGCTTTAGATAATATTCTTCGATTAATTACTTTGGTCAATGCATATCGACAGCAGTCCGACCATCTAATGGGGGTTGCTCTTGACACTGAAAAAGATTTCGACTGGAAAAGTTTAAATTTTGCCCCTTTTTTATTGGTTGGGTTAAAGCTTTATATACGAACCCAATTGCCAGGGTGGTGAAAAATGGTCAAGTTTCATTACCGTTTAAATTAACATGTTTGACCCGACAAGGGTCACCAGCCCTGTTTGCATTGGCTATTGAACCGTTAGCTCAAACAATAAGACAGAATGAGCAGATAAGAGGGGTGAGAGTTATGGATGGAGAGTATAAGATTAATCTATTTGCAGATGATGTTTTAATGTATTTAACTTCCAGAACAATCATTGCTGCATTTGCGAGAATGTTTATTACGATATGGAACATTATCTGGATACAAGGTTAATTGGGATAAGAGTAAAATTTTGCCAGATGGAGAAGGAGATTATTCAGAATATTAAAAATGTTATTAAATTGAAATGGTCTGATAAAATTAAGTATTTAGGAATAATTGTTAATGTTGATTATCAATCTTTACATAAGTTAAATTATGTTCTTTTATTAAAAAAGATTAAAGCAGATTTAATTAAGTGGAAAGATCTCCCGTTAACTTTAATTGGTCACGTTAATTGTATTAAGATGAATATATTTTTCCTCGAATTCAATATTTATTTCAATCAATACCATGCTCTCTTTCAAAGGGAGTTTTTCAGGATTTAAATAAAGCTATGAGAGAATTTTTATGGAAAGGTAAATTATATAAACTTACTTGGAAATATGTGTTAGGTGGGCTTCAATTACCCCATTTTCAAAATTATTATGAAGCAGCCCAGTTGATTGTTAACATAGAAACATAGAAACATAGAAGATAGGAGCAGGAGTAGGTCATTCGACCCTTCAAGCCTGCTTCGCCATTCAACGAGATCATGGCTGATCTTAAAGTTAAGTACCCCGTCCCCGCCTTCTCTCCGTAACCTTTAATACCCTTATACTGAAGAAATAGATCTAATTCCCTCTTAAATATATTTAATGAACCTGCCTCTACTGCCCTCTGTGGCAATGAATTCCACAGATTCACCACCCTCTGGGTAAAGAAATTCCTCCTCATCTCGGTCCTAAATGGTTTGCCTATTATCCTCGAACCATGGCCCTGGGTTCTGGATTTTCCCATCCTTGGAAACATCCCATCTGCATCCATTCTGTCCAGTCCTGCCAGAATTTTATAGGTCTCTATGAGATCCCCTCTCAATCTTCTAAACTCCAGCGAGTACAATCCCAATTTGCGCAATCTTTCCTCATAAGTCATTCCTGCCATTCCAGGTATCAGCCTGGTGAATCGCCTCTGCACTCCCTCCATTGCAAGAACATCCTTCCTTAGATAAGGTGACCAAAACTGCACACAATACTCCAGGTGGGGTCTCACCAAGGCCCTGTACAGCTGCAGTAAGGTATCCTTGTTCCTATACTCAAACCCTCTTGATATGAAGGCCAACATACCATTTGCCTTTTTAACCGCCTGCTGTACCTGCATGCTCGCCTTCAGAGACTGGTGTACAAGTACCCCTAGGTCTCTCTGCACTTCCCCATCTCTTAATCTATTTTGGTAAAGTTGAGATGGCTTGTATTTCTGAAGTTGAGGTGCATCAATTTATATTTTGATGGAATGTAAATTTGTTGTGGGAATATAATGTGCCGATATTAAAACATCTCTTAAAGGTATGGACTAAAAAAACTAAGATTTGAGGATCAAAGGGTAAATTGTCAATTTTAACTCCATTATATAATAATCAGCTTATTCCTTTTTCAATGTTTAATAATCATTTAAAGAGTTGGGATTCTAAGGGTATAAAGATGTTACAGGATTGTTTTGGTTATCTTTCTTTTAATCAATTGAAAGAGCGTTTTGATATTGCTGAAAATTCTGTTTGTTTGTTTATCTTTGGTGAAAGATATGTATGGTAGAGAGATGATTTTACCTGTATTGACGGAATTAGAGTCTTTGATTTCTTCTATACCAAAAAAGGGTTATATTTCTGTTATGTACCAAGTATTAAAAGACAATATGGATAAACCGGAATGGGAGAAGTCTAAGCTTAAATGGGAAAATGATTTAGCTTTTGTTTTTCCTGAAGATTATTGGGCAGATACATGTCATGATAGTGTAACTAAATTGACGAATGTGCAGTAAAACTTTTTGCATCAGTTGTATTTAACCCCAGAGAAATTGAAAAAATATGGTTTTAGTAATTTGGATTCTTGTTTTAGATGTGGTGTATGTACTGGAACTTTTTTTACATGCTGTTTGGTCTTGTGTTTATGTACAACCATTTTGGCAAGAAATTAGGTTAATTTTGGAAAAATTATATGACATTAAGTTACCACTAGATCCATCTATTTTTTTTAATGGGTTATATAATCCCTTTGAAGGGATTAGGGTTGGACAAATTTCAAATTGCATTTGTATGCTTAGCATTGTCTGTAGCTCGAAAATGTGTAGCAAGTACATGGAAAGATAACATAGTGATTAATATAATGCGATGACAGAATGAATTGAAAGCTTGTATTGTTAAGGAAAAAAATTACATATAATCTACATGAAATTATTCTTTTTTTGAAAATAAGTGGTTACCGTATTTGGAATATATGCATTTAGATGTATTTTGATTTATTATAAATTCTTAATTTCTGTTTATATATTTTTGGTTCTCCTTAAGAGGGCTAACTGATGGGGTGGGAGGGTGGGTGGGTACTTTTTTTTCTGTTTATCTTTTTTTTAAAATATATATACTTATATAAAATTGTTTTTATGGAATGTATTTTGTATTATTACTAATGATCTTTCAAATAAATAATTTAAAAAAAAAGAGAATATTACCTGTCCAGGGTTGTTGTGGGCATAAAAGACTTTTTGACAAATTCAGGAAGGGACTGAGGGGAGAACTGCACAGCTATTACAGCGCCAGCGACTCAAGTTCAGATCCTGTAAGGGCTGTGTACATTCTCCCTGTATCTGCCTGGGTTTCCCCCGGGTGCTCCAGTTTCCTCCCATCCTTCATTACGTCGGTTACTTGGGGTATTTGGGCAGCATGAGCTCGTTGGCCAGAAGGGCCTGTTATCATGCTCCATGTCTAAATTTAAAATTTGTCTCTGGTGGAGGAAATCATGGGAGAGTGTAATGCATGGAGCAGAGCATGGTATTCTGCTAACTTATCCACTATTTTTTGTGTTGCAGAGTTTTGCGTTGTACGTACTTGGTGATGAAAATGCGCTTTCCCGCGAGCCATCCATGTATTTATCTCGAATCTCTGCAGGTCGGTATCAAATAAAAATTCTCTCACATTTGGAAGGAATGTCAGGAATTTAATGATAAATACGACAAGCAAGCGACTTTACTGTGGATGAAGTCTCTGTTTCAGTGGGTAATCCAGGCTACTGGCTGTGAGTCATTCTGCCACTCCACCTCCAACCTTGATCCATTTTCCTATACTGCTGACCAATGATGGAGTAAAATACTTGCTCTATGGTTGCTATCTTATCAGTGGAACAAGCAAAAAGTTATGATGTCCAAATAAACCCACAAAGATAGAAGTGAAACACGAAAGGCTGTCGATGCTGTGATTGTAGTAAAGTCACTGAAATGCCAGAGGAACTCAGCCGGTCTTTTCAGCATCTGAAAGAGACAAAGATATTTTGCCGACATTTAGGGCCTGAGCCCTTCTTCGAGGAAAAATCAGGAGAAGGCAGAAATAGGATGTATCAGAAAGTCTCAGAATTCAAACAATGGGGGAGGAATCTGGACCAACAGAAGGTGTTAAATGGATGTGATCAGGGAGTAGGTAAAATTTATGATGTCTGTGCCAAAGAAGTCACGGAAAGGAGAGATGACGGGGGTGGGGGGGGTGACGAAAGCCAGAGAAATCGATATTAATTGCCATCCAGTTGGAAGGTGCCCAGTTGGAAAATGAGGTGTTGTTCCTCCAATTTATGGGTGGTCTCAGTCTGGCAGTGCACGAGATCATGGACAGACATGTTGGGAAGGGGAATGGGATAGAGATTTGAAATGGGTGGTCACAGTGCCTTATCATATTCAGTTAACATCTCTTGATGGTCTCGATTCCTAACCATTATTCTGAGACTTTCAGATACAACCTGCTTCTGCCTTTTCAGATTTTTTTCCTTGAAGAAGGGCTTAACCCCAAAACGTCGGCAGTAAATAATGGTCTGCTATAGATGCTGGAAAGACCAGCTGAGTTCCTCCAGCATTTCGGTGTGTTTACCACCAAGATAAAATCCTTGCTGTCCTCCAACACAGAGCAGTTGATCAGTCAGCCTGTTGAGCCTCAAAGTCCAATTCTGAGTATTTGCAGTTACCTTCCCAAGAACTGGTAATGAATATGTTCGACATGGTTGTCAGACAATTAGTTGTGTTGAAACTAAGCACAGACATTTTTGTGATCAAGAATGTTTCTTGAAATGATCATTATTAAACACTGCAAGAACAGTTGGGAATGTGACCCAACAAATGGAATTCATTAGGGAGTTACCTTTAAAGACATCACGCGCAGAGAATGTATATGAAGTGAATCACTTCAGTACACAGTGCCATCGTTTTTGAAACTATGATTGGGACAGCACAGACTTCATGCAGAGCTAACAAGTATGGAATGCAGTTTTGATTGTCTCACTTCACTCCCAAATGATTACTAGCTGAGAAATATAAATGAACACCAATCGAGTAAATGACTGTTTTTGGAAGCACTCCGAGCCCGCTACTTTGAAATGTGTGGGCGAGTTCAGATCCATTTCTTCATCCTTGTCTTGCAAGAAGAGCAAAGGGGAGGGGAAAGATAAATGGCAAGTGTTTAAGGCTGAACGATGTGTACACCTTTGAAGTTCTGTAGTAGTAGCAAGAAGCTAACTCTCAGTGAACAGAGCATGGAAGTCATATAACATATAACCATATACAGCACAGAACAGGCCAGTTTGGCCCGACTAGTCCATGCCGGATCAAATCCCCACCCTCCTAGTCCCACTGACCAGCACCTGGTCCATACCCCTCCACTCCATGTAATTATCCAGTCATTCCTTAAATGTAAATAACGTCCTTGCTTCAACCACCTCTGCCGGAAGCTTATTCCACATCCCAACCACCCTTTGCGTGAAGAAATTTCCCCTCATGTTCCCCTTATAATTTTCCCCCTGCAATCTCAAACCATGGCCTCTGGTTTGAATATTCCCCACTCTTAATTGAAAAAGCCTTTCCACATTGACTCTCCCTGTCCCTTTTAAAATCTTGAACACCTCCATCAAATCCCCCCTCAATCTTCTACGCTCCAGAGAAAAAAGCCCCAGGCTGCTCAACCTTTCTCTGTAACTCAAACCCTGACATCCTGTCAACATTCTCTTGAACCTTCTCTGCACTCTCTCTACTTTGTTTATATCCTTCCTATAATTCGGTGACCAAAATTGCACACAATATTCCAAACTTGGCCTTACCAATGCTTTGTACAATTTCATCATAACATCCCAACTCTTGAATTCAGTATTCCGATTTATGAAGGCCAACATTCATGGTGAAAGTATTAACTGTTTAAGTTCCCCAGAGCAATTTTAATGACAGCAGCGAAGCATTCCTCTGTTCTGGTCAATATTTATCTGCTGACTGACATCAACAGCCTGTTATGCCTGTGAAATGGATTCCTGTTTTCCTCTCATGAGAGTGAGTACACTACAAAATTGTTTGAAATATTTGGTATGAACTGCTGTGGAATATCCCAGAATCATTAAAGATCCTGTATGGAAATACAATATTGTTTATTTCCGAGCCTGTTTTCCCTTATAGAATATAGTACATAACGGCACATTACAGGCCCT
Organism: Narcine bancroftii; assembly: GCF_036971445.1. Classification (NCBI taxonomy): domain Eukaryota; kingdom Metazoa; phylum Chordata; class Chondrichthyes; order Torpediniformes; family Narcinidae; genus Narcine; species Narcine bancroftii. The sequence goes on along the minus strand of NC_091474.1, from coordinate 232,380,876 downwards.
TTGCCTACTCAACAAACTACCCTACACACATAACCCTCTATGTTTCTTGCATTCATGAGCCTGTCCAAGAGTCTTAAATGTCCCAGTTGTACCAGTCTCAACCAAATCCCCAGGCAATGTATTCGAGGCATCCACTACTGTGTGTTTATGTGTGTATATATATTAAAAAAACAATTTGCTCCTAATATCTCCCCAAAACTTTCCAACCCTCACCTTGTCCTCTGGTCTTGTCCCAGGAAAAAAGTGTTGGCTGTTCACCCTATCTAGGCCTTGTTGACCTCGATTAAGTCACCTCTCATCTTTCTTCGCTTCAAAGAGAAAAACCCTAGCTCTATTAACCTTGCCTGAAAAAAGACACGTTCTCCAATCCAGGCAACATCCTGGTAAATTTTCTGTGCAGCCTCTCCTTTCTATGATGAGGCGACCAGAAATTAACATAATGTTCAGATTTCAGATGTTTTGTCAAGAGGACATACATGACATCACATACAACCCTGAGATGCTTTCTTCTGTGGGCGAGGCAGAATTACAAAAAAAAACTGTACACAGCGTACACATGTAAGAAATAAAGAACTATAAAGAGGTAATGAATGTAAACAAACTTTGCAATACAGAGAGAATGAAAAGAAAAATCAATAAAGAGCACAAGTACAAGCCCTTAAATGAGTCCCTGATTGAGTTTGCTGTTGAGGAGTCTGATGGTGGAGGGGGAGCCGCTGTTCCTGAACCTGGTGGTCCGAGTGGGGACTAGAGTTTTATAGAGCTGCAATATTAACTCACGACTCTTCAACTCAACCCCCCTGATTAATAAGGCCAGAAAACCATAAGCCTTCTTAACTACCCCATGAACCTGTGCAGCAACTTCGAGAGATGTATGGATTTGGACCCCCAAGGTCCCTCTGCTCTTCCTCACTTGATGGCATGTACTCTGCATTCACGTTTGACTTTCTAAACTGCATCACTTCACTCCTTCATTTCCTTCCTTCTTTTCATCCCTCCCTTTTATGCTTTCCTCTGCTTTCTATCTATATAGTTATACACAATTTAACAAGTAGTCTCCTTGCTACACATGTCCTAATTTATTTCTCTTTAACCATGTTTTACGAACAAGTAAGACTAAAGCTGGCTTCTGAATAACTGCAAAATTATTCCACAGGGCAAAGGAAGCAGCAAGTGGAAGAAGGCGACAAAAGGTAACCAATCTTTACTTCCTCTCGCTCGTTCTGCTGCTCACTAATGTAGGCACTGGCCTTCTTTTACCTTTCACTCTCTCTCTCTCTCTCTCCCCACCTCAGGCTCAGTTTGAGTCCATGCACTCATTCCACCAGCCTAGCAGCAAAACTGGTCATTTCGCTTACAGACCTGGGTAAGCTTCCGAGACTGATGTTTCCTTTTGGTTTTACGATCGATCGGGATGTGACCAATCTGTGCCACTCGCCAGGCTGCTCTTGGGAAGAGGCCACTGTCTCCTCCGATAGCAGGGGAGGGGTGGGGCAGCGGTTGGACAACATGGGCCAATCTTCCAAATTTGGTCAAACTCGCTTGCATGGCAGTTGATTCCCACCTTATCACGAGAAAGTTTGGGGGGGGGGGGGTGGCTTAAATGGTAGAATCATACAATGCAGAAGGAGGCTGTTTGATCCATTGTGTCTTTGCGAGCTGCTTGAAACCATTAAACCGCCTCTAGCTTTCCACAAATTTTCCTATTTAGGTTTATGTACATTTCAGAATGTGGATACCAGATCTACTTCTGCCACTCTTTCAGGCAGTGATTAAAATGTAGTCAAGTGTAGATTTACTCGTAAAGATTGGCCACTTCCTGAGTTTTGTTACTTTTCACCTGCTTAATTAGAACAATAGAACATTACACCTCAGTACAGTCTCTTTGGCACATCATGTTCTGATGACCAGGATAAACCTGCTCCACTTCAGTCTAACCCTTAAACCCCCTCACGTCCATAACTCTCCATTTTTCTTGCATCCATGTGCCTGTCCCAGAGTCTTTTAAATGTTCCCAGTGTACCAGCTTCCACCACCATCCTGGCAATGCATTCCAGCTACCCTCCACTCACCTTAAACAGATGTCGTCTGGTATATGATATTGTCCACCTTGGGAAAAAGATGCTGGCTGTCTACCCTATCTAAGTCCATCATAATCTTGTAGACCTCTATTATGTCACCTCTCAACCCTCTTCGCTCAAAAGAGAAAAAAGCCCAAGCTCAGTCGACTGTGCCTCGTGTGATATGTTCTCCAGTCCAGGCACCATCTTGGTAAAACTCCTCTGCACCCTTTCCAAAGCATCTACATCCTTCCTGTAATGAGGACATTTATTATAAAATAATACAGAAAGTTGCTGTACAAGGATCAACAGACAACAGATTGGTCAGAAAATAATAGCGATCTTTTAAGCAATAAGAAATTTAATGCAGCACATCTGATATTCCCCCACACTCTCCTTCTGCTCCTCTGTGAGTGTTTGTAATGCCAATTCACCTGATATATCATTGGGGGGGGTGTGGGTGGAACAACACCAGCAAATGGGGAATTTGGGTTGTTCGCCAGTAAATAATGTAATAGTCAGAGAGAAAGAGAGGGGTGGCAAAAGGTTAATAGATCTAAACCAGAACTATCCAACCATTGTTTTAGAATGAGGCATTGAGACAGGAACCTTTGTGCACGCGACCTGGACAAGTACCAAGGTGAAGTCCTTTTGGGTGGAACTTGGCAAAGTCCTAGGGAAAATTGTTGGTAAAGAATTCCTGCAGGACCCTGAGTTGTTCCTGTTGGGCAGCATAATGGATGCAAGACTTAAAATGAAACTGTCCAAATTCCAAATTCAATTTGTAATCATCGCATTGGCGGTGGCCAGGAGGTGCATAGCAGCAACCTGGAAGTCTGACTCTTGTCTGAGTATTGTGTGGTGGAGCATGGAAATGCAAGGCCATGTTCCCCTGGAGAAAATTACCTGTAACTTAAAGGGAAAGTACAGTACTTTCCAAAAAATTTGGCAACCATTAAACAGTTGTCAAGAGGATCTCTGCGCCTCATTGCCCTGACTTCCCCACTTCCTCCTCAACCTTGTGGGGAGGGGGGTCCGTCTCCTTCCAGCCAGGAAACGAAATCGGCCTTGAACTCAGGCCACCATGCCGTGACAAACCTACAACTCCCTGATATGCTTTCCTCCTTTCTTGGAAGTGCTTTTAATGTCCTGTCTGTTTTTTGATTAGTTAAGCGTTAAGTGTTATGTGTCAAGGGAATGAGAAGGGGAGGGGATAAACTTGGACTCAACAGAGGAATCTGTATAGAATAGATATGGATTAAAAAGTAGTTGGTGCTGAATTGTAATGTTAGAAACTTTGAGTTCAAGTCTGGAAAATCATGAGTAAAATACTCAAAAGAGAGGGATGAAAAAACAAGGCAGAAAGGAAGATAGTGAGTGATAGACAAAGAAAAGGTTAAAAGAGAGGAAGGACGGTGCATGGTCAGGATGGGTTTAGAGGGATATGGACCAGACGCAGACAGGTGGGGCACTTTGAATCAAAGGGCCTGTTTCCACTCTTTATGATTCTAAAAGGCTCTGTCCACCCTATCAATACCTCTTTTAACTTCATAAACTTCCATCAGGTCTCCCCTCAGCCTTCAATGCTCCAAAAACAATAACCCAAGTTTGTCCAACCTCTCGTGAAAGCTCATTCTCTCTTTTCAGGGCAGCATCCTGGTAAATCTCTTTCCAAGGCCTCCGCATCCTTCTTGTAAACAGGGTGACCAAAACTGCACATAGTCAGCAGCATGATGAGCTTCTCTGTTATCCGTGTTTCCACATTGCCAGGCCTGCACCAATTGAGAAATACTTTCCTTCCCATATCCAATGCATTTCAGGGACAAACCGAGGTTAAAGTTAGGGTGTTGCTGATCTGTCTGGTTCAACTTGCCAATGATGAAACTTGCTGAGCCATTAGGTGTGGCCCCCATCATTTCCCTGTGGTGCATTGGGGAGGTACTGAGTTAGTTTCATGGTTCCCTCAGATGAAAACTATTGCAGGGCCAGTTAGGGCTCAAAGGGAAATTAGATTCTCTGCAAATTAGTTGTTTAATCATTCATAATTGATGTGAAGGATCTGTATCTAGTTTTAAATTCATGTAACATTAATTTTTCTAGGGTTTACCTTGAAGGATTTGGAATCTGTTCCCTTTGGAGTGGCCCTCCCAATACGGAATGCTATTTATCACTGTCGAGAACAGCCTTCCTCGGATTGGTCTGAAGCAGCATGTTCACTTATTGGACGTCAGGATCTTTCCAAACAGGCACACGAAGGAAAACTGCACAAGACCAAATCTGTAGGTTCCTTCTCTATTATGCTGGGATCGAGCCATTGGAATGGGAGTTTTTGTTGTTGAGGCTTCTTGGCAGACCTCAACTTTAGGCTTGTGCAACTTGTACGGTGAATTGGTAGGGAGATGCACGACAGATCTAGTAGCATTTCTCGTCAAGTAGTTGGAAGTAAGAGGCATTCAAATCTAAAGTGGCAGTAAAATCTAAAGAGCAACCACAGGATATTATGAGATACGTAGCAAATAAACTGGCAATGCAGAAGTAGTCCATGTCTTGATGAGTATAGGAGGGGAGGGTTCATGTCATGATAAGAAGCTGAGAGGAGCAGTTAATGTTTCAGATCATTAATCAAACTTCAGCTTAGGCATTGGGGGAGCTGGAGGTAATTACAGGTACAGAGAATAGCCAAGGGAGAACAAAGCATGGAATCTGCCTCTCAGTGCTGCTGGAGACCGTGATTATATCAAAACGAAACAGGTTAGTCTTGATGTTTTCAAATGGCTGTGAATGCAGCTATTAATCTCTCCGAAGAAATAAATGAAATGCTCCACTGGTGTGAGATCAAACTCCTGATGTCGAAGAATGCACTTGCACAAAAAAATAGCCCACTCCTGTCACCCTGAACCACTCAACTCATGGCCAAGTTTGAGAGCTCCAACTTTCTTTCATATTCCCGTCTTCTAAATTGCGCTTGCGTCTGTGAGAGCTTTCATTCCTGACCCAGGTGCAGTTTCATGCTCGTTAGCAATGTAACCTTTCCTTGAGTAATTGCCTGTGTGTCTCAGAGGAAGGACCAAACATTCAAGAGGGAGTTGTGGAGAAATTCCTCCTGGCCAAGGGCTGTGAACAGATTGCTCCAGGGAGATGTGGAAGCAGTATTGTTCAGGAGTTTTGGTCTGTATGAGAACAGTTTATGAAAATCAAAAAATGGAATGCTGGAGGAACTCAGTGGGTCAGGGAGCATCCATTGGAGAGAAATAGATCATTGAGATTTTAGGTCGAAGCCCTGCTTCAGGACTGAGTTGAGGTTATGGGGATAATGGCACAATACAATTATCCAGAAGCAGTGTCTTTTGTCTGTTCCAATCCTGATTCTTAAACTCTTATATGAGACTTTTGATGCAGATCCAGGATGCAATTAGAAAAGCAAATAGTTGCCCTGATTGGAATCTGGGATCACAGTTTCAGAATAAAGGAGTCAGCCATTCAGGGCCGAATCAAGGAGAAAGCTCTCCCCTCATAAGCTAGTGAATATTAGGAACTCTATCCAAATTGACTGCGGAGGTTCAGTCACTGAGCATATTTCAGGACAGAGATCCATATTAGCTTTTTAGTGATTAAGGGAATCTCAACTGTCCTCCACGGACATCCGTCATGCTTTCAGAGCAGATAACTCTGAAAACTTTTCGAAGTCAAGAGCTTAGGAGGTTCATCCCTGTCCTTCACCAAGTCACTAAGGCCAATTGTAGTACTGCCCAAATCCGACATCACTGCCAAAAAAAACTCTGATCAGCACACCTGAGTTGTCCTCTGTAATCTGTTGTGAAACAGCGAGTCTGGAAACTTATCCTCTTGTGCTGTGGCAACCATTGCCTGCTTATTCCGGTCATGTTTGCAGGCGATTGGACGCTTGCTGGTGTCCGATGGAGCTTCCGGAAACGAAACCGAGGAGGAGGAAGACGGTATGAATGACATGAATCAAGATTTAATGTCCTTGATTTGGAATGAAGACCTGCGCGTTCAGGAGGTCCGGCGCCTCCTTCAAAGCACGCACCCCGTGCGGGTCAATGTGGTGCAGATGCCGGAAGTGAATGACCATGAGTTCATTGAGGAAAAGGAAAACAGGTAAGGAAAGCCTCACGTGCGCGTGGTGTAGCAGTCGGGGTTGCTACCCATCTACTCCAGCAACGTGGGTTTGATCCTGGCTCTGGTGTTGTCTGTGTGGGGTTTACAGGTTCTTCTGGTTTTCCCCCAGGTGTTCGGGTTTCCTCCCACATCCCACAGAATTTGCAGAGCAAATCTCTTTGATCCACCAGGTTCATACTCTCTTCCACAAATTAACACTGATTCCATTTCCAGTGATCAGCATTGACCTTGCACCATAATCTCTCGGCTGGGAATAGCTGCAGTCAAAATAAAGGAAAAGGGGGAAAAAGCAGCTTCTGTCTGATAGGAGGTGATGAGAGACACAAGCAGGTGTTGTCAGTCCCCAGCCATGGCCCGTACTTGCCCTTCATGTCAGAGGGCAGCTCAGAGCCCCTGCTGAGCCTGCTAATCCCAGCCCCACATCTAGCCTTGGAGCTATTTATTGCTTGTGGAGGGCTAGTGAGGTAAAGAAGCATTCCTGCCACATTCTGAGCTCTCAGTGCTGTTGATATCGCATCTCTGCAAACGTGATGCCAAAAGGACCAAGTTTAGGGTTGATTCATCAGTGACACGAGACTTCCGGCAGAAATCAGGAGTAGAAATCTCAGCTGAGGTGATCAGAGAAGGGACTTGTGCCTTCTTTCTGCTCAGGATGGCGCAATTGTTGATTTTTTAAATGATCATTTACATTAATTTCGGAGAATTGACCTGAAGCATTTTAACCTGAACCTTGTTTTTGACTTATCTATTTACTTTCTGTGGTTTGGGCAGGGCTCTGACATAATATGCACCTCAGCCCAGCCGTTTGTTGAATTCCAGTAAACAGGAAATTGCTCTTCTGCCCTTTTGTTCACCTCATTTGACTCCAAAATATTCCTGATGGATGGATACTTGGAATTTTCTTGTCTCTTTGACTCTGCCATCAGCCCCTTTCTTGACCCAAAGGATACTTTCTACCTTTTGGTACAATTATTTCAAGGTGAAGAAGCGAATTGCAACTTGTTACACAGAGTCATTGGCTTTTACAGGCCCTGCGATCCAACTCGTCCATGATGACCAAGCTCGACCCATTTGCCTCAAAATTTTAAAGCAATTTTGTATGTACAAAGCAATGCAAACTCTCCATGATCAGTTCTTCCCTTTCCAATATAGATCCTGTCCCTCAGAATTCCCCCCCCCCCCCTAGTAACTGACCCATGCAGATATTTAGCTAACTGGCTTGTCCATGTAATCTTGTTGAAATAAAGGCACAACCTTTACCATCATCCAGTTTCACCTGGCAGTTCATCCAGGCTAAACAATAATTCCAGGGATCCCGCAGTGAAAAAGGTATAGATGCCACAGGACTCGTGCTAACAGGTTCAGGAATAGTTGCTACCTCCCAACCATCAGACTCCTAACAACAGACTTATGATAGACTCATTTCAGGACTCTTACTTTGCACATTATTTATCACTGAATATTTTTTCTGTATTTGCACAGTCAGTTTGATTGCATTTTTTCGGTTGTTTGCATTTCTCTCTTGAGCATTCTTCTTGAGTACAGTTTAGAGTTACTAATAAGTAGAAATTCTGCCTGGCCCGCAGGAAAAAGAATCTCAGGGTTGCTTGTTTTTTGTGCTCTGACATAAATTTGAACTTCAGTTTCAACCCGAGCTTCTCACACAGGCACGTTTTTGCATCACTGTTGGGCATGATTTTTGAAGCTACATACTGCCTGTTTTTAAAGCCAAGTCAAATGAAAATTGATGTTACTCAGCCACCTGAGTTCATGAGGTATCTTGTTTCCTGAGTTTGTCTCCGCCTTAAGTGAAGGTTCCAATTGACCAACCTTGGTGTATGTACTTGGAGGTTAAGTTTCAACTCATAGTAGATTTATTCACTGAAACATATGAGAATAGGGGGCTTGTGTTCAATAGTTTTTTAACAGTTGAGAAAAAAGGTATTCAAAAACACAGAAATTACAATCCACCAGGCAGCAATGATGCCTGCCTACCTATAAACTTTTGAGACATGAATGACCATTGACAGGCATCTCAAGGCACTTGAAAGATACCACCACTTCTGCTTCCACAAGAATGTATCCACTTCCTGGCCAACATCCTCTATCAACTCCTTTGGGCAGGCAGTGCATTTAGCATACATGACTCCCGTCTCCCAAAACTGACACACCTGATCTGAGCTCTGTCGCCACAAGAGATGACAGGAAGAATATCAAGGATGGGCTCAAAGCCTTTTTGGAAAACAAATGCAGCATTTTGAGCTAGGATCGCTCATAATGGAGAAGGAACATTTGGGATGGGATGGAGAACCTCAAGGATGCTTTCTGGGAGTGCACACAAACCCTGAGAAAATGGAAGAAGGAGCACACTACATCACAAACCATCCACCTGCCAACCCTGTCGACCATTTCCTGCCCTATCCATGCAAGAATCTGCTTCCCATATTTTCCTCGGTCACCTCAAAGCCCGTTGAACTACATATCATCCACCATCAGGGCCTGCCTGAGAAGTAGTAGATATTGAATTGAATTGTTTATTGTCATGTGATATGGTATTTTGCATGCTATCCAGGTAAGTCAGCCTATCCTTGAATAGTTTGTTTATTATCATCTGATTATACATAAACAACCTGACAAAACAGCATACTTCAGACCATTGTGCGCACACACACAGGACACCAACACCATGTACACAGTGATCCAAAATAAATATACATAAAAATAATTGATGGGTTTCGAGAATTGTTCAACAGTCTCACCGCCTACAGTAAGAAGCTATGTCCTAGCCTGGCAGTCCTGATTTTTAACACTACCTTGAGCGTGGTGTCTCAAAAATATTGATGACTGGATAGTAAGCGTCTTCGATGATTTTCTGCGCCCTCTTTAAGCATCGCTCCCTGTTGATGTTGTCAATAGAGGGAAGGGAGATCCCAGTGATCTTCTCAGCAGTTTTAATCACCCTCCGTACTGAACTCCAATCTGATGCTCGACAGCTACAATACTACACAATGATGCAGCCAGCTGAAGCATTCTCTATTGTCTATTATTGTAGCCTGAAGAACGTTGTTAGGATGGTGGCCCTCCTCAACCTAGGAAGGGTATGTGCTGCTGTGCCTTCCTGACTAATGAGGAAGTGTTGTGGCTCCGGGGTAGGTCGTCCCACTCTCCGCAATGGAGCTATTGACATCTAGTGGGGAGTGGTCCTTCTTCCTGAAGTCCAAAGTCTTTTCCGCACCGAGATTCTGTTGTTGCTCTTGCACTGCTCTACAAGCCTAACAGGTAGGGTACGATGAAACAAGTGTTCCGAATGTGGCGTTGCAGAGATAAAGTTCAGTTAAAACAGAGCAAGGGCAGCATCATTTTTCTCATGAGACATTCATTGTACCCGTTGATAGCAACCAGGCAAAAATTATCCTTGGATTTTGTGGTGTGTGCTTGCAAGCTCGTATGCCTTCTGCCGGACAAGAATGGGTACGGGAAAGGGAGTGTGACGAGGACGGGATGGTTACTTTATTATGTTGGCTACTTTCCTGAGGCAGCAAGAAGTGTGCATAGAGCTGATGGAGGGGGGGTTGGCTTGAATGATGGCCTGGGCTGATTTTATAGTCGTGCAATTTCTTGCTGTCTTGGGATGAGCAGTTCCCGCACCAAGCTGTGTTGTATCCGGACAGAATACTTTCCATGGTGCATCAATAAAAATAGGGTATAAAATTGGGTGATTGACAGAAGGAAAAATCTGTTTCAAACCAAAGTCTGTTCCACATCAAAATTGTTCTTCACCAAAATTGCCTAAAATATCTTTTGTTAATGCTTTGTAACATTTTCTAATTTTTTTTAAAAACTGCACACTGGAAAATTGAAATAAAGACAAAAATGCTGGAAAAACACCTTGTTAGACCAGGGGTTCTCAATCTTTTTTCCACTCATATACCACTTTAAGGAATCCCTTACTAACTCTTACAAGTTAGTAAAAGATTACTTAAGGTGGTATGTGAGTAGGGGGGGGGGGGGTGGTGGGGGGAAACCACTGAGTTAGACAGCATCTGTGGAAAGAGTAACAGTTAACATTTTAGTTGAGGACCACTGAGTTAGACAGCATCTGTGCAAAGGGTAACAGTTAACGTTTTAGTTGAGGACCACTGAGTTAGACAGCATCTGTGGAAAGAGTAACAGTTAACGTTTTAGATTGAAGACCATCAACATTGACATGGTTTTGATTGGTTACTGAGGTAGGGATATCCAAATCAATGAGCTCCAAACACAAGAGAGTAGTAAATAAGTTAAATGAAAAAAAATCAGGAAAAGCTTGGGTATTCAGAGAATGCTCGCACTGTGAAACCTTCTACCTAAATCCAAGTAACAAAGTGAAGCACAGAAGTCTGCAGGCGCTGTTATTGTGGTAAAAATACAGAGATGCTGGAGGACTTATCTGGTCTCACTGCATTCAAAGTGCAGTGAAAAATATTGACAATTGGTTTATTGTCTTACACATGAGTACAATACAAATTTGCAGCAAAACTCTTACTCTCCAATGGTGTACAGTAAATTACCAAATGACATAAATATGAGAGGACATGGCTGTAGGGGGAAAGGTTTAGGGGGAACTTCTTCATTCAGAGAGTGGTGGGAGTGTGGAACCAGCTGCCTTCTGTCGTGGTAAATGCAAGTTCAAGTTTTAGGAAAAAATTGGATAGATACATGAATGGGAGAAGTCTGGAGCGTTATGGAGTGGGTGCAGGTCAGTGGGACTAGCAGAATGATGTTTTGGCACAGACTAGAAGGGGTGAATAGCCTGTTTTCTGTGCTGTGGTGTTCTATGGTTCTTTAAAAAAAATAAATAAATATTCACAGTGACAGTTAGTACAAAAAGAATCTGAAAGAAATAATGTAATAATACAGAGGGGTCTTTTTTGCAGTCCCAGCATAGTTTATGGTTAGGGTTGTGCTAGGACATCTCCAGGAGTGGGTGTTACTAGTTCTTGGGTCTTGAGCCATCAATCAACTAATTCAGTCATGTGTGTGTGAGATGGCTCGCAAGAGTTCCCTCGGGACCAAGGCCACTGTAAATACTATAAATACTTCTCTAATTGTAAATAAAAGAGTTTGTTCTTTGGATTTAGGAAATCACTGGTGTCACGTCATTTCTCTCTGGGTCTAACGAGGTAGAAGCTTGTATTCCACGCAACACGTGCACAGTACAAATATTCAGCCCATTTGCAACATTTTGGCAATGAGGTGACAATGTCAGTCACAATGGAACAGCTGCAGGACCACATAAGAAATATTAGTGAGCTAATTGACCAGCTGGCCGTAAAAATGTCCACTGGGTCTTCACCCGTTTTAGAAGGTGAGCCTGAAGTTCATTCAAATTCGGCAGTTGCTTTAATGAGCTCTATTGAGTTCTCATTTGAGTTCTCATTTGTCCCAGAATCAAGCATATTTGAAACTTGGTTTAAAAAGTATGAAGACTTATTTTCAGTCAACTTTGCCAAGTTCAACATGCATGGAAAATAAGGCTGTTGTTGCGGAAGTTAGGCCCTTGAGAACATGAGTGCGACACAAACTTCATTCTGCCAAAACTTCCCCGTGAGCTCAGCTTCAGGGAAAAATTTAATGTTTTGGCAGAGATATTCGATGAGCAAACATGCTGGAAAAACACCTTGTTAGACCAGGGGTTCTCAATCTTTTTTCCACTCATATCTTTCTTTGGCTTGGCTTCGCGGATGAAGATTTATGGAGGGGTAATGTCCATATCAGCTGCAGGCTCTTTGTGGCTGACAAGTCCGATGCGGGACAGGCAGACACGGTTGCAGTGGTTGCAAGGAAAATTGGTGGGTTGGGGTTGGGTGTTGGGTTTTTCCTCCTTTGTCTTTTGTCAGTGAGGTGGGCTCTGCGGTCTTCTTCAAAGGAGGTTGCTGCCCGCCGAACTGTGAGGCGCCAAGATGCACGGTTTGAGGTGATATCAGCCCACTGGCGGTGGTCAATGTGGCAGGCACCAAGAGATTTCTTTAGGCAGTCCTTGTACCTCTTTGGTGCACCTCTGTCTCGGTGGCCAGTGGAGAGCTTGCCATATAACACGATCTTGGGAAGGTGATGGTCCTCCATTATGGAGACATGACCTACCCAGCGCAGTTTGATCTTCAGCAGCATGGATTCGATGCTGTCGGCCTCTGCCTTCTCGAGTACTTCGATGTTGGTGATGAAGTCGCTCCAATGAATGTTGAGGATGGAGCGGAGACAACGCTGGTGGAAGTGTTCTAGGAGCCGTTGGTGATGCCGGTAAGGACCCATGATTCGGAGCCGAACAGGAGTGTGGGTATGACAACGGCTCTGTATACGCTAATCTTTGTGAGGTTTTTCAGTTGGTTGTTTTTCCAGACTCTTTTGTGTAGTCTTCCAAAGGCGCTATTTCCCCTGGCGAGTCTGTTGTCGATCCTTGCATCCGATGAAATGGTGCAGCCGAGATAGGTAAACTGGTTGACCGTTTTGAGTTTTGTGTGCCCGATGGAGATGTGGGGGGGCTGGCTGATGGAGGCTGACTTCAGGCTGACTTCCAGGCCAAACATTTTGGCATGTCAAGCGCTTTAGTATAAGTGCCTCAAGACAACTAAGAAAGATACTGAAGATTTTGTGTCATATGCGGGTATGGTGAATCGACTGCAAGCATTTTAAACTCCCCTCGCTGACTGAAGACCAGTTTGTCTTTGCAGCGGGAATGCAGTTGCCACAAGATGCCGACCTCAGAACACATTTACTAGCGATGATTGAGCAGGAGTCAGAAATGACTCTTCAAAGACTAAAATCCAACTGCCAATGCTTAATTAATCTGAAACACGACAGCAAAATGGTGTAAGCAGAACCATTTTCAAGTGGTTGTGTCCAGACAGTCAAGTCAATAGACCCCGCTAGACAAAACAAAAGTGTGACCCGCCCAACCAAACCGCCCAGTACCTGTTGGAACTGCAATGAGATGTATTGCTAGTACGTGGAAAGATACCAATATTATTGATAATAATAGATGGAAAATTGAGATGAAATATTGTTTAATAATGGAAAAAATTACATATGTTTCGCGTAATAACTATAGTTTCTTTATTAATAGGTGGTTGTTATATTCAGAATATTTACATTTTGATTTACGTTGATTAGATCTTAATCTCTAGCTTAATTTTTTCTTAATTTTTTTTTCTTCTCTTTATGGCTCTCCTTAGGAGAGTTGGCTGAAGGGGGGGGTTCTTTTTTTTTCTCTTTCTTTTTTTATATATATATAATATATTACATTCATGTTTATGGTTTATTGTTATATATGTTACTTATTATCTGTACTTTGAATGAATAAATAAAGTTTAAAAAAGGAACTGCAATGAGTGGCACTACACGTGTGACTGCCAGTAAATGCAAGCACCTGAGGCATAAAGCAAAATGCTGTAGAGCTGGAAGATGGAAAACACCCGATTAGTTCACTTCATCCTCAAAAGTGAAACCAATCACAGCGACTTTCAAGGTGGCTAACGCCAAATGGAGGAAATATGTGAAAGTGCACATTAACGGCATCCAAGTGAGGCTTCAAATTGATACAAGGTCTGACATTACCCTAATATCAAATAAAATGTGGAAACTGATTGGTCATCCAGAGGTGACTCAACCGAAAACATGGCATGGAACACTTGCAGGGGGATCCTGGAGTTAAGAGGTTAAGATGACTGTTCCTTCAGCTTAAACAGCGCAGGAGAAAATGGAACATGTTATCTGGTAAAATGTCCTAACCTCGATCTCATGGGTCTTGACTGGATTGAAAGGTTGACCGGCCACTCAACAATACTTGCCAGAAGTTGCACATACCCCAGAAACGGAGAATACCCCACAAAAGTTGCTGGTAAAGCTAAAGTAACGCCACGCAACGGTATTTTCCAAAGGCCTCGGACGATGCACTAAAACAAAGGCGAAACTGTCCTCCGGCAAATGTGAAACAGACTTTTCAAGCTAAAATGTCCTGTCTTATACACAGCACGACAAGAATTGGAATGGCTGTAACATGAATGAGTAATTGAACTGGTCAACTACTCATCATGGGCTGCACTTATCATGGTGGTGAAAAGAATCGAATGGCTCGAGACTGTGTGCTGATTTCTCAACTGGTCCGAATGCAGCATTGGACACCTATCAATACCCACTGCCATTGCCTGATGACCTCTTCGCTAAGCTGAATGGTGGCAAATGTTTTGCAAAGATCAACTTAGCAGAGGCTTATCTACAGGTGGAGGTTGATGACGAATCCAAGGAATTACTAACGTCAACCCACACCGTGAATGGAACAGATACACATGTCTGCCATTCGGAGTGGAGACTGCTCCAGCTACCTTTCAACAGATCATAGACACAATGTTGAACAATGTTCTGGGAATTGCACTGTACCTAGAATTGTTTGATCATTTTGATTGTATTCTGTCCCACATCAAAGACTACGGTTTTTGGGTGGGTCCAGAAGTCGGTGAAATATCTAGGTTTCATCATTGATGAACATGGATGACGACCAGATCCACAAAACACTGACACTATCAAGCACATGGCTGCACCCACAGATGTGACCACCCTACATTCATTCTTGGTCTTATCAGTCACTGCAGTTCATTTCTGCCGAAGATGAATAAACTCCGTGATCCACTCAACAAGCCTCTTACCATTTTAGGGGGTGGAGGTCTGAGGTAAGCCCTCTCTGTTATGTTCCATGTACGGCTCCTAAATTTGTTCAAATAATGTGACTTTATTTTTTAAATTCTATGTTATTTTTCCCAATGGAATACATTTATTCATTTCCATGTACCATTGCTGTACTCTCAGGCTCTCTTCTGATTTCTAAGATGACATACATTTTTTTGCTACAGCTAAGGCTATCATAATAAATCTTTTTTTGTGATAAGAAGACAAAATGAACTGACCCAGTGTGTAAAAGTAGATGACACATTTTTCTTGTTTATTTTTCATTGTGTGATGACATTGTTTTAATGGTTTTATTGTATTGTATATGTTGAATGTTTAATGGGTTTGGAGGGGGGAGGGAAGGTAGGGGGAAAAAAGGAGAGAAAACACTATATTTAAGAGGGAAATGTTTGTATGTATTTTGATTGATATGGTTCACAGTGTGAAAAATTTTAAAAAACAAGCAAATGGAAATGGATATCAAAATGTCAAGAGTTGTTCAATCAAGTTAAGTTGATGCTAAACTTGAACCTTCTTTTGACGCACTACAATCCAAACTGGGAGATTGTCGTAGCTTCAGATGCATCACAGACTGGGCTGGGTGCAGTCATTTCTCACATATTCCCCGATGGAAATCAAAGGCCCATAGCACATGCAGCACACCCTCTAACAGCAGCAGAGTGTAACTATGGACAAATTGAAAAGGAAGCTCAAGCAATTGTTTTTGTGGTGAAGAAGCTCCATAAAATGCTCCATGGACAGCAATTCACTCTTGTGACAGATCACAAGCCGCTTCTAGCAGTATTTGGTTCAAAGAAAGGAATTCCAATATACATGGCAAACCATCTGGAAAGATGGGCAACCATGCTACTTGGTTATGACTTCAAAATTAAATACCTGCCGACCACAAGTATCGGGCAAGCTGATGCACTGTCATAACTCATTAGCGAGCGGGAAACGGAGCCAGAAGATATTCTTGTCGCAGAACTCTCTGTAGGGGCAGAGGTCAACCAGGTATTCAAAGATGTTATTAACTCACTGCTGGTCACAGCAGAAAGAATCAGACAAGCAACGAGCGAAGGTGACCTCCGACAATTAATAATGCGTTATCATTGTTCAGGATAGCTAAAAACTTGTTCACGAATGGAAATCCAGCCATTTTTCAAAAGACAGGAAGCATTGGCAATCACTAAGGGCTGACTTTTGTTTGCAGAAATTATTGTGATTCCCAAAGCTCTGCAATCTACAATCCTCAAACAGTTAAACAGTGGACATCCTGGAACGAACCGAGGGAACACACTTGCATGAAGCCTCTGATGGATGGCCATATTGAACAACTGACACGGTCATGTGCCTTGACTGTGAAATTCCCTGTTAAGACAAATCTACATTCCTGGCTTTAACCAAGTGGGCCATGGAATCGTCTTCATGTTGATTATGCAGGACCAATTAAAGGGGAGTACTACCTAATCATAGTGGATGCATATTCCAAATGGCCTGAGATCATCAAAGTAGCTTGACCAACTGCATTGGCTACAATCATGGAACTCGTCCATATTCAATCGCTTTGGTTCTCCTGTAACATTAGTTTTAGACAATGGGACTTAATCCCTTGCAGCTGGCTTCGTTTTGTTTTTTTTTTTGCAAGCAATACAGCATCACACATATGAGCTCGTTCATACAAGCTCTGAACAAGGAAAGGGGAGGGTACAACTGAGGAGGTCTTGCAGACATTCTTGTTGAATTACAGGATCACTCCAAACCCACAAACTCCAGGGTTGCACTTTGCCTGCTGAAAACCTCTTTGGTAGGAAATTTACGAGCACCATATGATATCCTTTTCCATAAAGACCAGAATCTGGACTGACATATAGTATTGAAACAGCAGTACAATTGCCGACATGGGTCCAAAGAAGCATGTTGGTCAACATGTGTTGGTGCAGAAATGCAGAGATAAGTCCGATGTATGGCAGCTGGGGAGAATCCTAAGAAAAAATTGGAGATGTTCTCTACCATGTATAATTTGGCCAGACAGGCCAACCAGTTGCGACCAACAGAATGCAACCTCGCTGAAACAACTCCTGCGCAACTCAGCCTGGATGCTCTATTGGACACATTTGAACGTCAGAAACCATTGAACCACTAATCATACGGAAATGAGCCTATACCTTCGACATCACTGGAACCCGTAAGGAAGTCTCAAAGAGTTTGGAGACCAGTGAAGCCCTTCCAAGTGGATCCCAGCCTCCACTCATATGAGTAACCAATTCAAAGGGGGAGGTGCTAGGATGCCTGAAACACAGCGACCCCACCGTCGCTAGGAGTGGGTGTTACCGGTTCTTGGGTTTTGACCCATCTATCGACTAATTCAGTCATGTGTGTGAGATGGCTCGCGAGAGTTCCCTCGGGACCAAGGGCATTGTAAATACTATAAATAGTTCTTTAATTGTAAATAAAAGGGTTTGTTCTTTGGATTTGGGAGAACACTGGTGTGCTGTCATTTCTCTCTGGGTCTAACAAGGTGGAAGCTTGTACTTCACACAGCGTATGCATAGCACAAACATTTGGCACATTTACAACAGGTAGCAAGGGGAAGTTCAAGTGCCCGAAAGCTCTTGGAAAGAAAAGCTCTTTTGAGGCTGGAGGTGCTGGATTTCAGGCTTCTGAATCTTCTTTTCTCAGAAGTCGCTGCAAGAAGAAGTTATGACCAGGGTAATGGGGGACCTTTGTGATATTGACTGCCTTACTGAGGCAGCGCCTCCCCATAGACATCTCCCGGACTGTGGGTTTTGAAAGAGGTGGCTTTGGAGATTGTGGATCCATTGACGACAATCTTTCAGAAATCATTAGTCTCTGGCGTGGTTCCAGGGGATTGGAAGGTTGTGAATGTGGTTCCGCTGTACAAGAAAGGTGGGAAACAGAAAAAAGAAAACTATATACCTATAAGTCTGACGTTGGTGGTTGGGAAGATACTAGAGTCAATCCTCAAG
The DNA here is from genome assembly GCF_036971445.1 of Narcine bancroftii. Classification (NCBI taxonomy): domain Eukaryota; kingdom Metazoa; phylum Chordata; class Chondrichthyes; order Torpediniformes; family Narcinidae; genus Narcine; species Narcine bancroftii. Next base: position 232,362,986 of record NC_091474.1, on the reverse strand, counting down.
GATAAAGTTATGAAATACCTGGAAATGCATGACAGGATTGGTCCTAGTCAGTATGGTTTATTAAAGGGTAGATCATTCCTGACTAACCTATTAGACTGTGAATGTTGTATATTTGGATTTTCAAAAGGCTTTCGATAAGGTGCCGCATGTTAGGCTGCTAAATAAGATGAAGGTCCATGGAATTACAGGGATGCTATTGGACTGGATACAAAATTGGCTGATAGGCAGAAAGCAAAGGGTTGAAATTAAGGAATCCCGTTCAGAATGGTGTTCCGCAGGGGTCGGTCATGGGGCTGCTGTTGTTTACAATTTATATTAACGATTTGGATTGTGGAATGAATGGTTTTATGGCCAAATTTGCGGATGGCACTAAGATAGGTGGTGGAGCAGGAACTGTTGAAGAAACCGTAAAATTGCAGAGGGTGACTGGGCAAAAATTTGGCAGATGAAGTTCATTGTTGAGAGTGCTCGGTTCTACATTTTGGCAGCAGAAATAAACAGGTAGAGAACTATTTGGATGGGGAGAAAATGCGATCTTCGGTTGTGCAAAGAGACCTGGGCATCCTTGTGCAGAGTCATCTAAAAGTTAACGCCCAGGTCGGATTGGTAGTGAAGAAGGCGAATGCTATGCTAACATTCATTTCAAGAGGTATAGTGTATGAGTAGAGAGGTGTTAATTAAACTCTATGGGGCACTGGTGAGACCCCCAGTTGAGAGTACTGTGCACGGTTTTGGGCCCCCTAGCTTAGAAAGGATGTGATGTTGTTGGAGAGGGTGCAGAGTTGATTTTCTAGGATGATTCCTGGAATGCAGGGGCTGGCATATGGAGAGCATTTGGCAGCCCTTGGGTTGTATTCATTTGAGTATAGGAGAATGAGGGGGGGATCTCATCGAGACATTTCAAATATTGAAAGGTTTTAACAGAGTGAATGTGGTAAGATGTTTCCCTTGATGGGTGAATCGAGAACAAGGGGTCATAGTATTAAAATTAGAAGTTATCCAATTAAAACAGACAGGAGGAAGAACTTCTTTCATCAGAGGGTCGTGGATCTGTGGAACTCACTGCCGCACAAAGCAGTGGAGGCCAGATCACTGGGAGTATTTAAACAAGAAATGGATAAGTATCTCATTAGTAAGGGTATCAAGGGATATGGGGAAAAGGTTGGAAATTGGAACTAGGTGTGAGCATAATTCAGCTTAGTGTAGAGACACGGAACAGACTCGGTGGGCCTAGTGGTCTGCTTCTGTTCCTTTATCTTGTGATCTTTTGAAAGCTCGTGATGGGCGAGACTCTGCTTTCTACCTTCTGTAGTCTTCTGCATTTCTGGGTTCTCAAATTACCAAGCCAGGAGAAGTTTGTGTTCATGTGGGAGGAAGGGGAAAAAAAAGATAGGATTTGATACAGTAAAAAATGGTAGAATAACTAATGATCATGAACCCCAGTATAAATGGTTTCCCCAATGCACTGACTGGAGAAAAGTTCTATATGAACACTGGTTATTAATTTATTAGTTTGTGCCATGATATTGTCACCGTGATCCACATGTGAAAGGATTCAATGCTCTCATGAATGCTTGTATAATCTATTTATTTCCACTTTGGACAGGTTGTTACAGCTGTGTCAACGAACCATGGCGCTCCCTCCAGGAAGAGGGATGTTCACTCTCTTCTCCTACCACCCAGTGCCAACTGAGCCACTTCCTATTCCAAAGCTAAATCTGACAGGTATTTATTTCTCAAACTCTTTTAAGCACGGTGTTTTTTTCAAGCAATTGCACTGTCCTTTCTGGCAGTCAGCTGGTTTTGCACACGTTGAGTAGATTGTGGTCTGAGAGCCCATTTGCCACCCCACACTTTGAGTGACGCACTGTCCTGATTAGATCAGGGTTTGGGCTTAGACTAATTCTGAAAGTTGCCCTCACTGTGTCTGTGTGTGAAGATTTAAGGCAGCCCCAGGGTTTGGAATTTTGCCCTTAATCTCTCAACCTCTTAAATTGCTCAGACTTTGCAATTCTAAACCAAGATTTTGGCCACCTATCTCACTATCCCTTCTTTGACTTGCTATGAATTGTTATATTGCACACTTGTTGTGTTTTATTTCATTAAGGTAAATATAAATTGTTATCGAGCTCCTTACGGTATCAAGAGTTAAACAGGAAGTACTGCAGGCGCTGGGGTTGAGTGCAATACACACGTACTGGAGAAACTCAACAGGTCACACAGCATCTATAAGAAATAAAGGGTAACCAATGCTGATACCTTAATGAAGGGCTCAGAGCTGAAACGTTGGTTACCCTTTACTTCCTGTTGATGTAACGTGACTCGATGAGTTTTTCCAGCATATTTATGTATTGCAAGGTATCAACATGCTGAATTTCACTGAATTCTTGTGTCAGCCATTCTTTTAATGTTTCCACATATTCTTGAAAAAAAAATTTTTATCCATGTACTGTCCCTTCCCTTCATCTTCCATTTCTCTGTGTAGAGTTTGATGTTCTCCCTCCTCTTCTTCTGAATCCACTCCAGGATCTGTGTCCTTTACCTCTGTCTCTTCTGGTTTTCTTGTTGGGTTGTTTGTTTTATTTTGTTGGGTATTTTTGTTCTTCTTATTTTTAATAAAAGTGTCTTGGTGTTGGTCGTCTTCCTCTGGGTTGGTCATCTGTTGTTTCTCTAATTTCCTTTTTTTATTCTCTTCCTTCTTGTTCCCGTTATTTTCTATGTTTTCCTGTTGAGAGTCTTGCTGTCGTGTTATACTTGTCTGTTCCTGCTGTGGAGTTCTACTCCTCAGCTGGTCCCCTCTCCCGTCGGTGTTGTTTTTGTCATGTGCATCACAGTTGCGCACTTGTTTGGCTCCGTGAGCCATCTTTGTAGTTCTGTGTTCGGGGTTTCCACTGACCTCAGGGAGTGGGCTTCTCTCTCCACGGCAGGCCTCCTCGTACAGGTAAGGCCTTCACCTTTCTCTTCCGACATCTTTCCTTCTTCTTTTCTTCCCGTTGTTTTTGGTTTTTCTTTCTTTGCTGCCATATTCTCCACACTTTTATTTTTAATTTGTTATGGTTTCTGTGTTTGTGGCTTTGCTTTTTCTATAATTTTTTTTAACTTTTCTGGAGAGGGCTGGTATTTTCTTACCGGTCACTACTCCATCACGTGACTTCATGTAAAAAAAAGAATAAAAGGTACAGAAGAAAAAATGAATAGATTAGAGATGGTCAAATGGAGGTAGATGACTTAAAAAAGAAATCAGAAGAATCTGATAAAAAAGTTAAAGAAACACAGGAGTTGTTAGCTCTGAAGATGGATATAATGGAAAACTATAATAGGAGAAACAATATAAAGGTAGTGGGCCTAAAGGAAGATGAAGAAGGCAAAAATATGAAAGAATTTCTAAAAGAATGGATCCCCAGGGTCCTAGGAAGGCCAGAATTACAGGAAGAATTGGAAATAGAAAGGGCACACAGAACATTGGCCCCTAAACCACAGCCACAACAAAAACCAAGATCCATTCTTGTAAAATTCTTAAGATATACGACAAGAGAAAATATATTGGACAAGACAATGAAAAAAATAAGAGAAGACAAAAAACCACTGGGATACAAAGATCAAAAAAAATTTTTCTATCCAGACATAAGTTGAATTTGTGAAGAAGAGGAAGGAGTTTAACGCAGCAAAATCGACCCTATGGAAAAAAGGTTATAAATTTATGTTAAAATATCCAGCGGTGCTTAAAATAGTTATCCCGGGGCAGCAAAGCAAACTTTTCTCAGATCCGGAGAAAGCACGAGAATTTGCAGAACACCTACAAAACAGACAGAGAGATGAAGAGATGTAACAAGAACAAAAATGACAACAAACTATATGTAAAAAAGAAGAAAGTATAAGTAAGAACTAAGAAGGGAAAGAAAGGAAGTAAGGAGGGAATTAAGAGAGTAGCTTTGTTATATATGAAGATTAAAATCTTTTCTGGGGGGCTGGGTGGGGAAGAATTACAGTCACTGCGAAATCAGTTGACGCGATCCGATTCGCAAATCCAAATGGAGAGGGGAGATGTGGTTGCCCGACAAGGGACAAAGGGAAACTCAGAGAAGGGAGGGACTATTGGGGTTAAAGGAATTTTAGATGTGGGAATAGTGGAAATATTTTGTGTTTTAGAAGTGTTGTCTTACAATGTGTTCAAAAAAAGAAAGCAGAAATGGATAAGAAGGGAAGGTGGTGATGAGGAAACGGAAAGGAAAGATAAACAAAGTATGAAATGGCCATGTTGAATTATATGACTAAATATTAACAGAATACATAACCAAATCAAAAGGAAGAAGCTGTTAAATTTACTGAAGAAAGAAAAAATTGATATAGCATTCGTGCAAGAAACACATCTAACTGAAGTGGAACACAAGAAATTAAAGAGAGATTGGATAGGACATGTAACAGCAGCATCATATAATTCAAAAGCCAGAGGAGTAGCTATATTAATCAGTAAAAATGTACCAATCAAAATAGAAGAGGAAATAATAGATCCAGCAGGGAGATATGTAATGATAAAATGTCAGATATATTCAGAATTTTGGAATTTACTCAATGAATACACACCTAATGAAGAAGATCAAAAATTTATGCAAGATATCTTTTTGAAGATCGCAGATACGCAAGGGAATATACTAATAGGAGGGGATTTTAGGAATTTAGGAAAAGTTGAATTTGGACTCAAACATGGATAAAACTGGAAAAAAGACTAACAGAAAGAACAAAGTAACCAAATTTGTAATTAAATCGATGCAGCAAATGCAACTTTTGGATATATGGAGGAAACAACACCCAAAGGAAAAGGAATATTCATATTATTCGGGTAGACATGAAACATACTCAAGAATAGACCTATTCCTGTTATCAGCCCACATTCAAGGAAGAGTTAGGAAAACGGAATATAAAGCTAGATTGTTATCGGATCACTCACCCCTGGAGGATATCCCACCAAGAATGTATAGATGGAGATTAAACTCCATGCTACTTAAAAGACAGGATTTTAGAGAATTCATTGAGCGACAAATTAAAATGTACTTTGAAATAAATACGGAATCAGTGAAAAATAAATTTATACTATGGGACGCAATGAAAGCATTCATCAGAGGGCAAATCATAAGTTTTGTAACTAAGATGAAGAAGGACTACAATCGAGAAATAGAACAATTGGAAAGGGAAAAAACAAATACAGAAAAAGAATTAGCAATAAAGGAAGATACAACTAAAAGAAGAGAATTGACAGACAAGAAAATAAAATATGAAACACTACAAACATATAAGGTGGAGAAGAACATAATGAAGACAAAGCAGAAGTATAATGAGCTAGGAGAAAATAACGCACAAAATACTAGCGTGGCAGCTTAAGACAGAACAAACTAAAAGAACGGTATTGGCATCAAGGAAAAAGGACAAACAAATTACATTTAACCCAACGGAGATCAACGAAAACTTCTGGGAATTCTACGAACAACTATATCAAACTGAAAACGAAAGGAAAGAAGACAAAATAGATGAAATTCTAACTAAAATTGAACTACCAAAATTGCAAACAGAGGAGCAAAACAGATTAATAAAACCATTTGAAATAGAAGAAATACAGGAGATATTAAAAAAACTACCAAACAATAAAACACCAGGAGAGAATGGATTCCCAATAGAATTCTATAAAACATTTAAAGACTTATTAATTCCTCCTCTCCTCAAAGTAATGAACCAGATTGAAAAAAAACACAAAACATACCAGATTCATGCAAAACAGCAATAATTACAGTTATACCAAAGACGGGGAAAGATCCACTAACACCAGCATCATTTAGACAAATATCTCCACTTAACACAGATTATAAGATAATAGCTAAACTATTAGCAAACAGATTGGCCGACTGTGTACCAAAAATAGTAAAACTAGACCAAACTGGATTTATTAAAAAAAGACGAACAACGGACAATATCTGTAAATTCATTAACTTAATCCACGCAGTACAAGGAACCAAAACTCCAACAGTACCATTGCTTTAGACACAGAGAAAGCTTTTGACAGAGTAGAATGGAATTATTTATTCAAAGTACTACAAAAATTCAACCTACCAGAGAAATATATCAATTGGATTATATAAGGGACCATTGGTGAAGGTGACAGTAAATGGATATATATTAAGCCAATTTAAATTAAGCAGATCAACAAGGCAGGGATGTCCACTATCTCCCTCACTGTTCGCGTTAGCTATAGAACCACTAGCAGAACTGATAAGAACAGAAAATAAAATAAGAGGGATAAAAATAAAAGAGAAGGAATATAAAATCAGTCTATTTGCAGATGACGTTATAATATACTTAACAGAACCAGAAATATCAATAAAAGAATTACATAAGAAATTGAAGGAATATGGAGAAATATCGGGGTACAAGATCAACACAAATAAAAGTGAAGCGATGCCAATGAATAATGCGGATTTCACAAAGTTTAAGAAAGAATCACCATTTAGATGGCAAACTCAAGCAATTCGATACCTAGGTATACAACTAAATAATAATCTCGGCCATCTATATAAACTAAATTATCAGCCATTAATGAAAAAATTACAAGACAACTTAGAGCACTGGAAAGACTTACAACTAACACTGATAGGAAGGATAAACTGTATTAAAATGAACATCTTCCCAAGGATACAATACCTATTTCAATCATTACCAATTCACCTAACAGAGAAATTCTTCAAGGAGCTAAAGAATATAATAAGGAAATTCTTATGGAAAGGTGGGAAACCGAGGACAGCACTAGATAAATTAACAAAATGGTACAAACAAGGAGGCTTACAACTACCAAACTTTAAGAATTATTATAGAGCAGCACAATTAAGATACCTATCAGATTTTTATCAAACAAAGGAAAAACCAGATTGGACCAGATTAGAGCTAGATAAAATATGGGGAGAAGATACCTGAACATATACTATATAAGTGAGATGAAAAATTGGTGCAACATAGGAATTTACCAGTATTGCACCATCTGCTCAACATTTGGAAGAAGATTCACGTAGAAAGAAATAAAATAAATTATCAACTACCAAAATTAATATTGACACAAAATCAACTAATCGCTTTCACAATAAATAGCCTTTCCTTCAGAGAATGGGAGAGAAAAGGGATCAAAAGAATAGAAAATTGTTTTTTGGGAAATAAATTATTATCTTTTGAACAAATGAAGGACAAATATAATATAACTCATGATACAATGTTTGCATACCACCAACTGAAAACCTACTTAAAGGACAAATTGGGAAGCAGGCTGAGGTTACCAGAAGGAAGCAATTTTGAATATGTGATTACAGACACAATGATAATTTAAAAATTTATAACAAACATGTACATCAAACTGCAAGAAAAGGAGAACAAGGAAACAAGCTGTAAACCCAAACAAAAATGGGAACAAGATCTAAACATAAAGATAAAGAATGAAACATGGGAAATATGAGAAATACAATAAACACGAGGTTACGCATGATACAATATAATTGGTTACATCATACCCTAAACGTTAAATAAATGGGACCCAACAGTGTCAGACAGATGTTTTCGATGTAAAAAGGAAAAGGGAACAAGAGTACATGCAATTTGGGCATGTGAGAAAGTGAAAAAATTTTGGGAAGATCTAAACCAGATATTAAATAAAATCACAAAAAGCAATATATCAAAAAACCCAGAGATCCTCCTTCTAAGTAATATAAGAAATAAAGAATTTGGACTCGATTTGGATGGAGCACAAAAAAGATTTATTATGATAGCCCTAGCTGTAGCAAAAAAATGTATTATGTCAACCTGGAAATTAGAAGACAACTTGAGAATACAACAATGGTACATAGAAATAAATAAATGTATTCCATTAGAAAAAATAACATAGTTTAAAAAATAACATCACAGTATTCGAACAAATTTGGGAACCGTACATGAAACACAATAGAGAAATCCTACCACGGACCTCCACCACATAAATGACAGAAGAAGAAGACAATGAAATGAACTGACTCAGTATGTAAAAGTAAAAGATAAAAATTTCTTGTTTATTTTTATTAAGTGACGATATTGTTTAACGGATTTAATGTATCTTATAGATTGAACTTTGAATAAATGGGAAGGGGGCTGAGGGAGGGGGGAAAAAGGGGAGAAAATGACGCTATATATTCAAGAGAAAAATGTCTATGTATTTTGGTCAGTATGGTTTATTGTGTGAAAAATTAAAAAAATTAAAAAAACAGAAAAAATAGAAAAATTGGCTATTCACCCTTGAAAGGAACCAAATCAGAATTAATTTTGTAGTAGTTGTAAAAGGTACTGAAGAACAAAGTTGAACCAAAGCAGGAATTTGGATCAGCAGCTATAATGCAAGGTATGACAAGCTCTGTGTCCATGTCAGAATAGATACCTTGAACATCTGAGCTGAAGGATCTCGAGGCTGATCTATGGTTTATGCTGTAGCAAACTGGATAAGGGCTGCTGATGGGGGGGGGGGGCGGGGGTGTGGGTGATGGTCTCTGAGGGTGAAATTCGTTTCCTGGTCTTAATCACTAGTCCCTTTTTCACTGGCATCCCAGTTCATTGGCCATTCAGTGAATTGGGATAGGAAGCCATTTGTTCTTTTTCCACTGGGCCACCTTTAACTGGTTTTCCACTGAACATATTCATCCCCAGAGATCGGAGTGTTCTACCTTCAACTGGAAATGGGTGACTTTCTACTGTCCTTTTTCCACTCGTTTAATTGGCATGCCGGTCAGGGATGTGAGTAGGGGTAGAGGCTGTCAGTCCCCAGAGTGAAATGCCGTCATTTGACGTCAGCCTGCTGATTGTTTTCTTTTTCCGCTGGACGCTGTTCCAGCTAATTCCCCACTAATTCCTGGGACAATGTGCCAGTGGAAAAGGGACGACTGTCTATCATCTCCCTGCTTTAAATGGAGATGATCATGAAACCGGGGATGGAAATTGAATGCATAAGTTGGCATAAGTTGGCAAAGTTGTGATGCTGTCTGCCCCTGTGAAAAGCTAAGAGGCTCATTGAAAGACGGAGTCAAGGCTCATGCTGCTGGCTTAGTCGCCAGAGTTTCATCCAACTGGAGACCAGATGGAATATAGTTGATGAATTGGAGCAATTCATGAAAAATGTGCAAATTTCCTTCTGTGCTCTCTGGGGTGAACTGAGAAAATGCTTGCAATACCATTGCTATTAGCTCCCTTGCTCACAATTCAATTCCAAAAGCAATGCAAGAGTGTTAGGGCTAATCAGATCCAGAGATGTACCCTTTGGATGTTAATGAAAGTATCTGCGATCAGTGTAACATCATCTTCAATTATTTCTCTCTCTGTTTGGAGAAATATTTGAAAAGTCTGAAGCAGCAGGCAAAGGCTGCAAATGTGCTGAATAGGTTTGGTGCCGGGTTTGAAGGCAAGAGGTTAAATAGTTGGAGGGGAAGCTGTATTTAAGCAAAGAAAACTCAAGATTCCACTGGTGGGTGAATCTCAAATGAAGGGATATAGTGGCAAAATTAGGGGGCGGTCATTTTAAGCAAGCAGGTACCAAAGAATGCTACCTCTGCAGTGTATCTTTTAGTGTATCACTTTGGATCGAATCTATTTTTAGCTTCCAAACTTTTGAAGAACAAAGGGCTAATACAAGCGGTGTAATTCAGATATTCTTAGTGTTCCATGCTATTTCTCGCTGTTCATGCTACCGATACTCACACAATGTAAAGCACTAATTGCATTCTTTTAAATATCATCGAGGTGCGATGAGGAATCTTTCGCACTTCCTAAATTTGTACTGGCTATTTTTCAAGAGCCAAAATTATCTGGGGGAAAAAAACACAGAAAAATCTGGTCACAGAGCATCTGCGTGGGGGAAAAAAAAAATCGGAGAATGTTCAGATCAGAGACCCTTCACAGAACTGGAAAAGAAAGATTAAAAAGTTATGGGAATGAATGGAGAGGACAGAGGGGGCCACATCAAATGAGCCTGGCCTGTCTCAAATTCAGCAGTTGACAATGTATCGGGCTAGTCAAAATTTCAATGAGAGTTTCGCCTTGGGGTTCAATTGATCTCAATTGGATGACCTCTGATCCTGCAGGCTAGTGGCAGGCAAAGCTTGTTCTTGGCTCCTGATTTCTACTCCGTGTGCCTTGCATGTTTAGAACAAAGCCTCATGTCCCAAGTCTTTCATTGTTGAGTACCCCAAGGATAGGCACTTCAGAGCCATGAAAGATTCTTTCTATTAAAAACCTTCTTCAAACCATCTTCTGATAGCTGTTTTCCTAGTCCCAGCTTTTAATTGTTCTGTGGCATTTCCAAGGGGCAACTTTAAACGGTTTGCTGCATTAACAGAGCGTTATTATATTGTGAATGTGACTCTTTTTCAAAATCGAACAAAGTTTTATTCACTCATTCCCTGGATGTGGGATTCATTGGCAAAGCCCTTCCATAATCCCCTTTGAGAGGTGATAATAAACCTCCGTGTTAAAGCCTACATAGGATGCCATAGGTGCTCTGTGGTTAGTAGGGGATAACTTAAGGTGGTAGGCGAGCGGGGGGAAAAAAGGTTGAGAAGCACTGCCTAATGACAATAATATCACTGCCATGTTGACACAGAACTTGGTGGAGAACCTGCTGCCACTGGTCTATTTGATGCCCTGGTCCTCAGTGGTAGAGGTGGCAGGTGCTATTAGAGCTGCCGCGGTGAAAACCTACTGCAAAAATTTGGATGTTACACAGTGTAGCCACTTTGAACCAGTCGTGCATGCTTTTGATGGATGGGGTACTAACCAAATGAACTGCTATGCCCTGGATGGCTTCTTGAGCGTTTTTCAGGCTGCACTGATCCAGTAAGTGGAGAGTATACCATTGCACAGTTATGTAAGTGGTACTAAAAACAAAATGGAAGTTGTTAAAGGTAGGGGCTACATAAATGCTCTACCTCCGCAATAATTTTAATTGAGTTACTGCCAGCTGTTGATAAGAAGTAATCCATTGGTTCCTGTGCTAACTGACCATGCCCATCAATGTCTCCATTTTATCAGGCCGGGCACCTCCTCGAAACACAACTGTTGACTTGAACAGCGGAAACATTGATGTGCCACCCAACATGGCGAGCTGGGCCAGCTTTCACAATGGGGTTGCTGCTGGGCTGAAGATTGCCCCAGCTTCTCAGATAGACTCCGCCTGGATTGTGTACAACCGACAGAAAAACACCGAGCTGACCAACGAGTACGCTGGCTTGCTCATGGCACTGGGCCTCAATGGGCACCTGAGCAAACTGACCACGATGAGCATTCATGACTACCTCAGTAAGGTAGGTGTTGAGCATGCAGAAAACATAGCTTGTCACAGCATGTAAACCTTAAGAGTGATTGAAGCAGGACATCTAGTGCAAGGAGTCACTGATATTAAATTACTCCCAAGTCAGGGAACCGTTTTGTGCTCTTTCTTTTCCCATTGTCTGAAGTTTTAATATCTTTGTATCATGATGTTGTCTCACACATTTGCAGCCATCACAGTTTCATACAGCTCTTCAGCCCAACTAGTCTATGCTGAATTCATAATAAAGGTTTATGAATCTCTGGATTCAAGTGGCTCAGTTGATCACTTGGAGAGCTACTGTTGAGAATATTGAACCAGCACAGGGCCAGCAGCTTGAAAAATTGGTCAAGGCTCTTCCAAATTTTGCCCTGGGGCTTCATAGCACTCTCGGAGAAAACAAGATGATGCTCAGCTTTCACAGTTGCTTCACCCATTGGAAACAAACCACCAAGACAGGGCAAACTTGCTGCTCATTTTCATGCACGTGGACGACGATCACACGAATCACGGGGAATGTTTGGGGAGAAAGTATGCTCTTCCGAATACGTTTCGCAAGACTGAACTCTGGAAAAAAGAAAGGAGAAAATTGGCAGAGAAAGGGGTGAGGTGGGGAAGAAAGTGAAAGAGGAACAGTTAAAGCTTAGAAAGGTCACTGTCAACAGAACTACAGCTGATTCAGAAAACAGAGTTGGCTGACTGCTATCTGGCCCTCAGATTTTAGTTTAATTTCTTTATCCAAACCTGTTGCTTGGCAAAATGGATAGTCAATAACCCTAATATTAAATGTGTTTCATTTTAATATTATTCCTGATGTGACTTTGATTTCTGTTTTCATGGATTTTCAATTAAATGCAGCAGTCACGAAATACGATATTTGTTTGTTCACTTCATTTTACCCTCATCTTAGAACCATAGAAAACTACAGCACAGAAAATAGGCCATTCGGCCCTTCTAGTCTGTGCCAAAACATTCTGCTAGTCCTATTGACCAGTACCCATTCCATAACCCTCCAGACCTCTCCCATCCGTGTATCTATCCAATTTATTCTTAAAACTTAGAATTAGCCAGCATACCAGCTTGTTCCACACTCCCACCACGCTCTGAGTAAAGATATTCCATCTAAAGCCATGTCCTCTCGTATTTATCTCTCCTAATCTCAGTAGAAAGAGCCTAATCGCATTTTCTCTGTTTATACCCCTCATAATTTTGTAATCCTCTATCAAATCTCCCCTCATTCTTATATGCTCCAAGGAATAAAGTCCTAACCTGTTTAATCTTTCCAAGTAACTCAACTTCTGAAGACCCAGCAACATCCTAGTAAATCTTCTCTACACTCTTTCAATCTACTGATATGCTTCCTGGAGTTTGGCCAACAGAACTGCACACCAATGTCTTATACAACTTCACTATAATGTACCACCTCCTATACTCAATACTTTGATTTATGAAGGCCAAGATGCCAAAAGCTATCTTTACACCCTGTCTACCTGTGAGGCCACTTTAAGGGAATTATGCATCTGTATTCCCAGATCCCTTTGTTCCTCTGCACTCCTCACTGCCCTACTATTTACTGTGTATACCTTACCTTGAATTGTCCTTCCAAAATGCAATCTCACTTGTCTGCATTAAATTCCATCTGCCATTTTCTGGCCTATTTTTCCAGTTGGCCTAGATCCGCTAACCACAGTGCCTCCAATCTTAGTGACATCAGCAAACTTTCTGATCCAGTTTACCACATTATCATCCAGATCATTGATGTAGATGAAAAACAATGGTGGTCCCAGCATCGATCCTTGAGGAACACCACTAATCCCATTAGCAATTTCGAATTCAGTTTACAACCTCTTCAAGGATACCTAATGTCTGAACCTTCTGACCCTGTCCAAGGCCTTACTAAAGTCCATGTTGACAACATCCATAGCTTTTCCTTCATCTACTTTCTCGGTAACCTCCTTGAAAAACTGTAAGATTCATTAAGCAAGACTTACCACACAGAAAGCCATGCTGATTATCCTTAAACAGCCCTTGGCTCTCAAAATACTTGCATATCCAATCTCTCAGAGCACCCTCCAATAATTTACTCACTACTGACATCAGGCTTACCAGCTTGTACTTTCCTGGTTTACTTTGGGAGCTTTTTTAAAACTACATGACAACACGAGCTACATTCCAATTCTCCGGCACCTCACCTAAGGACATTTTAAATATATCTGCCAGGGTCCTTGCAATTTCTACACTAGTCCCCCATGAGGTCTGAGAGAATATCATAACATGTTATTTTTAACTTTGCAAATGATGAAAAAAGAACAACATCTGAATTGTGTTTTCTTTGGGATTTGGTTCTGAAATCTGTTACTACCTCAAATTAGAAATCCATGACTTAATTTAAAAGCGCAACTACGCAGTTAGATTTGGACCAGAAAAATAGTAAATGTCCCTTTACCACGACTGGAGAAATTAAAGCCTGCATATTTGCTGTCTTTTTACTTTTGAATCCAATCACGAGATAATTGCATGTGAGAAAAGTTCCTTGGTCTCCCTGAACTTACTCATCTGGAGAAAGTAATCCTGCAATTGTTCCATAACCTCAGGCCCAAAACTTTGGTCACACTTTACTTCCCATCGATGCCGCCTGACCTGCTGAGTTTCTTCAGCACTTTTGTGTATTGCATATCATTCCATAAAAGTCTGTAGACACTAGAATTTGGAGCCCCCAACCAAACCACTGGAGGAACTCGGTAGGCCGATAGGCATCAGATGGGAAAAAAGAATGGTTGACATTTCATGTCTTCATGAAGAGATTCAACCTCAGATTTCAGATTTATTGTCAGAGTATGTCACGTATAACCCTGAGATTCCTTTTTCCTGCGGGCACGGGAGAATTACCATTAATTGATAATACAAAAATAAACTACACCTCATAAACATGTAAACAAAAGAACTATAAACAGATAATGAATATAAATAAACTGACTGTGCAATACAGAGAACAAAAAGAAAATCAATAAAGTGCACAAGTAAAAGTCCTTAAATGAGTCTCTGATTGAGTTCCGATCTGCCGTAACTGAAACAGTTCTGATGTCAGCATTCTGGTGCAGTACTTTGTTTCCCAGCTGATGGCCTGTCAGTTAAAAGATGTCTGGTAGAAATTGCACAACAGAAAACAAAAGATACATTTGGACATACATTTGTTAAAAGGGGAATGGAGGGGTATGGTCTGGATACAGGTTAGTGAAACTGAGCAGAATAATTGTTCGGCATAGACTAGAAGGACTGAAGAGCCTGTTTTCGGTGCTGTAATGTTCTATGGTTCCAGTGTCAGCTTTACTAATTGAAACATGGATGAGTATAGCGCATCGATCATTTCTGTTAAACTGGCATCACGTCCAATAGCTTTGATAACCGAGAAAGTGACTAAAGGTTTGCAAAATCATGATCGTTTGTTCCTCATCCATTAGGAATGTGAGACTTGTGTGTGTTCTGTGATGTATTTTTCGAGATGACTTTGATTCAAGTTGTTAAAAAACCTTTTCAGCTTTACCACAGGCTCTATGTAGACACTGCCTCGGTTTAGTTTCATGCAATTAGTGGGCGATCCATCCTCTGGCGCTGTGCTTAATTTACTATGTCATGTTTAATTGAACATGGTTGAGTGTGTTTGAAACTCATTTAGAATTTAAGAAAATGGGATGACACGGTTGGCATAACGGTTAGCACAGCACCTTTACAGTGGCAGTGATCGGAACGGGGTTTTGAATCCTGCTCCGTCTCTAAGGAGTTTGTACTGTTACGGGCCCAGAGGACCCCAAAACCCAGCAGCAATAGAAATTCACCAAGACAAATGGTTACTTAAACAAAAGATGCTTTTAACTTTCTTTAAACACAAAAACAGGATCAAACTTTAACTTATTACTATTACCTTAACCTAATTTAACCCCCTTCTCATTCTAAGCGCACGTGTGTGTAATGTGTATTCAGTAAAGTTCTTTGATTCACAGTCCAATCTCACTTCTCACTCCTCCAAGTTCACTGGTACCAGGCAATTCTTATACTGTGCACAAAATTTAACATTTATGAATTTCACCAGGCTCTGGTGAAAAGGTAAATGGTTACCGCTCAGGAAGGTTCTCGTTGGTTTCAGAGAGAGATTCATTGCTCGTTGGACACACACAAACTGATTTACTTCCATCAGTCACTTCAGTGTCTTGCCGAAGCAACTTGCCCCATCAGGGTTTTCCAAATGATAACCTCTTCTTCCAGGTCACCACCGAGTTCCTCTTGTTTTCCTTATTTCAGGTGAAACACTCTAGCCAGCCATTACATCTTGTTAGGACCACAAGGGTTTTTCAACAGGCTAAACTCAGATCTCACAACCCGTCTTCAAACTGGGGGTTTCAACCAAGCTTGTCAGCTTCCAAAAGCCACTGCAGAACAACTCCAACTGAATTCTCTCTATCTCTCCTAGTGAAAGCCCATTTGGTCTTTTCTCTCTCTGCTTGCAAAACCACTTGACCTTCTTTCAGGGCTCCGGACCCAGTCTCTGAAAGATCTGATATACCTCTGAGCTTGGACTGTTTCATTTGCACCTGGTTTTGAAATTCCTTCGCAAAGCATTTCCAAAATAGTTTTTATTGTCTTTGCAAAGGCACTTGGTGCCTCAATATCTCACTTTCAGCAAAGCTCTTGCATTTTAAATGAGATGTGAAGTGTTACTTTGTTTGTGAAGTGACCTACTCTTTAAACTCCCCACAATCTATCTCTTTTAAAAATATGTTAATATATAATATAAAATATCATAAACTTCATCAGTACATTCTCCCCATGTCTGCGTAGGTTTTCCTCGGGGGCTCCGGTTTCCTCCCACCGTTTGAAACGAACAGGAGGTTGTAGGTTAATTGGGTACAAATTGGGTGGCACGGCCTCGTGGGCCAAAATGGTCTGTTACCGTGCTGAATGTTTAAATTTAAAATTAAAAATAAATATGGACCATAGCCAGAGAAGTAATTAAAGAAGGAACCAGACATAAAAATTGCTTTGAAAAATTAAGTTGTTCACTTCGTAGCCCCTCAAGTCTAATCTACCCTTTTAATTTCTTCGCTGCGCTATGACCTAACTCCAGAAGCCAACATGGGTTGTTCTCCTTACTGTCAGAAAATGTTGACGGGGGATCTGATACAAGGTATTTGAAATCAAAACAGGACTGGCCGGAGTAGATAGAAAATTATTCATGTCAGCAGAATAGCCAGGGTATATAAGATAAAGGGAATAAAGGACCAAAGATTATTTGATGAAAAGCCTTTTTTTAACGCCCTCTGTGGTCAGAATCTGGAAAGCTTTGCCGTCATGTGCAGTGGCGGTGGATTCAGTTGTGGGGTTCGAAAGGGAATTGGAAGAAGAGATAAGAGGAAACCTTCGTACCAGGAGCCTCTATTGTCTTTGTTCGCCATTACGGCAAGCAAAAATTGAAGTATTTAGTGTATATTGATTTTTTGATATCATTACATGACTAGAAAGGAAACCTCGAAGGGGCAGAATTTGTGCGTTCAGGCGAGTGCTCTTGAAGCAGTGGCATGTCAATGGGGGGGGGGGAGGCTGTGCTTTTTATGTTTAGAAATGCAGCACACATCAACAAGCCATTTCAATTTCACCCATGTGACCAATTACCTAGCCCCAAACATCTTGGGAATGTGGAAGGAAGTCGGAGCCACCGGAGGAAACTCGCGCGGTCATCAGAAGAGCATACAAGCTTCTTACAGACAGTGGTGGTCTCGAACTTGGATGCTGGTGCTATAAATAACGATTGCTAACCATGAAGCACAGATCCAACACCTTAGACCTCCTAGCCACACTATCGTACTACACCTTGTCTTGGGAAATGAGCCTGGCCAGGTGAATAGAATTTCAGCGGGCAAGCATTTCGGGAATGGTGAGCACTTTTCCTTAACTTTCAAGAGAGTTGAGGATGAGGATAAGCTTGAGGCTTGCAAAAAGTACTAAACTGGGGGAGGTAAAATTATGATAGATCTAGGCAGGAGCCAGCAAACTGAGAGCAGCTGCTCTCAGGCAAGCCCGTGACTGTCATGAGGCACTTGTTCAAGGACCAGCAATGTGTGTCCAGGCCTGGCATGTTCCAGTGTGAGGGAAGGATAGGGATGGCATGGTAACAATCTTAGATGATGAGAGGTCACAGAGGAAAAGGAGACAAATGTCAGGTTCAGGAAGCTATGATCAGACAGGTCCCTGGAGAAATATAAATATTTGCAGAAAAGAACTCACCAAGCAGGGCATTTGGACGGCAAAAGGGCCACAAAATATTCTTGGTGGGCTGGATTTTTTAAAAAATCCCAAGGCATTTTATACAAATGAAAAACAAGAGGATGACTAATGAAAGGATGGGATCATTCATGGGCAAAGGAGACAATTTATGCTTGGAATCAGTAAATGGGAATGATACTTGATGAGTACTCGTGAGGCTATACTGAGAGTATTTTGCTCAGTTCTGGTCACCTCATTATAGGAAGTATGTGGACGCTATGGATGTTACCTGGAGTGGAAAACAAATCTTATGAGGCGATGTTAGTAGAGCTGGGACTCTTCTCTTTGGAGCGTAGAAGGATGGGAGAAGATTTGATAGAGGTCTACAGGATTATGAGAAGCATAGATAGGGTGGACAGCCAGCACCTGTTTCCCAGGGCAGGAATAGCAAACAACCAGAGGACATATGTACAAAGTGAAAGGAGGGAAGTTTAGGGGAGACATCGGGGATAAGTTTGTAATGCAAAGTTGCAGGTGCCTGGAATGCTTGCCAGTGATGGTGCTGAAGGCTGAAACCTTGGGGACATCTAAGAGACTCCTCAATGAGCACATGGATGAAAGATAAATAGAGGATTATGGGGCAGGGTGGGTTTAGTACATTTTTTTAAGGAATATAGAAGTCGTCACAACATCAAGGGCCGAAGGGCCTGTACTGTGCTGTAATGTAATGGTGGTGGTGGTGTTTTTGAGAAACATTTCAGTGGATGTTCCCTGAACCTGATGGGATCTATCCCTGGTTGTTTCAAGAGGCAAGTGAAGGCATTGCAGGGTCCTTGACAGAAATCTCTGCATCTGCACTCGTGACCAGGGTGATCCCAGAGGACTGGAAAGCAGCTAATGTCATATCTGTGTTCAAGAAGAGAATAAAGGATAATCCAGGAAATGATCAGTGGTAGGGAAACAATTGCAAAGGATACTTAGGATTTGTGCTGATTTTGAAAGGCACAGTTAGAGTTGCAGGAGTCAACATTGCATTGTGAGAGGGAGGTCATATCTTTACAGTTTGATTGAGTTTTTTGAGAAGACCAAGATGAGGGTGGAGCAGTGGATGTTGTCTACAAGGGCTTTATTAGACATTTGACAAAGTCACTCATGGTAGGCTGATTCAGACAATCCGGATGTATTGGGGTCATGGTGAGTCGATAGTTTGGATATGAAATTGACTGGCCCATAGAAAACAGATGCTGGTGGTGGAAGGATGTTATTTGGATTGGTGACCTCTGACCAGGGGTGTTCCGTGGGAAGCATGTTGGGTTCCTTGTTTGTGATCTATATGAATGACAGTCAAAAAAGTAGAGGTATTGGTAAGTGTAGAGGGCTATCAAATAATACAATAGGATATGAAGATAAAGGCAGAGAAATGGCAGATGGAGTTTTATCCAGACAAGTTTTTGGGAGGTAAAATGTAAGGGAAATGTATGCAGTTAATGAGAGGGCAGAGGGATCTGGGGGTCCAGGTCCATCGTCCATTGAAAGTGGCCATGCAAATAGATAGGGTCAAGAGAGACGTGGGGGACAAATATTTTGTATAAGAGAGTAGGGGATGTCTGGAACGGGCTGGCAAATGCAGTGTAGGAAGTCAATATAATTGTAGCATTTAAGAGACTTCTAAATAGACAGTTGAATATGAAAGGGATGGGGGGATATTTATGGAGTGAAAACAGCAGACTTTCAGTTTGATTTGGACATCATGTTCAGCACAGACACATGGGATGAAGGACATGTTAATGTGCTGTACTCTTCTATTTTTGAAAAGAGAATTTCATATTCTGACATTTCCAAAAAGAATTCTTTTGCACCATATCATTCTTGAAAACCCCTTCCCCAACATTTTCGATTTGATGGGAGTTGCTTCATGCCGTCTGTCCTATTGGTTTCTGATCGGATGACTGTAAAGTAAGGTTTGGCTGTGGACTTTGCTCTCTCTTCACAAGTGCATGAGAGGTCCTCAATTATCCTTCACCAGCAATAATTTGATCTGCTTCTGCGCTAAGTGAAATCTTTTACTCAGTGTTAATCAGTTACTTCGCTGTGGTTTGTGTTGGAGAGGAACAAGAGTTCAAGCTGCAACTTGCACATTCCTTGAGGTTTCATGAGTCTGCACTCACTGCTCTGAAAGTGAAGAAAGAAACGTGAGAATGGTGTATGGTTTTACTTTTACTGTTGAATTTTCCATTGTTGAGTATGCATACAGTTCCAAGTAAAATCTTCCTTGACATCAGTGTTCAAGTATCAATAATTTCCTACAGTATCCTGCATAACTCCATATTAGTTAATGTTCTTTGTTGGAGATCTCAAATTTGGTAAATTGTGCTTTCTTTCTAAAAGAGTCATTAACCACATCTTGACGTGACTGTTGTATAATAAGGTCTTTGAGCATTTGTTATCATTTTGCCTTTTTGACGTACGGAAATTTTTTTGATCAGATAAAATAGTCTTTTCATGTGGACAAGCTGACACTAATATAAATAGGAAAATACAAAAAGATTTGCACTGAAAGATGTTAGAACCATAGAACACTGCTGCACAGGAAACAGCCATTCGGCCCTTCTAATCTGTGCCAAAATATTATTCCGCTAGTCACATTGGCCTGCACCTAGTCCCTAAGCCTCCAGACCTCTCCCATCCATGCATCTATCCAATTTATTCTTAAAACTTGAGTGAGCCTGCATTTACCACATCAGATGGCAGCTTGTTCCACACTCCCACCACTCTCTGAGTGAAGAAGTTCCCCCTAAACCTTTTACCCTTCAGGCATGACCTCTTGTATTTATCTCTCCTTTCTTCTTTGGCTTGGCTTCGCGGACGAAGATTTATGGAGGGGGTAAAAGTCCACGTCAGCTGCAGGCTCGATTGTGGCTGACAAGTCCGATGCGGGACAGGCAGACACGGTTGCAGCGGTTGCAGGGGAAAATTGGTTGGTTGGGGTTGGGTGTTGGGTTTTTCCTCCTTTGTCTTTTGTCAGTGAGGTGGGCTCTGCGGTCTTCTTCAAAGGAGGTTGCTGCCCGCCGAACTGTGAGGCGCCAAGATGTACGGTTTGAGGCGATATCAGCCCACTGGCGGTGGTCAATGTGGCAGGCACCAAGAGATTTCTTTAGGCAGTCCTTGTACCTCTTCTTTGGTGCACCTCTGTCACGGTGGCCAGTGGAGAGCTCGCCATATAACACGATCTTGGAAAGGCGATGGTCCTCCATTCTGGAGACGTGACACACCCAGCGCTGAAGAACCTACTCTCATTTACTTTGTTTATACCCTCATAATTTTGTAAACCTCTATCAAATCTCCCCTCATTCTTATATGCTCCAAGGAATAAAGTCCTAACCTGTTTAATCTTTCCTTGTAGCTCAACTTCTGAAGACCCAGCAACATCCTAGTAAATCTTCTCTGCACTCTTTCAATCTTAATGATAGCCTTCCTGTAGTTAGGCCACCAATCTCCACTCAATACTCCAAATTTGGCCTCGCCTATATCTTATGTAACTCACCATAATGTGCCAATTCCTAAACTCAATACTTTGATTTATGAAGGCCAAGATGTCAAAAGCTTTCTTTACATCCTGTCTACCTGTGAGGCCACTTTAAGGGAATTATGTATCTGCATTCCCAGGTCCCTTTGTTCCTCTGCACCCTACCATTTATTGTGTATTTGCTACCTTGGTTTGCCATTGCAAAATGCAACACCTCATACTTGTCTGGATTATATTCCATCTGTCTTTTTCTGGCCTATTTTTCCAGTTGGTCCAGATCCCTCTGCAAGCTTTGAAAACCTTCCTCGCTGTCCACACGCCTCCAATCTTAGTGTCATCAGCAAATTTGCTGATCCAATTTCCCACATTATCATCCAGATCATTGATAAAGACATCAATAGTCCCAGCACTGATCTCTGAGGCACACCACTAATCACAGGCCTCCTGTTTGAAAAGCAGTCATCCACTACCACTCCCTGGCTTCTCCCATGAAGCCAATTTCGAATCCAGTTTACAATCTCTCCATGGATACTTAGTGTCTGAACCTTCTGAACTAACCTTCCACGTGGGACTTTGTTTATGTTTTTTCGGAATCCAGGATATCTTTGCAACCTATTTATGCAGAGAATGTTTCCTGATACGCAATGTTACAGTGAAACCCCGTGATAATCCGCCTCAATTTTATGCGAACCAGATATTGCGCGAGGAACCATTGGTCCTTTTTTTTGCTCTTTCCAGAATTTAAATATGATTTATATCAAAATGGAACAAAACATGAGAAAAATAAAATCTTTCTCCATGAAAGATAAGCTTCTCCTACTCAACACAATCAAGAATAAAAGTCAAACCCAAGTTGCACGAGACCTCGGCGTACCTGAATCAACACTTTGTGGCTGGAAATTTCAGGAAGATAAGTTATGCATGTCACTTTGCAAAGTTGAAGAAGAATCAGGACTCAAAGCCAAACACCTGAAGACAGCCAAAGATGTCAGCCTCAATTACTCCCTGTATGAGTAGTTTGTTCAAGCTCGCTCAGAAGGCCTTCCAGTTTCTGGGCCTATTCTCAAAGCTCAAGCTGATAAGTTTGATCAGCTGATCATCAAAGAAACCTCACGGTTCAAAGCTAGCAGTGGATGGCTAGACCAGTTTAAACACCGTCATGGGATTGCCAAAGTGTTAGTGTCTGGAGAAATTTGCTCAGCCGACAGTGCCACCACCAGTGAATATCCGGCAGGACTAAAAGCTCTGTTAGAAAAAGGTGGTTATGTCGAAGAACAAGTGCACAGCTGTGATGAAACAGACCTCTCCTACAAGATGATCCCAAATCGTACAGTGTCTAATAAAGATGGCACCCATCAACGTGAGGGGTTCAAACAACGCACCCGCCAACTGCCTACTTAGTAAGCTGTGATGGAAAGATCCGAGTTTCTTACATCTAACACGACATCTAAGATCCAGCACCGAGATCAGGAGATCATCTCCATGTTCAAGCAGAATTACAGACGTGAATTAATTCGTAACGCTGAAAGACTATCTGAAAAGCCTGAACATTCAGGAAGTTTGCCTCCTGGGTGGGAAGGTCTGGGCAGCAGCCAGCGCCTCATGTAGAAAAATGCTGGGAGAAGTGTCTGGGTCCAGCCTTTTCATCACGCCAATCCACCAAGGAAGATGATGATGGCGAGCCGGATTTCTCCGGCTTCAAAGATGAAGATGTGTGTGAGAAAATTCCTCCAGCTCCGAAGCATTCTAGATTTCGCTCACGGCCAGTGACGTGCTGCGTTGAAGCAAGGAATGCCGGATCGTTTTTTCAAGAAACAAAACAATCGCGTTATAATGGGGTTTCACTGTGTAAGGATCAGAGAAACTTGTATTTTATTCTAAGTGTAAATGCTAAGAGATAACTCTTGTTCACTTTCATTGCAGTTCTACTTGATCTTTTAAGTTCACCAGTGAATTGGTTTAGTGTTTCATGTGAAAATCAGCACCTCTGTCAGGACTTGTACTGTAGCCCCAGAGTGTCATGGAATGCTACAGCACAGAAACAGCCCTTCTGCTCTGTGCCAAGCCATTTTTTTTGTGCCAAGCCCCACTGACCTGCACCCAGTCCATAGCCCTCCATATCTCTCCCATCCATGCACCTGTCCAAATTCTTCTTAAAGAAGTTACCTGAGACATTGATGTGGACATATCTGGAGCAGAACTTGAACTTGCACAGAGGCAAGATCTGTGCTGGTGACTGTGAAATGGAAACAGGCAAAGAACAACTAAGTTTAAGAATGAACGACATGGATGACTGCAGCCAGTCTACGAGGTTACACCAACTCAAATGATCCCAATTGTATCTGAAAATGTACTTTCCTTGCATTGCCGACCAAACTTACCTTTGCAAGTCCATTGAAACATACGTTATTTTTCTGAAACCTTCTTTCTTTCCTCCTCACCATATGTTGATGAAGATCAATGAGAGAAAATTGGTCCACAGTTCAGTTTTATACTTTTATTTTGCCAATTACTGTTTCATTTACTATACCTCCTAATTTGGAGAAATGAATGGGAATGCCATCATCCATTTCAAAACAACACACTTAGAAGTGTAATTTGTCTGTGTGTGGTTTCTTTTGAAGTGGGGTGTCTGTGGCACAGCAGCAACCACATTCATGGGCAAAGTGAAGTCTTGGACCGAAAGCAAGGATCAAGCAATTGTAGAGCAGGCTTTGCTACATACACAGGGATAGACACTAATTCTAATTTGGAACAGATGCAGACTACCCATACCCTTCCCCTCCCCCCCCAAGCATCTGCCGACACCCCCACGCATCCACGTACACACACATGTGCATGCATGTGCACGCATGCACAATATATGCATGCATCCACATCCACAACTACAGATGTATTTTCATTCATATAATGCGCAGAAGATCATAAACTGTGTAAAAATATTTTCATATAACACACATCTAAATTCTGACTGGCAAAACAATTTGCATTTAAATAGGACATGAGACAAAGCACACACCAGTACCTGCCACAGTTAATCTTACGCAATGAACACCCAATCAACTTCCCCCCAGAGGTGTCAATCGCCCACTATATAGATGATATCCTCCTGCAACACATTAACAAGCTTTGGAGAGGAATCAATTAAATAGATCGAAGACAGGCTTCAGAGTTAAACAGGATTTTAATTCTAATGTCTGAAATAAGAGGCACTTGATATGTTTATCTCCTCCCTTAGGGACGCATCTGGGCAATTAACATTGATAACGTGAAGTGCCCAAGCCAGAATGTCCTGTTTATAAGAATAGCATGGTATTCAGTACAAAGAGAGCAAAATTTCCCATGC
This sequence comes from Narcine bancroftii, assembly GCF_036971445.1. Taxonomy (NCBI): domain Eukaryota; kingdom Metazoa; phylum Chordata; class Chondrichthyes; order Torpediniformes; family Narcinidae; genus Narcine; species Narcine bancroftii. The sequence goes on along the minus strand of NC_091474.1, from coordinate 232,338,503 downwards.
CCGCTATAAATTGTGCCCATTCATTCATTGCCATGATTACATTCTCATGCTTGCAATCATATTCCCAAGCTCGCTATAAATTGTGTCTTTCTCAATGCTACTAGCATTGCCTGTTCTTTCAATGCCGCTATTATATTCCCACGCTTGGTATAAATTGCCAATTTGACTTTCCCACATGCGTATTCTTTCAACATGTAAAAATCTCGTATAGCGTGCACACGCATATAATGTGCGGGATGGGGGGGGAAATCTGGTTTGTAAAATACGCATATAGTTGCGCATTATACATGTAAAAATACAGTAATCTGGAGCACCAAAGCAAACCGCTGGATGGTCTCAGCAGATCAGCCACCATCTGTGGAAGCAGAGGGGTGGTCACCTCCAATTTGGAAATGTTGACCATCCCCTCTGCTTCCACAGCTGATGCCTGACCTGCTGAGTCCATCCAGCGGTTTTTCTGTATTTTCTTGGTATGGTCTGGCAAGTGATTTAACGGAAAGAATTGTATGATCTAACATGTGTTCCAAGATCATTTAAAATTGCTAATTTATCTTTGCAGGGCTCCGTCTAAACTGAAGATGATGTGTTTTTTTCTTGAACTCTCTGGCAGGGTCATGAGATGACCAGCATTGGATTGCTGCTGGGCATTTCGGCTGCAAAACTTGGCACGATGGATATCTCAGTCACCCGCCTTCTCAGCATTCACATCCCGGCTCTGTTACCTCCGACATCAACTGAGCTGGATGTTCCCCACAACTTGCAGGTGGCTGCCGTCATGGGCGTTGGACTTGTGTACCAAGGCACTGCCCACAGGCACATTGCCGAAGTACTTCTGACTGAGATTGGTGAGATAGCTTTGCTTCAAACAAAAAAAGAGAATAGTGCCATTTGTGTTCAGTTGATACTGTTCGTTTCTGTCAAATGCAGGCTTCCCTGCCCAGGGTTTGAATTTATAATAAGATGTCACTTTGGGGAAAGGATTTTAGATAATACAGTGCACAAAAGGGCGGGAGAAATACAGCCAGGCTACGCAGCACATCCTTAGAAAGCAAAAGCAGTCATCATTTTGGTCCTGAGCCCTCCATCAGGAGTACCAAAAATCATCCGAAAATATGAACTCGTTGACTTTATCTACTTTGCTGCCCACTTTCATGCCGGCCTCAAATTCACTGGGTCCATCTCTAGCAAGACTCTTCCCTTTCTCAATCTCACTGTCTTCCTATTGGGAGAAAATCTTTCGACAGATATCTTCTACAAGCCCACTAACTCCCACAGCTACCTTGACTACCCCTCTATTCCCTGAAAGGATTCCATTCCTTTCTTTCAATTCCTCCGTCTCCATCACATCTGCTCCCAGGTCGGGGCCTTCCATGCCAGATCATCTGATTCTACATCTTTACCTCCTGTGGACGTTTGTGAGGCCTGCTGAGTTCCTCCAGCATTTCTGTGTTTCTACTGCAATCACAGTGTCTGCAGACTTCCGTGTTTCATTCCACTTCAAACACCTTGCATTCCGTCTCATCACTCTCCAACCAGACAGCATAACTCGCAACCTCCAATTTCTTTTCTCCCCCTCTCCCTTTTCCTCATCCATCTGTCTCCCTTCTGCCAGCTCCCCAGCCTTTTCTCTTCCTTTTCCTATCCGAGAGCTCTTTCTTAGCCCTCTGCTTCCTCCCCCATCACTCTCTTCTTCCTTCAGCCACCTCTATCCACACTGCCTCCACCTCCTTTTTATTCATGACTGTCTGATTTTCTCCAATCCTGAAGAAGGGCTCAGGACTGAACCATCGATGGCCTTTTACTTCCTATGGAAACTGCGTGACTTGCTGCACTTTAGTGTACCATATGAGACCACAGCGTCTGCAGATTTCTACTTAACCTTCATTTTGCAACAAGGTGTTCTTAAAACTGAGTGGTGAATGGCTACTATCTATATATCAGACACAGCAGAAAAAAAAGATATTTTGGAGGTTAACTGCCTGCCGCAAGGTGGAGATGACAGAGGTTGGGTTGTTTTTAATGCAAGGGAGCAGTGGCTTCCTCGAATGGATTTCTATTTATGGTTTCTTTACGGTTAAAACTGGCAGAATAGTTAGAAATGAGAAAGAAGAGTTAGATAGATCGTGGAGCAGGTTTATGTAGGTCAGCACAACAGCTTGAGAATAACAGTTGAAAATAAAGAGCTTGTAGAAATGAAACAACTTTTTAAAAGGAAAATATTGCAGATTATGTAATATCTGCAGGTAGAGTGAGATAGGCTTAACAGCCCCTCAGAAAAAAATCTTCATATCAAATTTGAAAGCAAATGCAGCTTTGCTTTTTGTACCTGTTTGAAGAAAGGGTTTAATTTGGTCCCGTATCCATGATTTAGGTCGCCCACCAGGCCCTGAAATGGAGAATTGTACTGACAGGGAATCATACTCACTGGCTGCTGGCCTTGCTCTTGGTATGGTCTGCCTCGGGGTAAGTGTAATGTTTGTCTTTAAAATAGTTAATAGTTATGGTTGGTGGGGGGAAGGGTAGAATCTGAATGAATCCAGTATTGATCTACCCTGATTTATTTTCTTGCTCACTCTCTCAATCTCACTCTCTCCCTCTCTCTTTCACATGCACTCTCTCACTCTTATGCTCTCTCTCGCTTCCTCTTGATCACTCACATTCTCTCACTTTCTTTTCCTCCCTCCTCCCCCTCCCCATTTGAATTTCTCTAACTGCCTTCCTTTCATATCTCTAATCTGGGTAAAACTCCATGAGATACATAAGTCTAAATAAACTTTTTAATGGGAAGTCACGTGATGGAGTAGTGGCCAGTAGGGGAATACCAGCCCTCACCAGAAAAGAAGAAATAAAGTGAAGAAAATACAAAGTTCAAAAAATATAAAACATAATAAATAAAATATAAAGTTGTAGAGAAAAGAAAGAAAATGGCACCCAAGAAGGAAAAAGTAAAAACAACGGGAAAAAAAGAAGAAAAGACGCCGGAAGAGAAAGGAGAAGGCCTTACCTGCATGAAGAAACAGGGAGCCGTTGTGGAGAAGAAAACCCGATCTATGAGGTTGGTGACGACCCCGCAGAGTCGTGACCGCCCCCCCCCCCCCCGACCGCTGGACTGCAAAAATGGCTCTCTGACCCAAACAAAAGTAGCAGCTGCGCTTACGAAGGAGAAGAAGAACACCGACGGGAGGGGGGCTCAGCTGAGGAGTGGGCAAACACAACATGACCAGCTGAGGGATGCCCGACACCAGGGTTTTCAGCTGAAAGAAGAGAAAAGCGACAGGAAAGGGAGTGAAAGGAAAGAAGAGCAGCAGCAGGAGGTCCAACAGATGAGTAGCCCAGAAGAAGAGGACCAACAGCAAGAAGCCAAGCAAGAAGAAGCCCAGCAAAGTGAGACAAGCAACTCATCAGGAAAGTCAGAAGAGACACAGATACAAGGAAGAGAAGAAGCAGAAGAAGAAGACACAAACACAGGTGCAGACACAGAAGAGGAAGAAGACGACCAAGATCTGCACAGAGAAATAGAAGGTAAAACAGATGGACAGAATATAGAAAAAGATTTTTTTCAAGAACAAATGAGAGCATTAAAAGAATGGTTGACATTAAAATTTAATGAAATTAAAAGAAAAATGAAAAGTACAGAAGAAAAAGTGAAGAGATTAGAGCTAGTCATGACAGAAATAGGGAAAAGATTAGAAAATGTGGAAGAACGAGAAATGGCTGTAGAAATGGAAGTGAATGACTTAAGAGGAAAATTGGAAGAAAGTGATAAAAAAAAGTTAGAGACACAAGAGTTGTTTGCTCAGAAAACTGATATGTTGGAAAATTATAGGAGGCAAAACAACATAAAGATAGTGGGCCTGAAGGAAGATAAAGGTGGCACAGGTATGAAGGAATTTATAAAAGAATGGATCCCGAAGGTCCTGGGAACGACCGAAATAGAAGAAGGAATGGAAATAGAAAGGACACACAAAACACTAGGCCCGAAACCAGTCACATCAAAAACCAAGATCCGTTTTAGTGAAATTTTTGAGATAAACGACAAGAGAAAATATACTGGAACAGGCAAGGAATAAAATTAGAGAAGACAATAAACCATTGGAATACAAGGGTCAAAAAATATATTTTTTACCCAGACATAAGTTTTGAACTCTTAAAGAAAAGGAAGAAGTTTAACACAGCAAAATCGATCCTATGAAAAAAAGGTTATAAATTTATGTTAAGACATGCAGCTGTGCTTAAAATATTTATCCCTGGGGAGCAAAACAGACTGTTCTCAGATCCAGAGGAAGCATGAGAATTTGCAGAACCCCTGCAGGAGAGAAGGAGAGATGAAGAGTTGTAACAAGAATGAAGAACGGCGATAAAAATATATATAAAGATGTAAAAATAATGTAAGGGAAAAAGAAGGGAAGAAAGGAAGTAAGGGGGGAAAAAAAAGTGGGTGAACTTTGTTATATGTCTAAAAAAAGTCTTCTGGGAGGGGTTAGGTGGGAGAGAATAACTGTCACTGTGAAATCAGTTGACGCTTGCGAGCGAGTTCGCAATTGGATGGGGGAGTTGTTGAACTATTTTATGTTTTAAATGTGTTGTCATACATTGAGTTTAAAAAGGGAAAACTGAGAGATGAAAATGAGGAAAAGGGGGATGGAGGTGGTGAGGAAGCAGAAATGAGGTGTCAACAGGTCAACAGGATATGAGATGGCCATGTTGAATTATATGACTATAAATATTAATGGAATACATAACCAAATTAAACAGAAGAGCCTATTAAATTTACTAAAAAAAAAATGCAGGAAATGCATCAAACTGAAGTGGAACATAATAAATTAAAGAGACACTGGGTAGGGCATGTAATGGCAGCATCAGATAATTCAAAAGCTAGAGGTGTAGCTATATTAATTAATAAAAATGTACCAATCAAAATAGAGGAGGAAATAATAGATCCAGCAGGGAGGTATATAATGATAAAGTGTCAGATATATTCAGAATTTTGGAATTCGCTCAATATATATGCACTTAATGACGAGGATCTAAAGTTTATGACCATTGGCGAAGGTAACAGTAAATGAATATGTATCGAACTAATTTAAATCAAATAGGTCAACTAGGCAGGGATGTCCATTATCTCCCTCACTGTTCGCTTTAGCAATAGAACCATTGGCAGAACTGATAAGAACAGAAAATAAAATAAAAGGGATAAAAATAAAGGAGATGGAGTATAAAATCAGTTTATTTTCAGATGACATCATAGTATACTTAACAGAACCAGAAATATCAATAAAAGAACTACATAAGAAATTGAAGGAGTATGGAGAAATATCGGGGTACAAGATCAATGCAAATAAAAGTGAAGTGATGCCAATGAGTAATGCGGATTATACAGAATTTAAAAAAAGAATCACCATTTAAATAGCAAACACATGCAATCCGATACCTAGGTATTAGGTTAGATAATAATTTAAGCCACTTGTACAAATTAAATTATCAGCCACTAATAAAGAAATTGCAGGAAGACTTAGAACATTGGAAAGAATTACTGCTAACGTTGATAGGGAGATTAAATTGCATTAAAATGAAAGTCTTCACAAGGATACAATACTTATTTCAATCATTACCAATTCCCTTAAGAGAAATTCTTTAATGAACTAAAGAAAATAATAAGGGAATTTTATGAAAAGGGGGGAAACCGAGGATAGCGTTAAATAAATTAACAGAGAGGTACAACCAAGGTGGTTTGCAGTTACCAAACTTTAAAAATTATTATAGAGCAGCACAATTAAGGTATTTATCAGATTTTTATCAGACAAGGGAAAAACCAGACTGGACTAAGATAGAACTAGATAAAATAGGGGAGAAGGTACCGGAACATATACTGAATAAGTGGGATGAAAAGCTGGTACGATATAAAAGCTCACCAGTATTGCATAATTTACTCAATATATGGAAGAAGATTCAGTTAGAAAGGAAAAAAAAACCAAATACCAAAATTATTATTGACGCAAAATAAGCTAATCCCTTTTACTATAGATAACCTTTCCTTTAGAGAATGGGAGAGAAAAGGAATTAAAAGAATAGAAAATTGTTTTTTGGGAAATAATTTATTAACATTTGAACAATTGAAGTACAAATATGGAATAACTCATGGTACAATGTTTGCATACCACCAACTGAAAGCCTACTTAAAGGATAAATTGGGAAACAGACTGAGATTACCAGAAGGAAGCAGCTTTGAATATGTGATTACAGACACAATGATAATTAAAAGATTTATAACGAACATGTACATCAAGCTGCAAGATAAGGAAAATGATGAAATAAGCTATAAACCTAAACAAAAGTGGGAAAAAGATTTAAACATAAAGATAAAAAATGAAACATGGGAAAAGTTATGTTCTGGAATGATGAAGAATATAATAAACACAAGCTTATGCATGATACAGTATAATTGGTTACACAGGTTATATATCACGCCCTAAAAGTTAAATAAATGGGATCCAACATTATCAGATAGATGTTTTCGCTGTAAGAAGGAAATGAGAACAACAGTACATGCAATTTGGGCATGTGAGAAAGTGAAAAAGTTTTGGGAAGATCTAAATCAGATATTAAATAAAATCACAAAAAGCAACATACCAAAAAATCCAGAGATCTTTCTTCTAAGTAATGTAAGAAGTAAAGAACTAGGCCTCAAACTGGAAGAAGCGCGAAAAAGATTTATTATAATAGCCTTAGCTGTAGCAAAAAAATGTATAATATCAACTTGGAAATCAGAAGAGAGCCTGAGAATACAGCAATGGTACATGGAAATGAATAAATTTTTCCATTGGAAAAAATATCATATAATTAAAAAAATTAAGTCACATTATTTGAACAAATTTGGGAACCGTACATGGAACATAACAGAGAGGGCTTGCCTCGGACCTCCACCCCCTAAAATGATAAGACAAAATGACTTGATCCAGTGTGTAAAAGTAGATGACACATTTTTCTTGTTTATTTTTCATTGTGTGATTACATTATTTAATGGTTTTATTGTATATGTTGAATGTTTATTGATTTTGGAGGGAGGTGGGAAGGGGGGAGGGAAGGTAGGGGGAAAAAAAGGGGGAGACAATGTCACTGTGTATATTTAAGAGGGAAATGTTTGTATGTATTTTGGTTGATATGGTTCACAGTGTGAAAAATAAAAAAATAATTAAAAAAAAATAAACTTTTTAATTTAGACAGACAGCACCGGAACAGGCCATTTCGGCCCGTGAGTCCATACCACCTAATTTACACACAAATGACCTACACCCATGGTACATTTAGAACGGTGGGAGGAAACTGGAGTCCCTGGGGAAAATCTATGTGAACACGGGGAGAACATACAAACTCCCTACAGACATCGTGGGATTCAAACTCCGGTTTCAATTGTCAATACTCAAAAGGCATTGCACCAACCGGGGCGGGCTATCCCTAATCATCTTGGTGTGCTGCCAAGGATTGATCTAACAAATACTTGTGTGCACAACTTGTTCTCCTTACAAAGTTTGTTTTATCATTATAATTTCTCCTTCAACTGGTACTCCATTTGAGATTTAATGGGAATTTGTAAAGCACTATCCATGATCCCTGGGACTTTTCCATTTTTGAAATCAAATCATCCAGCTTCAGAGAACAACATTCATTCATTTGAGTCTTTGCTGGGTCTTTCAAAGAATAATGAGCTTTGTCCTACTTGTATTCTGTGTGCTGTTGACACCACCAGCACTTACTGTTTCTTCTTTGGCTTGGCTTCGCGGACGAAGATTTATGGAGGGGGTAAAAGTCCACGTCAGCTGCAGGCTCGATTGTGGCTGACAAGTCCGATGCGGGACAGGCAGACACGGTTGCAGGGGAAAATTGGTTGGTTGGGGTTGGGTGTTGGGTTTTTCCTCCTTTGCCTTTTGTCAGTGAGCATTACTGTTTAATGCTCTTGAAAAGGTGTCATTGGGCTCTGACTTACAAGATTTAAACCCATTTCCTCAGGCAGACTCTTTCCAGGGGCTCATTGCATCTAATCAATTAGCCCTTTTATACACCGTGGACCTAAAGGGCTTCCAGCTCGTCACCTTTGTCAGAATTGTGGCAAATTCACTTTGCAGTCCTGAAATCTACAGTGATCCTCCTGGCTATTACCCGCTTTCCAAGTTTCACATCAGTTTACAAGGGTGATCATACACACAAGTCAAGAGAAGTGAGGAGGGAACATTTACCAAAAGGATGGAGGTGATTTGGAGAGGGTACAGAGGAGATTTACCAGGATTCTGCCTGTATTGGAGAACATGTCATATGAAGCAAGGCTGACAGAGCATGGCTTTTCTCTTTTGGAGTGATGATGGATGAGTTGGGACTTAACAGAGGTCTATAAGATTATGAGGGGGTTGGAATGGGCAGCCAGAACATTTTTCCTGTGGTGACAATGGCAAGTACCAGATGACATCTGGTGAAGGTGAGTAGAGGAATTGTCAGATATTAGTGTTTTAGTCCAAATGGTAGGTGCCTGGAATGCATTGCTGGGGTGGTGGTGGAGGATGGTACAATATTATTCACAAGACTCTTAGACAGACACATGAATATAGGAAAAATAGAGCGTTGTGAGTGTAAGATGGGGAAAGATTTGATCATTGTGGAGAGGTTTACTTAGGTTGGTACAACATAGTGGGCCAAAAGCCCTGTTTGTTCTCTGTTCTCTCATGCCTTTACTTCCCATTGAAGATCATGGCTGATCGTTTATCTCTTACACTTTTCTGTACAATCCCCATACTTGGTTTCTCTTCGTGTCCAACACAAAATTGTGGGATGAAGGGCCAGCACTGTTCTGGTAATATTCTCTGTTCTTTGAGAAATCTATAAAAGTCTCAAAGGTGGAAAGCAAAAAGGATTTGTGTACAATTTTCATTCGGTCAGGCCCTTCAGAATGTAGCTACATATACTGGCAGAAATAAGTGGGAACGCATGATAACAAGTCAATGAATTAGAATATCAACCTATGATAAAGTGACATCCTGACATTGGGCCTTCAGGGTCATCCATTGGAAAGTGTTCATTGATGAAAGAAAAGCGTTGGTAGCACTTGGAGCTCAGGCTTGCAGAACTGTCTTCATTGCAGTGAAAGTAGAGCAAGGGATGTAAATCTTCTCACTCGACGAGGTGGGGGCAAGTGATGCAGCTGTGAGCAAGTCATTTGAATTGAACCGAAGCAACAGTGTTAAGAAGTGACATTGGGTTTCTTGTTAATGAAATTGAGTAAAATATTCCAGAATATTTATGCATATATATTTTATATTCTATTTTTATGTATGTTTGTAATGATTTGGTGATGTATGAGAAATGTATAACGTGCATGTGCCCTGTGATCTGGTGAATCGATGGTTTGTCTTATTGTATATGTACGGTCCGAATCATGGGTCCTCTACCGGCACCACCTACGGCTCCTAGAACGCTTCCACCAGCGTTGTCTCCGCTCCATCCTCAACATCCATTGGAGCGCTCACACCCCTAACGTCGAGGTACTCGAGATGGCAGAGGTCGACAGCATCGAGTCCACGCTGCTGAAGATCCAGCTGCGCTGGATGGGTCACGTCTCCAGAATGGAGGACCATCGCCTTCCCAAGATCGTATTATATGGCGAGCTCTCCACTGGCCACCGTGACAGAGGTGCACCAAAGAAAAGGTACAAGGACTGCCTAAAGAAATCTCTTGGTGCCTGCCACATTGACCACCGCCAGTGGGCTGATAACGCCTCAAACCGTGCATCTTGGCGCCTCACAGTTTGGCGGGCAGCAGCCTCCTTTGAAGAAGACCGCAGAGCCCACCTCACTGACAAAAGGCAAAGGAGGAAAAACCCAACACCCAACCCCAACCAACCAATTTTCCCTTGCAACCGCTGCAATCGTGTCTGCCTGTCCCGCATCGGACTGGTCAGCCACAAACGAGCCTGCAGCTGACGTGGACTTTTTACCCCCTCCATAAATCTTCGTCCGCGAAGCCAAGCCAAAGAAGAAAGAAGAAGATATGTACGGTCAGTTGATATTGAACTTGATTTTTGAGCTTCAAAATCAACCAGCTCCTAGAAAGACTGTTGGGTGTTTTTCTATCCAAGTGCAAGTGAAGATCTGTAAGGACCCCTAAAATAGTTGATTTTCTGTTGATAACTCCTGTCAAAAATCTCGTTGAAGCTGTAGACTGAGCGTTGGGTTAGAAGGATGTCAATGCAATGATGCAAATCCTTACATGCAGACAAATACAGTAAATTGCTGGCATTTTGTACAATGGCTTCTGGGTCCAAGAAGGATAAAGCAAATGATATCAGCTTATGATCTTTGGAGATTGTGGGTTTTTTAAAAAATTTTAAAATTTAGACATACAACTCAGTAACAGGCCATTTTTGCCCCACGTGTCCGTGCCTCCCAATTTACACCCCATTAACCTTCACCCCCGGTACATTTTAAACGGTGGGAGGAAACCTGAGCCCCAGAGAAAACCCATGCAGACACTGGGAGAACAAACTCCTTACAAACAGCATGGGATTTTGGCCCCGGTCTGGCCCCGACCGCTGTAAAAGGGTTGCACTAACCGCTACGCCAACCATGTTTGTCTTCTATGTTGGAGCAGAGCTCTTGATAATGCAGATTATATGTGGTCTGCAATTGGGCTAAAAGCAACGTGATCTTTCTCTTCTTAAAGTTTTGAATTGGTCATTGCCTCTCCTTGTGGTAACATTACCTGTTGTCTTGCAGCATGGGAGCAATCTTATTGGCATGTCTGACCTGAATGTCCCAGACCAACTGTACCAGTACATGGTGGGAGGCCACAGACGAGCCCAGGCTGGAATCCTCAGAGAAAAGCATAAATCACCCAGTTATCAGATCAAGGTCTGTACTTCTGTTTTGCTTATAAATTATTGTGGATGCCATTGACAAATGTTACAAAGCCCAGATGGCACCTTTCGAGTCAGAGAGATATACAACATGGAAGCCCACTGAGTCAATCCTAGCCACCAATCATCCATTCGTATTAATTTGATACGAATCTCAATTTATTCTCCCCATATTCTCATATGCACGTGGTGGAAATTCACACTGTCACAGGGAGAACGTGCAAGCTCCACACAGACAGTTCCTGAGGTCACCATTGAATCATCGCTCTAAGATGGCAACTCCAGCCGCTGTGTCATTGTGCTGCCCCAAATCCCATGATGCAAGGTTTTTACATAAAATTAATTTAAAAATGCATGTCTTAAAATCATAAAATCCGCACGGAGACCATTCGGCACATCGTTCATATTCTGGCTCTCTAAAGAATTTACTTCATCTGATTTACTACCTTGCCCTTTTCCAGTAATACTTGAGTTTTCAAGTTTCTCTCAACGGTTGTGATGGGAAATCTGTTGCAAGAAATAATTGTAAAGCAATACATTTTAAACATTACTTTGCTCTTACCCACCCTGTGATTTTTGAGTTATTGTCAAACATTTTCCAATCACTAAAAATTTTGCTTGTCTGCTGTTTGAAAAATCTACCTCAGACAGATATTCTGTGGACCACTTTTTGTCGCAATAGAGGGAGCAGATGTTCCTCTATTTTGTGGCTGAGGTTATCTTTGTGAATCTCTTGTGCAGCCTCTCTGTCAAATAATATTACTGATAGAAGAGCTCAAAACCAAGGCCAGTCGTCTAATTGTAGCCGAGCACGTGAATGTTTAACATTGATCTCTGAACAAAATCTGGTTGATGATGTATTGGGAACACACATGAGACTGCAGATGTTGAATATTCTGGAACAAAAATACAATCTGCTGGAGGATCTAATGGGTCGAGCAGTCAACGTTTCGAGCTGGAACTCAACTTAAACTGTTGAAACCTTTCACCGGTCTTCTTGACACTTTCATAATTCTTTTTCCACTCGGTTCCTCCAGTCGGTTGATTTTTGCCTCAAAATCTGGATAATCTTTTTTTAAAAAATTGAATATTTGTCTGCTCCCCTCCCCCCCCCCCCCCCCCCACCACCAACTCCACTGTGAGATATGTGGACTATTGTTTTGGAAATGGAATTTATTTTCATTGTTATGAGGTTTATAAATTGAGTAAATGCAAACAGGCTTTTTCCTCTGCGGTTAAGTGAGGCGTGATGTAGAGGACTTGGATTCAGGTGCAAGGTGAAATGTTTAAAGGAAACATCAGGGGGAAGTTCTTCATGCAGAGTGGTGAGTGTGTGCAACAGGCCTCCAGCTGAAGTTGTGAAAGCAGGCTCAATTTTGGGACATTTAAGAAAAATCTGGATAGGTACAAGGATAGGAGGGAAATGGAGGGATGTGACCCGGGTGCAGGTTATGGGACCGGGTGGAATAATAGTTCGGCACAGACTGGATGAAAGAAGGGCCTGTTCTGTGCCATCGTGTTCTATGATTCTATGTTGCTTCTTGAAAGTCTGATTGTAATTCTGCTCTTTGACAGGAAGGGGACACTGTGAATGTGGATGTTACATGTCCTGGAGCCACTCTTGCACTAGCCTTACTCTATCTGAAAACAAACAACAGGTATGATGTGTAAATGGTAATATAACTCCAGCTCACCACAGGACTGTGATTGCATTGTGCCACAACACTAATGCTAGCCCATTGAGAGGGCTCTCCTTTCATTTCGAGATACTGAACAGCAACAGGCCCTTCCAGTCTATGAGTCTGTGCTGCCCAACTGCTCCCATGTGACCATGCTGGCGCTCCCAGAGGAAACCCTTGTGGTCACTTAGAAAAGGTGCAAACTTCTTACGAACAGCGTCGGATTTGAACCCGGGTGGCGAATGCTGTAATAGCATTATTGCTAAACACGACACCAACCTTGTCACCCTTTGTTTTTTCATGTCCCCACTCTTTCCCAATAGCCCTGCAAAATTTTCCATTTTTCAGTATTTATTCAGTTCTCTCTTAAAATCTATTATTGAGTGTGCATTGATCATTTGTTCTGTGCCACAACTATTTTTGAAAATGGATTATTTTATTTGACTTCGCTGAAATTCTGCACCTGTCCCAATTCTGACAGTGTTTTGGCCTGAGGTATTAACCCTATTCATCTTACCGCTGTTGTTGACATTTTCCAGCATGTTGTTTTTATTTAAGATTTTGAGCATTTGCAGTATTCTTTTTATTATTTTCACATCAATCCCTTTTTGTTTGCCACCATATCCATCACTTGGTTCTTGAAATATATTGTTTTGATATTCCCTCCTCTCTCAACTGATCAACAGAACTGATCAGAACCCATTGCTGATAAATCATCAACTTGCAGGATTAACTATTTTTTCCTTCTTTCCCTGTGGGTCCTTCCTGACCTTCATTTCAAACGGTTTCTGTTTACTTTTCCAGATTTCCATAGCTACCAATGCATTGCATCCTCCGTTTTACCCTAATTTCTCCTCTCATTACATTTTCAAAAACTCTTAACAGATTTTACAAAGAAAATTTTCCTTTTCTAAGTTAGCATTGACTCTGCCCAGTCTTAATATTATTTTGGAAATGACCCACCACTGCTTCATTAATCGGTTGCAGTATTTTCCCTACTATACATTGTGCCTGTTGAAACCCTCAACATCGGGACCTGGCCATTGAAGGACCACAGAAAATGCTAGAAAACAAAAATTGACCCCAAAGGTAGAACAAAGTTTAAAACAGGAAATAGGGCGGAACAGTTAGTGACACATTTACGGCGCCAGTGATTGGGACCGGGATTCAAGTCCTGCATTGTCTGTTAGGAGTTTATACTAACGACAGCAGATACAATCTTTACAGCTCCAGCAATCGGGACCAGGGTTTGAGTCCCGCGCTGTCTGTAAGGAGTTTGTACTAACGGCAGCAGATACAGTCTTTACAGCTCCAGCGATCGGGACCAGGGTTCGAGTCCTGCGCTGTCTTTAAGGAGTTTGTACTATCGGCAGAAGATACAATCTTTACAGCTCCAGCGATCAGGACCAGGGTTCGAGTCCTGCACTGTCTGTAAGGAGTTTGTACTAACGGTAGCAGATACAATCTTTACAGCTCCAGCGATTGGGACCAGGGTTCGAGTCCCGCGCTGTCTGTAAGGAGTTTGTACTAACGGCAGCAGATACAATCTTTACAGCTCCAGCGATCGGGACCAGGGTTCGAGTCCCGCGCTGTCTGTAAGGAGTTTGTACTAATGACGGCAGATTTAAACGTCCCGGACCATGGGAGTTGTTGGATCACAGAGCACCAGATAAGAGGTAAAGCAAGCTGTACTGTGGTTCTCTCGAGCTCTCTCCTTTCCTAAATAGTGGGAGTCACAATAGAATCCATGGAATTTTGGAAGATGACAATCAGTGTATCTGCTATCATTGCAGTCATCTCTTTCAAAAACCTTGTGGTGTGCTAGGTATTTATTGGATTTCAGTCTTATTAATATAACGGCACTAATTTCAACCTGATGCTCAAAACTTTCACAGTAATCAAATGCAAAAGTTGAAGATGCTGGAAATATGAAATTTAAAAAAACATACTTAGAAACATGGGTAGCATCTGGAATATTCTGAGTAGAAATAATGAATTTGAATTACAATTTCTGAGATCTTCTCTCCATAGATGTCGACTGACCTGCTGAGTATCTCCAGCATTTTCTGTTTTTTTTTTTTAATTTCTGTTCCTTTTATCCCTTCATTCTCTCCAACTTGTTTTCTTTTCAATATGTGGAAAGTTATTTTGTGTGTCTTTTACCCTAACAACTGAAGATTTAATTCCTTGATTCCCTAAAGTAAGATCCAAGGTCTGATAAATTATGAAGTGCAGTACAACTCAGATTATCCAAAATCTGATTCCTAATTTATCTGGAATGTTTAAAACATTTTAGATAAATGAGGATATCTGAAATAAATCAGAAATCCTCATTTATCCAAAATTTTTTCGGAGCCAAGCTGACCGGGGACAAGGCTTCCGGCAGCAGAGAGGACCTTGGGCTCCCAGCAAGAGCAGAAACATAGAGCTCCCGGCAGGAGCAGGGCCTCAGTGGGGAAGTGTCAGTGATGAGCAGTGGCCAGCATTTTTTTTGGTGAGAATTAAACATTATTTTAATGCTTAAAAAGCCTTCCCTTGTTGTTTGTTGGTGTTTAAACACTGTTACAAGTGACTTGCTTTTGCTACTGGCTGCTTTTAAAAAATGACCAGTCCTCCAAAAATAAACATTTATCTAACCATTTTGGATAATCAGAGATCACAAGATTCACAAGACAAAGGAACAAAAGCAGACCACTGGGCCCATCGAGTCTGTTCTGTAAATCTACACTGAGGAACTCTACACTAGTTCTAATTTCCGGCCTTTTCCCCATATCCCTTGATGCCCTCACTCATGAGATACTATTCTATTTCTTGTTTAAATGCTCCCAGTGATCTGGCTTCCACTGCTGTATGCGGCAGCAAGTTCCACAGATCCACGACCCTTTAGCTAAAGAAGTTCTTCCTAATCTCTGTTTTAAATGGATAACTTCTAATTTTCAGACTATGGCCCCTTGTCCTCGATTCACCCACATCTTACCTGCAGCCACTCTATCTAAACCTTTCAAAATACGAAATGTCTCTATGAGATCTCCTCTCACTCTCCTATACTCCAATGAATACAACCCAAGAGCTGTCAAACGCTCCTCGAACGTTAGCCCCTGCATTCTAGGAATCATTCTAGTAAATATCCTCTGCACTCTCTCCAACAACATCACAACCTTTCTTAGATAGGGGGCCCAAAACTCCACCCAGTCCTCGAGATCGGGTCTCACCAGTGCACCAAGGAGCCTCATGGAGAACCCATTTACTGTATCTATTTGAAATAGTTCATTCATTCAATTCATGTCTGATTTGTGATCTTCCTCCTTCTACCTTCCCTTAACTCCATATATCTTAATAAACTTAACATAAATTTATAAGTTCCTGATTTAAAATTAAAAATCACTATGCTGTCAGCAGACATAAGGAGTTTAGAAGGGTTAAGGATGATTTGATTGCACTTTTAAAAGATATTAGGATAGATATATTGATAGGAAAGAGCCTGCAAATGGGACTAACTCAAGATGGCACCTTGGTTAGCATTGTAAAGTTGCGCTGAGGGGGCCTGCTTCTGTGCTTTGAGGGTGGATGAGGAGAGGATGTTTCCTCATGGGAGAATCTAGAACTGGAGGTCACCTTTTAGAAATAAGAAATCACACAGTTAAAATGGAGATGAGAGCTTTTTGGAACCTATCTTCAAAGTGGAAACCAAGATCTTGAACTTTTTTAAGATAATGACAGATAGAAATTTGATCACTAAAGAAATGCAAGTTTACTGGGGGAGGAATATCCCACCCCGTTAAGTCCCATATGAATTGTGTTTGTTTCAATTCAATGAGACCCCTACTCTGAAGAGAATAGGCCAGTCAGATTAACCTCTCTTTCAAGAAACTCGCCATGCTAGGAATCAATTCTTTACATTCCATCTTTTCTTTTCCAAATATTCCAGGACCCTCCTCCACAGATCTTCATAAGATATAGGAGCTGAAATAGGCCCATTGAGTCTGCTCTGCCGTTCTAATCTTGAGTTGATCCATCATCCCACTGCCTTGGCTTTCTCCTTGTAATCATTGACCCCCCCCCGACTAATCAAATAGTTGTCAATCTCTGCCTTAAGTACGTCCAGTGACCTCGCTTCCACAGTCACCTGTGGCAACAAGTTCCACAGACTCATGACCCTCTGACTAGAGACATTTTTCCGCATCTCTTTTTGCATTGAAGGCGAATCTACAAATTTCCTTTGTAATTGCTTGCTGTAGCTGCTTAGTAACGTTTACCAAAATGTCTCGCTCTCTCGCAACAACAACACTTAACTCTCTCACCATTGAAAATATCTTCTGCTTTTCTATGTTTTCTACCAAAGTACACCATTTTCTGCATGGTGTTCCATCTTTCCTGTCCTCACCCATTCATTTTGCCTATCCACACTGCCCTGAACCCTTTCTGCATATCATAATTCACACCACCTCCATCATTCTCTGTTTCTCCCCCCCCCCCCCACCAAAATAAACTTGGTTTCATTCTCCAGATTCACATTTAATTTCAGATGCCTGTGAAATGTCAGAGTGGACAAGGTCTAACTGAATATTAGATCAGAAAGAGTAATCCTTGCTTGTTCGGTGTCTATGCAGTGATTTGTTAATTTAAGCTGACCTTCAAAAGTAAGCATCATGTTAAGAATTAACTGCTTGATTACAAAACTATCATGAACAGTGATGAACTGCGCCAGTTTTACGAGTCCCAGATTTCTTCAGTAGTCTGAAATTTAGGCAGAGAGATAAACAGGGTATGGGCAGCCCGGTAGTGCAATGCGACCCGGGTTCAAATCTGCCGCTGTCTGTAAGAAGTTTGTATGGTCTCCTCGTGTACGCATGTGTTTCCTCCGGGTGCATCAGTTTCCTCCCACATGCCAAAAATGTATGTCAGTGGGTTAATTGGGTGTTACGGGTTGGAAAGGTCTGTTACTGCGCTGAATCTCTAAATTAAAATAATATTTTACAATTAGAGGTTGTGTCTCTTCAAGTTGTATGGCCAAGATCACTCCATAACTTCACGATGTGTCTGAATCTTTGAATCTAACCAAGGCAACAGCAGGTTTAATTTTCTCCAACTCCACCTGCGTTCTCTTCCTTCCTCCTCCTCCATGCTCACTCTGAACTCTTGGTGCTTCTGCTAATGGTAGTGTGTGGGTCACCTACAACAAAAGCTTCAGTTGCTCACCTAGGCTTTTCTGACAGTTATTCCCAAGCTCCAGTCACAACACTCAGGGCAAGGGTGGCAGAGGCATGAGAATATCACCCCAGTGGTCCCTCCAAGACATGAATCATCCTGTTTCCACTTCATTGCTGGGACATCCCACCAAGAACTGGTTGACCGTTTTGGTTTTGTGTGCCCGATGGAGATGTGGGGGGGCTGGTAGTCATGGTGGGGAGCTGGCTGATGGAGGACCTCAGTTTTCTTCAGGCTGACTTCCAGGCCAAACATTTTGGCAGTTTCCGCAAAGCAGGACGTCAAGCGCTGAAGAGCTGGCTCTGAATAAGCAACTAAAGCGGCATCGTCTGCAAAGAGTAGTTCACGGACAAGTTTCTCTTGTGTCTTGGTGTGAGCTTGCAGGCGCCTCAGATTGAAGAGACTGCCATCCGTGCGGTACCGGATGTAAACAGCGTCTTCATTGTTGGGGTCTTTCATGGCTTGGTTCAGCATCATGCTGAAGAAGATTGAAAAGAGGGTTGGTGCGAGAACACAGCCTTGCTTCACGCCATTGTTAATGGAGAAGGGTTCAGAGAGCTCATTGCTGTATCTGACCCGATCTTGTTGGTTTTCGTGCAGTTGGATAATCATGTTGAGGAACTTTGGGGGACATCCGATGCGCTCTAGTATTTGCCAAAGCCCTTTCCTGCTCACGGTGTCGAAGGCTTTGGTGAGGTCAACAAAGGTGATGTAGAGTCCTTTGTTTTGTTCTCTGCACTTTTCTTGGAGCTGTCTGAGGGCAAAGACCATGTCAGTAGTTCCTCTGTTTGCGCGAAAGCCGCACTGTGATTCTGGGAGAATATTCTCGGCGATACTAGGTATTATTCTATTTAGTAGAATCCTAGTGAAGATTTTGCCTGCAATGGAGAGCAACGTGATTCCCCTGTAGTTTGAGCAGTCTGATTTCTCGCCTTTGTTTTTGTACAGGGTGATGATGGTGGCATCACGAAGATCCTGAGGCAGTTTTCCTTGGTCCCAACAAAGCTTGAAAAACTCATGCAGTTTGGCATGCAGAGTTTTGCCGCCAGCCTTCCAGACCTCTGGGGGGATTCATATAGATGGAGGTTAAATTCCATGCTACTTAAAAGACAGGAATTTAGGGAGTTTATTGAATGCCAAATTAAAACATATTTTGAAATAAACACATGATCAGTGAAAGACAAATTTACATTATGGGACGCAATGAAAGCCTTCATTAGAGGGCAGATAATAAGTTATGTAACTAAGATGAAAAAGGATTACAATTGGGAAATAGAGCAGTTGGAAAAGGAGATAGTAAGTACAGAAAAGGAATTAGTAAAAAGGGATGATATAACGAAAAGGAGAGAAGTGGCGGACAAAAAAATTAAATACGAAACATTACAAACATACAAGGTGGAGAAGAACATAATGAAAACAAAGCAAAAGTATTACGAACTGGGAGAAAAAAAACACATAAAATATTAGCCTGGCAACTTAAAACAGAACAAGCTAAAAGAACTGTATTGGCATCAAGGAAAAAGGACAAACAAATTACATTTAACCCAACGGAGATCAACGAAAACTTCTGGGAATTCTACGAACAACTATATCAAACTGAAAACGAAAGGAAAGAAGACAAAATAGATGAAATTCTAACTAAAATTGAACTACCAAAATTGCAAACAGAGGAGCAA
This sequence comes from Narcine bancroftii, assembly GCF_036971445.1. Taxonomy (NCBI): domain Eukaryota; kingdom Metazoa; phylum Chordata; class Chondrichthyes; order Torpediniformes; family Narcinidae; genus Narcine; species Narcine bancroftii. The sequence continues at coordinate 232,319,040 of NC_091474.1, read as the reverse complement.
AACAGATTAATAAAACCATTTGAAATAGAAGAAATACAGGAGATATTAAAAAAACTACCAAACAATAAAACACCAGGAGAGGATGGATTCCCAATAGAATTCTATAAAACATTTAAAGAGTTATTAATTCCTCCTCTCCTCAAAGTAATGAACCAGATTGAAGAAACACAAAACTTGCCAGATTGATGTAAGACAGCAATAATTACAGTAATACCAAAGACAGGGAAGTAAGTATCCATTAATACCACCATCGTATAGACCATATCTCTACTCAACACAGATTGTAAGATAATAGCTAAAGTATTAGCAAACAGATTTGCTAACTGTGTACCAAAAATAGTAAAAGTAGATCAAACTGGATTTATTAAGAAAAGACGAACAATGGACAATATCTGTAAGTTCATTAACTTAATCCACGCAGTACAAGGAAACAAGACGCCAACAGTGGCGGTTGCCTTAGACGCAGAGAAAGCCTTTGACAGAGTAGAATGGAATTATTTATTCAAAGTACTACAGAGGTTCAACCTACCAGAGAAATATATTAATTGGATTAAAGCATTATATAAGGGACCATTGGCGAAGGTGACAGTAAATGGATATATATCAAGCCAATTTAAATTAAGTAGGTCAACTAGGCACTATCTCCCTCACTGTTCGCGTTAGCTATTGAACCATTGGCAGAACTGATAAGAACAGAAAATAAAATAAGGGGGATAAAAATAAAAGAGAAGGAATATAAAATCAGTCTATTTGCAGATGACGTCATAGTATACTTAACAGAACCAGAATTATCAATAAAAGAATTACATAAGAAATTGAAGGACTATGGAGAAGTATCGGGGTATAAGATCAACGCAAATAAAAGTGAACCGATGCCATTGAATAATGCGGATTTCACAAAGTTTAAGAAAGAATCACCATTTAAATGGCAAACACAAGCAATTCGATACCAAGGTACTAGACTAGATAATAATCTAGGCCATCTATACAAATTAAATTATCAGCCATTAATGAAGAAATTACAAGATGACTTAGAACATTGGAAAGATTTACCACTAACACTGATAGGAAGGGTAAATTGCATTAAAATGAATATCTTCCCAAGGATACAATACCTATTCCAATCGTTACCAGTTCACTTAACAGAGAAATTCTTCAATGAGCTAAAGAAAATAATAAGGAAATTCTTATGGAAAGGTGGGAAACCGAGGATAGCACTAGATAAATTAACAGAATGGTACAAACAAGGAGGCTTACAACTACCAAACTTTAAGAATTATTATAGAGCAGCACAATTAAGATACCTATCAGATTTTTATCAAACAAGGGAAAAACCAGATTGGACCAGATTAGAACTAGATAAAATAGGGGAGAATATACATGAATATATACTATATAAGTGGGATGAAAAGCTGGTGCAACATAGGAATTCACCAGTACTGCACCATCTGCTCAACATTTGGAAGAAGATTCATGTCGAAAGGAAAAAAAACAAATGATCAGCTACCAAAATAATATTTTTTTTTTAATTTTTTATTTTTTTTTTAAATTTTTTATTTTTCACACTATGAACCATACTGACCAAAATACACACAAACATTTCCCTCTTCAATATACACAGTGTTATTTTCTACCAAAATTAATATTGACGCAAAATCAACTAATCCCCTTCGCAATAGATAACCTTTCCTTTAGAGAATGGGAGAGAAAAGGGATCAAAAGAATAGAAAATTGTTTTTCGGGAAATAAATTATTATCTTTTGAACAAATGAAATGCAAATATAATATAACTCACAGTACAATGTTTGCATACCACCAACTGAAAACCTACTTGAAGGACAAATTGGGAAGCAGGCTGAGGTTACCAGAAGGAAGCAGTTTTGAATATGTGATTACAGACACAATGATAATTAAAAGATTTATAACAAACATGTACATCAAATTGCAAGAGAAAGAGAACGAGGAAATAAGCTGTAAACCCAAACAAAAGTGGGAACAAGATCTAAACATAAAGATAAAGAATGAAACATGGGAAAAGCTATGGTCTGGAACTATGAGAAATACAATAAACACAAGGTTACGCATGATACAATATAATTGGTTACACAGACTATATATCATGCCCCAAAAGTTAAATAAATGGGACCCAACAGTATCAGATAAATGTTTTTGCTGTAAGGAGGAAACGCGAACAACATTACATGCAATTTGGGCATGTGAGAAAGTGAAAAAGTTTTGGGAAGATCTAAATCAGGTATTAAATAAAATCACAAAAAGCAACATACAAAAAATCCAGAGATCTTTCTTCTAAGTAATATAAGAAGTAAAGAACTTGGCCTCAATTTGGATAGAACACAAAAAAGATTTATTATGATAGCTTTAGCTAAAGCAAAAAAATGTATTATGTCAACCTGGAAATCAGAAGAGAGCCTGAGAGTACAGCAATGGTACATAGAAATTAATAAATGTATTCCATTGGAAAAAATAACATATAATTTAAGAAATAACATCATAGTATTCGAACAAATTTGGGAACTGTACATGGAATACAACAGAGAAATCCTACCTCGGACCTCCACCACCTAAAATGACAGAATGAGAAGAAGACGAAATGAACTGACCCAGTGTGTAAAAGTAGATGACACAATTTTCTTGTTTATTTTCATTGTGTGATGACATTGTTTAATGGGTTTAATGTATCATATATGTTGAACATTGAGTGGGTGGGGAGGGGGGTGGGAAGGAGGGAGGGGGGGAAGAGAAGAAAATGACACTGTATATTCAAGAGGGAAATGTTTATGTGTATTTTGGTCAATATGGTTCATAGTGTGAAAAATTTTTAAAAACTAGATAGGGATGACCACTATCCCCCTCATTTATCGCCTTAGCAATAGAACCTTTGGCAGAACTAATAAGAATAGAAAATAAAATAGAAGGGATAAAAATAAAGGAGAAGGAGTATAAAATCAGCTTATTTTCAGATGACATCATAGTATACTTAACAGAACCAGAGGTATCAGTAAAAGATAAATGGCAAGCACAAGCAATCCAATACCTAGGGATCAGGTTAGATAATAACTTAAGCCACTTGTACAAACTAAATTATCAGCCACTAATAAAGTTATTGCAGGAAGACTTAGAACATTGGAAAGAATTATCGCTAACGTTGATAAGGAGGGTAAACTGCATTAAAATGAACATGTTCCCAAGGATACAATACTTATTTCAAACGTTACCAATTCCTTTAACAGAAAAATTCTTTAAGGAACTAAAGAGAATAATAAGGAAATTCTTGTGGAAAGGGAGGAATCCAAGGATAGCGTTAGATAAATTAGCAGAGAGGTAAAATCAAGGTGGTTTGCAGTTACTAAATTTAAGAAATTATTATAGAGCCGCACAATTGAGGTATTTATCAGATTTTTACCAGACAAGGGAAAAACAAGACTGGACTAAGATAGAACTGGATAAAATAGGGGAAAAGGTACCGGAACAAATACTTTATAAGTGGGTTGAAAAGCTGGTGCAATATAAAAACTCACCAGTAATGTATCATTTACTTAATACATGGAAGAAGATTCACTTAGAAAGGAAAAAAAAGAATTATCAAATACCAAAATTACTATTGATGCAAAATCCGCTAATCCCTTTTACAATAGACAAACTTTCCTTTAGAGAATGGGAGAGAAAAGGAATCAAAAGAATAGAAAATTGGTTTTTGGGAAATAATTTATTAACATTTGAACAGTTGAAGTACAAATATGGAATAACTCATGGTACAATGTTTGCATATCATCAATTGAAAGCTTATTTAAAGGATAAATTTGGAAACAGCTTGAGATGGCCAGAAGGAAGCAGCTTTGAATATGTGATTACAGACACAATGATAATTAAAAGATTTATAATCAACATGTACATTAAGCTGCAAGATAAGGAAAATGACATAAACTATAAACCTAAGCAGAAGTGGGAAAAGGATCTAAACATAAAGATAAAAAATGAAGTATGGGAAAAGTTCTGTTCTGGAACGATGAAGAATACAATAAAAACAAGGTTATGTATGATACAGTATAATTGGTTACACAGGGTATATTATCAAAAATTTTAAAAATGTGATTCAACATTATCAGATAGATGTTTTCACTGTAAGAAGGAAATGGGAACAACATTACATGCAACTTGGGCATGTACGAAAGTAAATACGTTTTGGGAAGAATTAAATTCTTCTTTCATTGGCTTGGCTTCGCGGACGAAGATTTATGGAGGGGGTAAATGTCCACGTCAGCTGCAGGCTCGTTTGTGGCTGACAAGTCCGATGCGGGACAGGCAGACACGGTTGCAGCGGTTGCAGGGGAAAATTGGTTGGGTGTTGGGTTTTTCCTCCTTTGCCTTTAAAATTACAAAAAATAACATACCAAAAAAAACCAGAGATATTTCTTTTAAGTTAAAATAGGAAGTAGAGAATTAGGCCTCAAATTGGATTAAAAAAATTCATTATGATAGCCTTAACGATAGCAAAAAAATGTATAATGTCAACTTGGGAAATGGAAGAGAGCCTGAGTATACAGGAATGGTACATGGAAATGAATAAATGTATTCCATTGGAAAAAAATAACATATAATTTAAAAATTAAAGTCACAATGTTCGAACAAATTAGGGAACCATACATGGAACATATCAGAGAGAGCTTGCCTATGACCTCCATCCCCTAAAATGAGAATGAAAATGATAAGAAGACAAAATGACTAGATTCAGTGTGTAATAAATAGATGACGCATTTTTCTTGTTTATTTTCCTTTGTGTGAAGATATTGTTTTATGGTTTTATTGTACTGTACATGTTGAATATTTATAGTTTTTGGAGGGGGGTGGGTAGAAAAGAGGGGGAAAAAGGGGGAGAAAAGACCACAGTGTAAATTTAATGAGAAACGTTTGTACATATTTTGGTTGATATGGTTCATAGTGTGAAAAATAAAAAAATATTTAAAAAAAAAAAAGAAGGATATCCCAGATGTCCTGGAATGGGAAGCCTCATCCTGGAGCAGTTGGGGTGGAGGCGGAGGAATTAAGAGAAAGCAGATAGAATAGAAAGTCTCATCCTTAAAGTGTGGTATCACCAACTTCTTGTACCATTGCAGCATGACACCCAAACTCCTCTGTTCGATGCCCTTACCGGCAAGTGTGTCCACCACTGCCTTCATTACACTGTCTACCTGCATTACCACTTTCAGGGAACTATGCACCCCCCAGGCCGCCCTGTTGTGGTAAGGTTCAGCACCAGTAGAGCAGCCTTCTGTGATCACTTGCGCAGAAGCTGCACTTGAGTGCTGGTGAATCTTGGACATTTTCATAAAGGTGCCTGAGCCTTGGATATCTTCAACAATGCCTGGGCACAATTGCGCAAGGTCTTGAGGAAGACCTACAGCAAATTGTTACAGATCATCACATGATAGAAATGGTCAGTGATCAACAGTGTCTGGAAAGAGAAACAAAGTTACCTTTGTGTGTGGATGACCTTTCTATATTAACCTGAAGCATGAACTCAGTTTCTCCCTTCAAATCTGCTGAACATTTCCAACATTTTATCTTTGTTATGTTACAGTGATAATTTCTGCTCTGTGAACTTCCAACACCCTTGGTAAATCTTTACGATTTTGACAAATGTTGCTTCTGCAGTACGTACCATGGAATAACTATCCTCTCTCCTGTGTTGCATAGATCAATTGCAGACTGGCTTCGAGCCCCAGACACTCAGTACTTGTTGGACTTTGTGAAGCCTGAATTTCTTCTAATGCGGGTGAGTAATAAATGTGAAAAAGCAAATGTGATGCAAATTCTTGCGTTAATGCGGTTTGCCCAAATATGTTCTCATATAATTGAACTGCAATCGATGTAGACAAATTTTATATTTGGACGAAATTGCTGACCGCGGTAGAACATACTGAACAGATAAAGGGTTGAAATTTTAAGGATGTATATTTGATAAGCTTCTTGATAAGGTGCGACCAAATACAATTGCACATGATGTTAAAGAGAAATTAATGATAAAGAGTTTATTGTCTTTTACATTGTGCAATGTACATATACTCCAAAATTCTTACTTGCTGCAGCCGAACATGTTTTTTTTTCAGAAATACAGCACAGTAACAGGCCATTTCAGCCCACGAGTCCGTGCCGCCCAATTTACACCCAATTAACCTACACCCCTAATATGTTTTGAATGGGGGAGAAAGCCAGAGACCCCGTGGAAAACCCACGCAGACTCGGGGAGAATTTACAAACTCTTTACAGACAGCTATGTTTGCGAAAAATAACTAAACTAGTATACTTTAAATGAAATTAAAAAGATATAATAAATACAACAGACAAAATAAAAGTTCACAGTTCCCGTATTCAACATTGAAAGTGGCTTTACAATAACGTAGATAGTTTCTGGTGTGGAAGATGTGGGTGACGCAGTTAGCCTCGCGGTTAGCACAATGCTGTTACAGCGCCAGTGACTGGGACCAGGGTTTGAATCCCACGCTATCTGTAAAGAGTTTGTACATTCTCCCCGTGTCTGCAAGGGTTTTCTCCGGGTGCTCCGGTTTCCTACCACCGTTCAAAAACGTACTGGAGGTTGTAAGTCAATTGGGTGTAATTAGGCGGCATGAGCTCGTGGGCCGAAATGGCCGGTTGCCGTGCTGTATGTCTAAATTTAAAATTATTAGTGTAACAAGGAGAGGTTCAAGAGCCTGCTAGTTGTTGGTAAGAAACTATTCATGAACGTAGAGGTGCTGGTCTTCACCTTCTGACCAAAGGTAGCAGTGAGAAGAATTTGTGACCATGGTAATGGGGGTCCTGTGTGAAGTTGGCTGCTTTCTTTTTTTTTTCTTTTCTTTTTTTTTAAATGTTTTATTTTTCACACCATAAATCACATTAGCCATGATATACACTTTTTCTTTTTCACACATATACAGTGACTTTTTCTCCTCCCAAGCCACCCCCCACCCACCCCCTCTCATCCATTTTAGGTATACAATCTAGGTTGCATTAAGCCAGTCAGACAATGTTGTCATTCAACAAAAATACACCAGAAATTCTACTGAGTCCATTCTTTTCTTTCCTTCTCCTTCCATCAACTTAGGTAATGTTTGTTCCCGGTAGGTTTTCGCTATTGTATTTAATGTAAGGCTCCCATACTTGTTCGAATATTTCAATATTATTTCTTAAACTATATGTTATTTTTTCTAATGGAATACATTTAATCATTTCTATATACCATTGTTGTATTTTCAAATTATCTTCCAATTTCCAGGTTGACATAATACATTTTTTTGCTACGGCTAGGGCTATCTTAACAAATCTTTTTTGTGCATCCTCCAAATCAATTCCGAATTCTTTGTTTTTTATGTTACTTAGGAGAAAGATCTCTGGATTCTTTGGTATATTGTTTTCTGTTATTTTATTTAATATCTGATTGAAATCATCCCAAAATTTTTCTACTCTCTCACATGTCCAGATTTCATGAATTGTTGTTCCCATTTCTTTTTTACATCGAAAACATCTATCAGATACTGTTGGGTCCCATTTATTTAACTTTTGCGGTGTAATGAAGTTGGCTGCTTTCTTGAGGCAATACCTCACATTAATGCCTTCAGTCAAATGGGAGGTCAGAGCCTGAATTGGACTGGCAATGTTTGGTACCTTCAACTGCATTCCTGGGCACTTGCATGACCTAACCAGGCATGATGCAAACAGTCAGTATACTTTCCACAGTGCATCTCTAGTAGTTTGATAGGGTATTTGACGACATGTTAAATCTCCACAGACTTGCCTGTATAATTTAAATCAATGGAAATCTGGGACAGAAAGAGAAAACCTGGGACAAATGGCCTGGTTTTGGCTTGTCTTATTTGTGTACCTTCAGCCTGTGCTGGAACCTCTTGTTTTGGTCCATAGGAAATGATTCAGATGCAAGACCTTGAGGAATGTCTTTGAGTTTGGTCAATGATACCAGCTTGTCAGCAATAATATTAAGCATGTGATGGAATGTGCAAGGGGGATGTTAACAATTTGTTCTGCAGAGTGCAGTTATTGAGGATTGGTGACAACACCTCCATCATTATAATCCCAAGCCCCAGCAGGCTGTGTTCTCAGCCCCTTACTCCATACCTAATAACTACTTTGTAGATGAAAAAGTCATCTAACCTTGTACGTGACAAACAAGTTCTCAGGTGTCATCTCTACAATGAGCCAAATCTCAAACCATGAGATGGAGTACAAGAAGGAGAAAGAAGGCCCAGTGGCATGGTGTCTTGACAATCACCTCTCCCTCAATGTCAGCAGCATGAAGAAGCTGGTCATGGACCTCAGGAAGTCAGGTGGAGCACACATCCCTGTTGAAGTCTATGGTGTTGAGGTAGAGCTTCAAGTTTTTAATTTTCGCCAACAATCTGTCCTGCACCAATCATATTGACGCTACGGCCAAGAAAGTGCACCAGCGGCTCTCTACCTTCTCAGAAGGTAACTCAGCATGTTCCCAATGACTCTTCCCAACTTTTATGCATGAATCATAGGAAGTATCCTGCCCGGATGCATCACCGCTTGGATCAGGAACTGCAACACCCAAGGCGCCAAGAAATTGCAGAGTTATGACCACAGCTCAGGCCATCACACAAAACTGCGTCTTCGCCACCAATTTTGTCTGTACTTCCCGCTGCCTCAGGAAAGCAGCCAACCTTTTCAAGAACTCTTCCCACCCTGGTCATACTCTCCTTCATCAGGCAGAAGATACATTTACTTGAAAGTACAAACCTCCCAATACAAGGACTGTTTCTTTCCTGCTGTTATCAGAGTCTTGAACAGACCTCTCATTGGTAAAATGATATTGTCCTTACACTGTTTTAACTGAGATTTTTTTTCTCTCTGCAACACTCTAGTCTGCACTCTTGCTTAGCGCAACGTCAGAATTAATGATGGGTTGACTTGCCATCTTGGTGCACATGACAAGAAACAATTGAATTCATTGTCTTGGTCGCAAACCATTCCAATTCTCATTTCCATTTGCACATTGGCCTGTCTGCCCTCTGCCTCCTCATCTGCCAGGGTGAGACCAAACACAAACTTGAAGAATAGCAGCTCACATTCTGTCCAGGTAGTCAACAACTCAATGGCATGAACACTGAATTCTCAATTTTCAGGTAACCTTCACCAACTCTGTTCCTTTCTCTGTCCTTCTAATCCAGCTTCTATCACACACAATTCTCTTTCCAACCACCCCGTGCCCCACCCTGCCCCATGTTACCCATTTTATTTCACCTCCCTCCCTACTCCATCTCCTCATCACCCACACACTCCCCCCACTGACTGTCCTATTCCCCTCCATCTACCCACCATCCCTCCTTTATTTGGTTCCATGCTTTCCTTTATTAGATTCCATAATCCTCACCCCTTTGTTACTTCCACTTCACCTCCCAGCCTGTTGCTATCACCACTCTTCTCTCCCTTTCCTGGCTCCATCTGCCAATCAAGCCCTCCTCAACTGAATCCATTGATTGGCTGCGAGCCCTTGCCTAATCACTCCCCCTCACCCCTTTATCCTGGCTATCTCCACTCTACTCTTTGAGTACACATGCAGGGCCTCAACTCAAAACGTCGACTGCCCATTTCCCTTCACAGTTTCTGCAAAACCTGCTGTATCTTTCAAGCAGATTATCTTCTGCCGCAGAATGTATCAACTCCAGTTAAAGAAACGAAATGTGGAATAGTACTGGTGCAGGGAGTTGTTGTATCTTCAAATTAAGTGAACAGGTAGAAATTTGAATGTTTAAAGTGCAACTGCAAGAGAGGAAAGAAAAATGGTGATTTGTTTTACCAACATGAACAAGGAAATAGCTTTAATGTGTACAAAATACAAGTTAAAGGTGAATGAATATGTGGAGATTTGAATGCCCCATTGTAAAATAAAAAAAACACGCAGAGAGTGGTGAGAGTGTGAAATGAGCTGCCAGCTGAAGTAGTGGACGCTGGCTTGAGGTTGACATTTATTGAAGAATTTGAATAGGGGGTATATATGATCCGGGTGCAGGTCAGTGGGACAGTGCAGAATAATAGTTTGGAGCAGACGAGATGTGCCAGTGGGCCTGTTTCTGTGCTGTAATGTTCTATGTTAACTTCTCTGACTTCATCCCTGTTACCTTCGTTCATTTATAGTTATAACCTTGAACGCTGTCTCAGGATCTGATCCTGGAATTAAATGGTGAGACCGCACTGCTTTCACTCCAAAACAGTTGCTCTTCTGAATTCCCTCAACTCTTTTGTGACGCACACCCACCCCCCCACCCCCCCCCCCCCCATCGAAGTCTTATATTTCCTTTCACCGCCTCCATTCTCACACCTATCCATGAATCCAGTCCCTGAGACCAGTGGCTAGTCAACCTAATCTCCAGCACATCTTTGGGAAGAAGCTGGAGACCCTGGGGAAAATCCATGCAGTCACAGGGAGAACATGCATGGGGCGAATTCCACACAGACAGCTCTGGAGTTCAGATGCTGAGGCCAACTGCTTTGTTTACAACATGTCTCTTGTCAAAACTGGCCACGGTTTGCAACTTGGGTCATTCCGACCCAGATTTGTCTGTCAAATAAACAGTCATGCTGTTGGAGCCTGCCATGTTTACGTCCAAGTGGTTCAAGCTAGGGGAAGTTGCATGGTAGAGACAGGAATCCAAAATGCTGTGTAAGATGTGATAATCTGTCCTTTTTCTTCTTTGGCATCTCTTTGATTCAGGGGGTTACATTACCTCCTTGGAGTTGTACAGTACAAGAATTTGCCCTTCAGCCCATTGTGTCGATCATGAAGCGCCTATCCATACTAATCCCATTCTTCAGTACTTCTCCCAGGATCTTCTATTCTTTGGCATTGAAATTGCTGAAGCTTTAAATGTTGTGAGGTGGGGGAAAGAGAAATGTTTATGGTAATCGGGGATCATATAGTTGGGGAATAGTCAAAGTTCCCCTTTGCAGGGATAGAGCATCCCAAAGGTTATGTTGCCTGCTTGGTGCCCGGGTTTGGGACATCTTATCTGTGTGGCGCACTGTGTGCAGTAAGCAGACGCAAAAACACAGAAAAGGCGGTACTACAAGCTTTAATCCATTAAAAGTCTTTACACCAGTTTCAGTCCCAATGGCTCCACGAGTGACTGGCCCAGGAAGGGGCTGGCTCAGGTTTACATTCCAGTCGGCTGATTGACAGCCGGCCAGGTGGAATCAGTCCCTTAGGTGGTCTTCATGCACGTACAGAGGTCACCCCCTGGAGTAGTCATATTACTACATTCACCCCTTTCTTAAAATAAGTCAAGGGGGTGGTGTGGAGTGGTGCCAGGTGGTATTTACAAGTTCAGGTGGTCCGGCGTGGCCGGGGCGGACGACAGTGTGGGTAGGGTGGTTTCTGTGTGTGGGGTGGGGGGGTGGCTGGGTGGGTCTGATCCACAAGGAGTGGGGCCCTCTGGTGAGGCGGAGAGAGGAGGTCGGCTCCTGAATCCTGAGTGGGCCAAGGGTACCCATGGTGGGAAGGTTAAACTGGGTACTCGTGATGTTGGGGAGGTGGGGCCCCTGCTGGTGCCAGATCCCTGGACAAAACAGTGACCTCACAGCCATTGGGGTATCTGATGTAGGCGTAGTTCTGGTTGGAATGGAGGAGGAGCACCTGCTCAACCAGTGGGTTAGATTTGTGGGCCCGAATGTGTTTGCGGAGGAGCACCAGACCCAGAGATGTGAGCCAAGTTGGGAGGGGAACGAGAATAGGAGCTCGTGAGGTGTCTGATTAGTACCTGTGCACAAGAGCGACCTAATGGCGTGGAGTGCGTCGGGGAGGGCCTCTTGCCAGTAGTCGATGGACCAGCCTTTGGACCTCAGGGCCAGGAGGACTGCCTTCCAAATCACCTCATTTTCGCCCTACACCTGCCTGTTGCCCCTCAGTCCGTAGCTAGTCGCGTGACTCATTGCAATACCTTGTGCTACCAGGTACTGGCGCAGTTCCTCACTAATGAAGCCAGACCCCCCAGTCACTGTGGATGAATGGCGGGTATCCAAACATGGTAAAGATCTGCATCAGCGCCTTGATAAGGGTGGCTGTGGAGGTATCAAGGCAAGGGATAATGAAGGGAAAACGGAAATAATAATCTACAACTGAGAAGAAGTAGACGTTCTTGTTCGCGGAAGGCAGGGGGCGCTTGAAGACGATACTGAGCCATTTGAAGGGCTGAGTGGCCTTCACTTTATGGGCCTGTGGTGGACAGAAGAACTGCAGTTTGCCTGCATGACTCGGTCATGGTCCAGACTTCCAGCACTTAATGAAGTGATACAGGCACAAGACACCCAGGTGGCAAAGGGTGTCGTTCAGCGCCTGCAGCTGTTCAGACTGCACATTAACACAGGTCCGGGACAGGGCATTGGGGGAGTCATTGAACTTGCCCCGGTCTGTACTGCATGTTGTAGCTGATGTGGCCAGCTTGACTCTCCAGCGCAAGATCTTGTCATTCTTGATCTTGCCATTGTGGATGGTACTGATCATGAAAGCCACTGTGCATTGGTCGGTGAGGAGGGCGAACCTCCTGCCTGCCGGGTAGTGGTGCCAATGGCGGACCTCTTCCACGATTGCCTGGGCCTCATTTTCAATGGCGGAGTGCCCGAGCTCTGAACCGTGGAGGGTCCTTGGTTGAGGGTGGCCGCAAGGGCCCCATTAGAGGCATTGCACTCCACCTGGAATGGGGTGTCTTCATCCACGGTAGGCATTGTGGCATTGGTGATGTCCTGCCTGATGTGAGCAAAAGCTGCTTGCGCCTCAGGGGTGAGGGTAAAGGTGGTGGCTTGGGCCAGTGGGTGGACCTTGTCTGATAAATGGGGGACCCACTGGGAGTAATAGGCGAAAAGCCCAAGGCACCTGCGGAGGGCCTTGAATGTGTTGGGGAGGGACAGCTCCATTATTGGATGGCTGCATTCTGGGTCAGCACCATTGACACCATGTTGCACAATGTACCCTAGGATGGCGAGGTGGGTGGTGCTGAACACATACTTCTCTTTGTTGTCCATGAGGGTCAGCTCCTCGGACGTCCGGGGAAATGTCTCCAGGTTGTCATTGTGGTCCTGCTGGTCTTGGCTGCAGATGGTGACATTGTCCAAGTATGGAAAGGTCACTCTTAGGTTGTGCCTGTCTACCATGCGGTGCATCTCCTGCTTAGTGACTCCAAAGGGAACTCAGTAGAACTGGTAGAGGCACCCGTCTGCCTCAAAAGTGGTATATGGTTTATTGCAGGCATGGATAGGGAGGTGGTGGTAGGCCGACTTTCGATCAATTGTCGAAAAGACCTTATAGTGGGCTATCAAGGTACGGGGTAGGTGTCCAGCTGTGTGTACTGGTTAATAGTCTGACTGATGACCATCCTCGGTTTGCTACCCCCCTTTTACCACCAGGACCTCGGCTCTCCAGGGGTTGGTGCTGGGGCCGATGATACCTTCTGCCAGAAGCCACCTCACTTCTGCCTTGATGAAGACCCTGTTGGCCGTGCAATAGCTCTTTCTCTTGGCAGCTATGGGCTTGCAGACTGCCATCAGGTAGTTGAAGAGGGATGGAGGGAGGTACCTGTAGTGTGGAGAGGCCGCAGGTGGATAATGGGCAGTCGCTGGGCTGTGTTCTGTGGAGTGTGAGTGGGAGGAGGGGCCCGCCGAAAGTGAGGGTGAGACTTTGGAGGTGGCACAGGAAGTCCAGCCCTTAGATGACTGAAGCACAGAGCTGGGGCATTACAAGGAGCCTGAACCCTCGGTATGTTTCCCCACCCACTGTCAGGTCTACTGAGCAGCGCCCGAGGGCCGTGATGGAGCGGTCCTGGTCAGTGAAGGCTATGGAAATGTTGATGGGATAGATTTTGAGCTTTCGTGTCCAGGCTACGTTTGGATACACGAAGCTATCAGTACTACCTGTATCAAACAGGCATTTTGTTACCTTCCCATTGACAGCGATGTCAATCATTGAGTGCCCAAGTCCATGGGAATGTCCCTTCTTAAGGTGGTGGACACTAGGACCATCTCAGGATCCGAGTTGTTGCTCCCTGATGGATGTGGTGAGTAACGGTCAGTGGCTTCCGTCCAAGGCGTGGGGTGCATCGGGTGGGCGATTGGGTATACACCCACGTTGACCATGTCATCCCGTCAATGTGGTGCGCGCTTTGCGGCACTCAGGGGCCAGCTGATCCAAGATGGCGGTGCCCTGTGGACGCATGTGGCGTCAGTGCGGTTGGATCACCCGATCAGCAGTGAAGCCAGAGATGACATCATCCGTGTGGGCAGGAGTGACATCTTAGGTGCGGGTGAAAGTCATCCGGAAGAAGATGGCAGAGCCTGGGGAGAGCACACTGTAGCGGTGTTGGCCAGTGGCTGGGCCAGAAGTGACATCGGCGGTGAGGGCGGAGTGGTGAGACAAGTAATGGCGTCACCCGGTCCTTGCACGTGGCGGCATTTGGGAGGGCGCCCAGCTGGTCACAGAGAGCCGCAGCGCACCTTAGCAAGGTGGCCTTTCTTACCACATCGGGAGCAATGCAAGTTCCTCACTGGACAGCCTTTTTTGGGAGTGCCTGTCTGACCCACACCAGGACCTACAGTACTTACAGGGGCGAGCTGCCCTGGAGGCTGCAATCGTCTCCTATGCGGTGGTCACCTGCATCGGCCAGGCAGGGGGTTGGGGGAGTCAGGCATCGAAAACTTCCGCATAATGTGCCGCAGCTTCCTGGGAGCGGACTACCTCCATTGTTCTGGTGAGTGAGGCAATGTTCTCTTCCAGCAGCTTCCGTCGGGTGCCCCTCAATCATAGCCCTCACATGCAGGCATCCCGGAGCAGTCGTTCCACTTCCCCTTCGGTCACCCCAGTTAGGGACGGGTGAGCTAACTCACACAGAGACCCCAGATGGGCATCTGCCGTCTCACGTGGTTGCAGCACCCTGTGCATGCTTTCCAGGATGGCCACCGAGGTTTATAGTTCGTGCCGTCTCTGATGGCTAGGAAAGCTCGTGGCCCAGCTTGGTGCGGAGTACCATGAGTCACTTCTGGTTCGTGTTGATCACCTCGGCCTGCGTCTGATCGATCACCTCAATCGCGTGCTTCCAGATCTCGAAGCGTGCCAGGGCATCTGGATGTTGAGAGTTGATTTCAGACTTCTGATAGTTAGAAACTTCTCCATCGTCTCTCTTTTAAAATTTTAATGGATTAAATTGTGGTGCACTGTGGTGCAGCAAGCAGACAAAAACATAGAAAAGACTGCACTGCAGGCTTTAATCCATTAAAAATCTGTACACCAGTTTCAGTCTCGATGGCTCCAGGAGTGACTGGCCCAAGAGGGGCCGGCTCAGGTTTATAACCAAGTCGGTTGATTGACATCCGGCCAGGTGGTCTTCCTGCAGGTACAGAGGTCGTCCCCTGCAGTAGGCTGGTGGTCTCATCACCACAAGCTGACCTGCAGAGGAATTTGCTGTGGGAGGGGAAAGATCTGGTTGTCGTGGTCCATGTGGGTACCAACAACGGAGGAAGAATCAGGAAAGATGTTCAGCTGAGGGAATTTAAGGACCTAGGGACTAAATTAAAAAGCAGGACCAAAAATGTGGCACTCTCTGGATTCCTACCTGAACTACGAGCAAATTGGCACAGGGTCCAGAAGATTCGAGAGCTTAAAGATTGGTGTGGGAGAAGTGGGTTTCAATTCTTGGGAAATTGGCACCAGTATTGGGGAAGAAAGCAAATGTTCAAAGGGGACCAGCTCCATCTGAACCATCATGGGGCCTGAATCCTAATGAATCACATAACTAGAACTGTGGACAGGGCTTTAAACTAAATAGTAGAGGGGTGTGCTCAATGGATCAGAGAGGGATGGATATAGTAAAAGAGAAGAGTGTGGATAAAGTAAAGCAAAAATTATAAAAAGAGAAAAATACGAGAAGAGTCAAGGGCAAAAGAGACAAAGGTTAGATTTTAAAAGCACAATGAGTATAAGGTTTCTTAATCTGAATGCCTGTTGTATTAAAAACAAGGTCAGTGAATTTGTGGCACAAATTAGTACAAAGGGCTTACCTCAGTTAATATATTTAAGATCAGGTTGGATAGATTTTTATGCAGTATAAAGGATTTAAGGAATATGGGGAAAAGGCAGGTAGGTGGAGATGAGCCCATCATCAGATCAGAATGGCGGAGCAGGCTTGATGGGCCGGATGGTCGACTCCTGCTCCCATTTCATATGTTCTTATGGGCGTACATGCCTCCACCATTATGTATTTCAAGATCCCTTGAAGTGAAAAACAAATTCCGAAGATCCTTCCTGTTCTTCCCTCGTGTCCTCTTGTTTTTCACAGCTCTACAAAGGGAAAAAGGTTCTCACTATTTGCCTTAGATGTGTCCCTCGCAACTTGGAATACCTCAACCATGATTTCCACCACCCACCCTGGAAAAGAAGCCCAGTCCATCCAGTCTCTCCTCACTCACGGCAGTATCCTAGTGAATATGTACCCGGATTGGAAATGATAATTCTCCATTATTCTCCATGGATGCTGCCTAACCAACCAAGTCCCTCTACCTCCTCCTTGTTTGCTCGAGGCCTGCTGTTCTTGTGTTTCCTATTGTCATTGAAAGGGGTGGATGTTTTCATCTGGTGGACATCAAGCCAGTGTCGCAGGAAAAACAAACAGATTTAAAACAGAGATGCAGAGGAATTTTCTTTCGCCAGAGAGTGGTGAACCCTGGAAATTTGCCACCAACGGCAGTTGTGGAGGCCAAGTCGTCGGGTGTATTTAAGGCAGAGATTGATAGGGACCCGAACAGTCTAAGTATCAAAGGTTATAAGGAGAAGGCAAGGGAATGGGCCGGAGTGGGAGAGTGGATCGCCTCATGATGGAATGGCAGAATGGATTTGGTGGGCCAAATGGCCTACTCCTGCTCTGATATCTTATGGTCTAAAATAATTAGCAAGGCTACAGCAAAAGCGATGGAATCAGAATAACAAAATGCATAGAAATGGTTGATTGACTGAATGACCAACACCTGTGGTGTAACAATTTTGGTATCCCCAAGAAAGCCTTTGACACCATGTGATGAATTGCAAGTTTTGTACACACTGCATCCATTGGCAAAGTCTAGTACAGATTCTCATCTATGAGGCACCAAAATCTCTTTGAAATTAGATTTGGTTATTTGTACTCTAGTTGTACGCTCTGCTACAAAATCTCAGCAGCTAAAACATTGTGAAGTACGTGAGGTGATTTGCAGGAGTCTTGACAGGCAAAAATTGACACCTAGCAATTTGAGGTAACTAATTGGTTTTATTACCTCCCAGAGAGAAGGGAGGAAATTAGCACATTGCCATCAGTAGGTCATAATGTAACATTGTTCATGGGAATGCAGGAGTTGTCATTCGATCAGATGGAAATACCACATTGTTTTGCTAAATATAATGTGTGTCTGATTCTTTCCTTAGACTTTGGCAAGAGGATTAATCATGTGGGATGAAATAAAGCCAAACCCAGCATGGATTAATAGCAACATACCCCCAGTAAGTACTTCTATTATTCAATATTATTTCAGTTCACTTCCACCTATTTTATTTAAGCTCCTTTTCAGGAGATTTTGATATTTCCTCAAATCTCCCCCATGGTGAACTCAGTAAAGGTTTCTTGTCTATAATTACACTTCAGAGTTCCTGTTGCAGCTACTTTTGATGCAAGGTACCAAAAACACCACGCATGTGAGATTTTGTGTTCAAAGGATGTTTTAGGTATTGATTAACCCTGATGCTGAAATAGCAACCACTTCTTATCCATTTGAAAGGATTGGGGTAAATAACACTTATATCTTTAAGAAGAGGTAAGTTACTTGAGCTGGATTTTGCATTGTTCTGCTTTTACAACTATGGAACTACAACGATGTGATAGTACAAATTGTATCAGGCATTGATCTGCTGAGTCGATAAATGATCAATTGTGGCATCCTGCACTATATCTACCTTTTGTATTTTCAGATAGTCCTCAACTTATGATGGGGTTGAGTTCCGGCATTCCCATTGTAAGCCAAAAAAGGGCAGTGTGGGGACTGACACGGGGCCGTTGGGAGAGAGTGGGGCAGTGGGATCAGTGCGGGGACTGACACGGAGACGTCGGGAGTGAGCTGGGCAGTGGGATCAGTGCGGGGACTGACACGGGGTCGTCTGGAGAGAGCGGGGCAGTGGGATCAGTGCGGGGACTGACATGGGGACGTCGGGAGAGAGCGGGGCAGTGGGATCAGTGCGGGGACTGACACGGGGACGTCGGGAGAGAGTGGGGCAGTGGGATCAGTGTGGGGACTGACACAGGGATGTCGGGAGAGAGCGGGGCAGTAGGATCAGTTTGGGGACTGATACAGCACTATTGAGAAATGCTAACCATCATAGCCGAGTCAAATTTCCAAAGTATAATACGGATTCGAACCATCGTAACTTTGAAAAATCGTAAGTCGGACCATCGTACATAGAACATTACAACACAGTACAGGGCCTTCAGCCCTCGATGATGTGCCGACCCATACATCCTAAAAAAAATCAAGGACTTTTTTTTGGAATTGGGCTTCACTAATGAAATCATTATTTTTGTATACCTTTCTGAAAGAGGAAGTAAAATATGAAAGTCTTCAGATGCTGTGATTGTAGTAAAAACACACAGAAATGCTGGAGGAACTCAGCCAGTCTTGCAGTGTCCATCGGAGGTAAAGCTATTTCTGATGTTTTGGCCTGAGCCTTTCTTCAAGGAAAGAGGTAATGACCTACCTTGAGCCATTCCAATCGCTATAGTGAAGGTACTCTCAAGGGAGTGTTGGGTGGAACCTCCTGGCAATGAAGAAGGTCCAGTGAAATATTTCCATCTCAGGATGGAGTGGGACCTGGAGGGAACAAATATTTAGAGCATGTTGAATGGGATATCAGTCAAGCTAAACTCACGCCTCCAGGTTCACGAACAGTTTTTTGAGTGAAGTTGGAGTTGCACTCATCTAGAGGCAAGGAGAGTATTCCATTGTCCTCTTAACTTGGGCTTTTTAAATGATGGAAAGGAATGAAACAACAAAGAACATCCGATAGCTGTGGCAGGGCCGAAATGACATAACCTGTCCCAAAACCAAATCTGGTGCAGGCAGTAAGAGATGGCAAAGCTTCACTCCCAGAGGAACTCAATGCCCGATTTGACCATAGGATAGGATCATCAAGGAATGTTGGAGACCCTCCACTCCCCCATGTCCCCTGATGATCCTCTCCTGTCTGTATCTGAGGGTGACGTGCATGGTGGCTTCAGGAGAATGAATCTGAGGAAAGCATCTGGTCCAGATAGAGAACTTGACCAAGAATTAAATATCTGTGTGTTGACCAACTTACCAATGTATTCACGGATATCTTCAACATCTCATTCCAGCAGGGTGTGGTACCCACCTGTTTCAAACAGGTGTTGATGATACTGGTGCCCAAGAAGAGTGCAGTGACCTGCCTTAATGACTATTGACCAGTAGCACTTTTGTCAACAGTGATGAAGTGGTCTACAGCGGATGCCATCTCACTAGCTTTACAAAGCCCTGGAACATCTGGACATCAAAGATACATTCATCAGGATGCTCTTTATCGACTTAAATGGTGTTTGACAATTAACAGCATCATCCCCTCAAAACTGATCAGCAAACTTCAAGACCTGCGACTCAACACCCCACGGTCTATATTGGATCATGGATTTCCTCACGCCTAGACCACAATTAATGAGGATTGGGAAGAACATCTCCTCCACAATCTCCCATCAGAACCAGGGCTGCATTCTTCGCCTCTGCTCTATTCACTTTACACCTACGACTGTGTGGCTCAGTACGACAATAACACCATCTGCAAATTTGGAGATGATACCACGGTAGTGGGTTGTATAAAGAAAGGTGATAAGTCAGCATACAGGAGGAAGACTGAAAGCTTGGCCGAATGGTGCACCAACAACCTTGCACGCAATGTCACCAAAACCAAGGAACTGATCGTTAACTTCAGGAACGAAAACCAGAGGTACAAGGTCAAGTGATCATTGAGGGATCAGTGGTGGAGAGGGTGAGCAAATTTCAATTTTCAGGAGTCACTATCTGGGAGGATCTGTCCTTGACCCAATACACCAATGGCATAGTGAAGAAAATACGTCAGTGCGTCCACTTTCTCAGGAGTTTGCAGAGGTTTGGTATGACCAGAAACCTTGGCAAATTTCTACAGAGATGTGGTGGAAAGAGTGCTGACTGGCTGCATCACAGTCTGGTATGGGGACACCATTACCCCTGACTATAAGACCCTCCAAAAGGTAGTGGACACAGCCTAGGACATCACAGGTAAAAACCCTCACCACTACAGGAAATGCTGCTGTCAGAGGGCAGCAGCAATCATCAAGGATCCACACCACTCGGCACACTCACTGTTCTCATTGCCGCAATCGGCAAAGACTCACGCCACCAGGTTCATGAACAGCTACTCCCCCTCCACCATCAGACTCCTCAACAACAAAGTCAATAGGGACTCATTTAAGGACTCTTACTTGTGCACTTTATTGATTTTTTAAAAATTCTCTTTGCATTGCATAGTCAGTTTGCTTACATTCATTGTCTTTTTACAGTTCTTTATTTGTTTACATGTGTAATTCCCCCTTGCCCTCAGGAAAAATGAAATCAGGGAGTTTCAGGAAACATCATGGGAGAGCGAAAGAGATTAATTAACATAAAACATTACAGCACCGTTCAGGGCCTTCAGCCAACATTGTTGTGCCGACCTACATATACCTACCAAAAAAAACCTAAACCTTTCCAACTTCATAACCCCCTATTTTTCTTTCAACTATGTACCTAAGAGCCACTTAAATGCCCCTATTGTTCCAGCTTTCAATACCACCCGTGCCAATGCATTCCAGGCACCTACAATTCTCCTGTTTCAAAAGAAACTTACCCCTGATGTCTCCCCAAAACCTTCCTCCCTTTAATTTGTACAGAAGCCCTCTGGTGTTTACTTCTGCCCTCGGAAAAGGTGTTGGCTGTCCACCTTATCTATGTCTCTCATAATCTTGAAGACCTCTGTTAAGTCACCTGTCATCCTTCTTTGCTCCAAAGAGAAAAGCCCTTACTCTGCTAGCCTTGCCTCATGTTTTCCAATCCAGGCAACATTCTGGTAAATCCTCTCTGCACCCTCTCCATAGCTTCCCCATACTTCCTGTAATGAGTTAACCAGAACCAAACACAATATTCCAATTTAACATTTCATCCTGAAGACATTTCATCCGAATCAATTCATTAATATCTGCTTTTCCAGACAGAATATTGCCAGCTTCGGCTCATGTTGGCTCTCCTGTGACTTGAGTGATAGTCCAGAGCAGAGATTCTGCAAATGTTACTGAAAGATGCAACCGTGACAGGACCAATGGAGTTTCTTGCTCCAATTTTCTCTTTATTTTACTGCCTTCAACTATACATCGTCATGTGTGAAACCATTTTGTTTTGCAGTTAAAGTATGTTGTCCATCTGAGATGCCTTTGCGGTTTATTTCAGTGTTGCCCACAAACGTTTGAGTTGTCATTCAGTAAATGATGATGGACAGTGTGTTTAGATGTTACATTCGAAACCAGAGATTTCTTTGATGATATAAACTGCAACTCTGCTTTTGCAATATGCACTCAAGGTTCTTAACAACTGACTGTTACAACAAATGCTTTCACTATTAGTTGAAGATGAACTGAGAGAATATTTCTGTTGTCACCTCAGTAAAATATTGATATAATTTTTCCTCATTCATTGTTGCCTTGATGTTCATTTGCTTCAATGGCCACATTTCTTTGCACTAAATTTGGCAGAGCAATTACTTCTTGACTATTGATGGTGCTCAACTCTTAGTGAAACTTGTACAATCCAGATTCCTTCGAAATCTCCTTAACTCATCAAGTACATTCCTTGGAAGCTCTCATGAGGCATCTGGGATCTTTTACTGCATTGAAGACACAACAAAGATACAAGTTGTTCATTTAACCTGACTTTGGGTGGTCCTTCAGGCAGAGCTGAATGATGTGTCTGGGAAACCATCAGATCCATAAGATACCGTATATGCTGGCATACAATGTGACTCGAGTATGAGACGACCCCTGAATTTCCACCTAATATGTAGGTTTTGAGCAATACTTGCTGTTTAAAGACTACCCCAAGTCTGCCACTTAGCACTGACCAGTGGAGTATATTTAATATACTAACTCACAATATTTTAAAAGCAAATTACCTAGTAAAGGTTTAAATTTTATAAGCATATTTCAAAATAAACCACCATCAGCTCCTTCAACAGGCTGTTTAAAGCCTGTACAGAGCCGATGGCAGTCAGGCTGGGCAGATGGACACCGTGGGGGAGTGCTGAGACTTTGCTGTTCAGGTTCGGATTTTAAACTTGGCGAATAAGACAGCCCTGGTTTTGAGGTGACATTTTTAACATTCAAGACCGTCTTATACACTGGCATATATGGTATCCAGCTGTTTGCAGATATAGCAGATGTCTGTTGCACCACAGCTCATCAACACAAGATCGGGACCCTCTGCAAACCAGCCCCATTGTATAACATGCCATCTGATCACAAAAATAAAGATTCACAGCAAAGTCCAGAAAAAGTAGATCACGTCACATATCTTGGAAGCAAACCTCCACAAAGACCGACATCCATGATGAAATTCACCACAGGCTTCAACATCCCAGCACAGCCTTAGGTCAGTGGAGAAAAAACATTTGAAGATCAAGACCTTATGTGTGGTACAAAACTCATGGTCTATTTGGCAGCAGTGATCCAGAAAGTCATAGAGGTTTAGAATCAGAACCCAGTTAATTGTCCTCAATGTGTCCGTTCAGAAATCTGCTGGCAGATTTTGAAGCTGTTTCTGTGGTATTGGATATTTGTCCTCAGGCTCCTGTACCTCCTTCCTGATGATAGCAGTGAGAAGAAGGCATGGCTTGAGTGCTGAGGGTACTTGATGATAAGGGCTGCTTTCTTGAGACACCGCCTCTTAATGAAGAGAAGACTAATGTCCATGATGGCGGTGCAGGCCGAATGTACAACTCTCTTTAGCCTTTTTTCTGTCCTGTTCATTGGCATCACCATACCAGTCAGAATGCTCTCCATCAGCATCTGGAAGACTTATAACATGGAAATAAGCCCTTCAGCCCAATTTGTCCCTGACAGCTAAGTTTGCTTCCTAAGCTAGTCCCATTCGACTTGCACTCCCCTGAATCTTGCCTATCCATGTATCTGCCTAAATTTATTTTTAGACATCCATCTTTATTGTCTAGGAAGGATCCAGATCAATTAGAAAAGTGGCCCAAGGAGCAGCAAATGAAATTTAACTCTGACAAGTGCAAAGTATTGCACTTTGGAAGGTCAAACCAGGTTGGGAGTTACACAGTCAATGGCGGGGCCTTGGCAAATATTGTAGTTCAGAGAGACAGAGGGGTACCAGAGCATATTTCCTTGAAAATGGCAACTCAGGTGCCCAGGGTGGTGCAGAAGGTACTTAGTACTTTTGCCTTCATCAGGCAGTGTATTGAGTACAAAAGTTGGGACCTCATGATTTAGCTGCACTGCAGAGATCACATTTAGAGGACCATGTGCTGTTCAGGTTGCCCAACTATTAGAAGGACATCAACGTGTAGGGATGCGGAGGCAATACACAAGGATGCTGCCAGAACTAGAGGACTTGAGTTGTTGTAGGCTCGGTCTTAATTCCCCAGAGCATAAGAGGCTTAGGAATGACCTTGTAGAGGTTTATAAAATCATGAGGGATGCAGGTAAAGTGAATGCTCTCAGTTTTTTTTTACCCAGGGTAGAGAATTCAAGAACTGGAGGGTGTGGATTTAAGATAAGAGGGGAGAGATTTAAGAGGGACCTAAGGCACAACTTTTTCACTCAGAGGGTGGTCCATATCTGGACTGACCTGCCACAGGAAACTAGAACCGGGTACAATTTTGACAAACAAAGGACATTTGGACAGTTACATGGATAGAAAGAGCTTCAAGGGATAGGAAGCTCATGCAGGCAAATGAGACTATCCCAGAATGCCAACTTGCTGGCATTGACGAGTTGGGCTGAATGGCCTGTTTCCTGGTGCATAACTCTGTCAAGGCTGTCAAAATGAGAAGCTGTTTTGTGTTTCTTTTCTGCACTTTTTGTCCTGGTGATCTGGGCTCCTCTGGGTGTTTATATAAATAATATAAATATCTCTCTGTGGGTGGCAAGTTCTGCAATTCATATAATTTCTGTAAATCCATTGGTCTACACTGATGTGGTGTAAATACTATGCATCAATAATTTGGAATTGCTCCAAATGTGCTTCATTTCAAACTGCTCGAAGCTTCTCTGCACTCTCATCCAGCCCTCTTATTCTAATCCCTTTAATCATTTCATTGTTTATGACTTCATCTTGAAATGTCAAGGACCTGTAGCTCTTTACCTCACCGCTCTTTCTGATGCTTCGAAAAACTCCTTAAATCTATGATCAAGGTTTTGGATTTGAGTCAGAAATTTGTATTTCTTTGTTCCATTTTGAGATCAGCGAGGCCAGCATTTGTTGGTCCTTGTGTTGCTCCCATGGATAAGTTTGGGCGAATTTAAACAAGAGAAGGTCTGCAGATGCAGTGATTGTGGTCCAAGTGCACAAAAATGCTCAAAAAACTCAGCAAGCCATGCAGCATTCTTTTTTTTTTTTTTAAATTTTTCACACCATAAATCACATTAGCCATGATATACACTATTTCTTTTTCACACATATACAGTGACTTTTTCTCCCCCCCCCCTTTCCTCCCAAACCACCCCCCCACCCCCCCCTCTCATCCATTTTAGGTATACAATCTAGGTTGCATTAAGCCAGTCAGACAATGTTGTCATTCAACAAAATTACACCCGAAATTCTACTGAGTCCATTCTTTTCTTTCCTTCTCCTTCCATCAACTTAGGTAATGTTTGTCCCCAGTAGGTTTTCGCTATTGTATTTAATGTAAGGCTCCTATACTTGTTCGAATATTTCAATATTATTTCTTAACCAATATGTTATTTTTTCTAATGGAATACATTTATTCATTTAAATTTGGTAGTTTCTTCCTTTTAATTTGGTTATGTATTCCATTAATATTTAAAGACATATAGTTCAGCGTAGCCCTTTTATATTTTGTTTATCTTCTCTTTCCGTTTTTCCATCATTACCTTTCCTCCTTTTCCATTTCTGTTTTCTTATTTTCAACTCTTTATAAGACAACATTCCTACAACATCTAACATTTTCCTTATTCTCCTATTTCTATCTTATTTATCCCCAATCTCCCCTTCACCTCCTGAGTTGGCCATGCAGCATTCTTTACGTTTTTCTCCCCCCTCACGGAGAATTTGCAGTGGAGTAGCTGAATGGAGTTAAACGAGAAAGTCTACAGATGCAGTGATTCTAATTCAATACATAAAAGTGCTGGAAATATTCAGCATGTTATTTTGGGTGGACAGTTTCAGGACCTGGATGCAGAGGCAATGAGGGATGACCAATGCCTATCCATAAGAGCATAAGATATAGGAGCAGAAATAGACCCTTCGAGTCTGCCCCGCCATTTAATCATGAGCTAGTCCATTCCCCCCCCTCAGCCCCACTGCCCGGCCTTCTCCCCATAACCTTTGATGCCCTGGGTAATCAAAAACCTATCAATCTCTCCCTTAAATGACCTGGCCTCCACAACTTCCTATGACAACAATTTCCACAGATTTGCCACCCTCTGGCTGAAGAAGTCCCTCCACATCTTTGTTCTTAGCAGATGCCCTTCAATCTTGTCCAAGACTCTTCCACCATGGGAAACACCCTTTCACCATCTGCTCTGTTCATGCCATTCAATATTTGAAATTTTTCAATAAGATGCCCCCTCCCCATTCTTCTAAATTTCAATGAATAAAAGGCCAAGAGCTTCCAAATGCTCCTCTTATGATCACCTTCTCATCCTGGTGAAACTCCTTTCTACCCAGTACATCCTTTCTTAAATGAGGATCCCAAAACTGCTCACAATACTCCAAGTGAGGTCTCACCAGTGCCTTATTAAGCCTCGATTAAGGCAATTAAGCCTTAATCGCAAAAAGTTAGGTTGCAGGTGCAGCAGGTTATTAAGAAGGCAAATGGAATGTTGGCCTTCATCGCTAGAGGAATTGAATTCAGGAGTAGGGAGGTAATGTTGCAACTGTATAAGGTACTGGTGAGACCGCACCTGGAGTACTGTGTCCAGCTCTGGTCTCCATATTTGAGGAAGGATATACTGGCTTTGGAGACGGTCCAGAGGAGGTTTACTAGGTTGATCCCTGGGATGAAGGGGTTAACTTATGATGAAAGATTAAATCGTCTAGGATTGTATTCGCTCGAGTTCAGAAGAATGAGAGGAGATCTTATAGAAACATATAGGATTATGAAGGGTATGGATAGGATAGATGTAGGAAGGTTTTTTGAGCTGGCCGGGGAAACTAAAACGAGAGGGCACAGTCTCAAGATTCAGGGGAGTAGACTGAGGACAGAGATGAGGAAAAATAGTTTTTCCCAGAGAGTAGTGAATGTTTGGAATTTTCTAACCAGGGAAGTGGTTGAGGCTGCCTCATTAAACATATTTAAAATTTGGTGAGAAAAATTTTTACATGATAGAGGAATTAGGGGATATGGGGGGAAGGCAGGTAGGTGGAGTTAGGTCATAAATTAGATCAGCCATGATCGTATTGAATGGCGGAGCAGGCTCGATGGGCCATTTTTGGCCTACTGTTCCTATGTTCCTAATAACATTCCTGTTCTTGCATGCTTGGACATATGTCAGAGATCACCTGTATACTCAAGTAAATGTCAAATTTTTTTCAGGTCAAACAGAAAGGGGTGGATGGTCGACTTTTACCAGGTTAAATTTTTGACCTCATAAGTACCTGTGTTGTTTTCAAGGCACCGGGAGCTCGGATGGCTGGGGCCAAGTGGTATGTCCGCGGTTGGGGCATTGGGAGCTCGAATGGTCTGACAGCTAGGGCCTAAGAGAGAGTCTGTGGCTGGAGCGTCAGGAGCTCGGATGGGTGGGCAGCTGGGGCAAGGATCGTGGTTGGGACCTCAGATGAGTGTACTGCTGAGGTGTCAGAAAATCGGATGGGCGGTCTGCCAGTGCAAGGATTCATGATTGGGAACTCGGAGGGGCTGGAGCCTGGGCATTGGGAGCTCCAGTTGGCGGGTTGCCTGGGCGAGGGTCCACCATCGGGGCATCACGAGATCCGGTGGGCGGGCAGCCGGGACGAAGATCTGCTGTCGGGGTGTCAAGAGGTTGGGGGGGGGGGGGTGTTAAATTTTACATGGATCATACAAAAACACCTGATTTTTGGGCCAAAAAGTGAGTGGGGGGAGGGGTTGATGATGATACGCGGTATCAACAATTACACAGATATATATGGTAGGTGGTGGGAAGACCTTGGAATATGGGGCAACGAGACACTGACCTCAGGATATCCAATCTCTATCATCCACATAATCAACGTTTAGTTTCTGGTTAATGGTGAAACATTTCTCGTTGCTAACTTTGCAGGTCCAGGTCAAAGAACAGTTTCTTTCCAATGGCTTTGAGGCTCTTGAACCTCGTTTTATTAAACTCAATCACGGAGTACTCTGGCACCATAAGGGGACTGTCTGCAATATCTTTTTCTTGGACTATGCCAATTGTGTATATTATCCATGGATCTTTTGTATCCATTACCTATTTTCAATCCCGTTTAATGCTTTTCAATTTAATTGAATGCAAACTATTGTAGTTTAAAGTACCCTGTCCAGCTGTAGCAAGCAAGAATTTCAGTGCATACAATATCTGTATATGACAATAAACTCATTACTATTGAGAGTGGTGAACACAATGTTGGTAATGCCATTGAATATCATGATTGGAGATAAGGGTTGTTTGGCGCATTACATGTGAGAATGTCGCACGGCCAGATATTGGCCCGTCCAGATATTGTGTATCGGCCCGGGCTGCTTCTTTTGCTGAGGAGTTGTGAAACATTTCTTCTGATGTTCTGATGCAAAGAAGGCTGTTGATTAGGCAGCTGCAATGGTTGGGCCTAGGGCACTGCCCTGAGGGACTCGTGCAATGGTATTTTGAGGCTAGGATGATTGACCTCCAGCAAGCACAGACATCTTCCTTTAGGTGATGCATGACCCCCATCTCTTAGGGTGCTTTAATGGTCATTAACTCCAAGAGGAGTCCTGAGGCTGCCCTCTGTCAAAATCTATCTTGAAGTCAAAGGGCGGCATGGTTAGGGCAGATGTTGTGCTGGAGAGGTCTTCTGAAACATAGACTCCCAGCATCCTGACCCTCTCAACATTCATCCCATCAATATGGACATGTATGTGGTTCCTTAGCCTCTCCTTCCTGAAATCAACTCCAAGTTCCTTGGTCTTGGTGACTTTAAGAGCAAGATTGTTGTTCTGGCACCACCCAACCTAGTTCTCTATCCTCCATCATGTTTTCTGATCCATCATTTCCAGTTATTCAGCTAACAATGATGGCGTCATCAGCAAATTTGTAGACTAAGTTGGAGCTGAACTTGGCTGCTCAGTTATGGATGTGCAGGAACTAGATGGGGGGGGGGGGGGGGAACTAGACACATAGCTTTGGGGTGCCACTGTGTTGATGGTCAGCGTAAAAGAGGTGATATTGCTGATTCACACTGTTTGGGATCGGCTGTTGAGAACGTCGAGGATCCAACGGCAGAGGGATGGGCAGAGGCCTAGATCCTTCAGCTTGGTGATCAGGTTTGAATGTTTGATGGCATTGAACAGTGAACAACATCCTGACATCGGTGTTACTCTGAGTCTGGGTGATCTAATGTAGAGTGGAGGACCAGCGAGCTGGCCTCTGCCTTTGACCTGTCGTGCGATAGGTGAACGGAAGTGGATCCAGGTCTTTCCTGAGATGGGAGTTGATTTGCTCCATAACCATCCTCTCAAAGTGCTTCACCCCGATAGACTTCATTGACACCAGCCGATAGTCGTTGAGGCAGGTCGCTTGCTTTTCTTTGACACCAGTATGCCCTGTTGAAGGGGAGTTCTGACCATTGTCACGAGAGGTTGAAAATTTTTGTTTAAAAACTCCAGCCAGTGATTCCCACAGGTGATAAGGACATGGTCGTGTTCACTGCCTGGATTCATCCTCCTGAAGTTTCTGTTTACCTCAGAGACTGGGAGCACAGTCACCATGGTCTGTTGACAGTGGCAAAGGTTATTCATTGTTCTCCATTTTGAAGTGCATGTAAGGCATTGAACACATCTGGAAAAGATGTATCACAGTTAATGAAACTTCCCTTGTTTCGCCTTGTTGGATGTAATGGTGTGCAAGCCCTGACACATCTGTCTGAGATTGCACCTTAATCCAGAATTATCCCTTTGCACTGGTGATGGTCTTTCGGAGGCTGCACCTGGTCTTTTTATATGTTTCTGAATCTCCAGTACTAAATGCCACAAATCTGGTCTTCAGTTGTTTGTGGGTCCCTTGGTTCATCCATGGTTTCTGATCAGGATTCATGGGGATAGTCTTGGTCGTAACACACTCATTCATGGATTTCCTGATAAAGTTGGTGACCAATGTAGCATATTCATTCACCCAACTGCAGACACTCACGAAGCTGTTCTTCTGCCTCCCCTGAACATCTCTGGGCAGCCTTCACTGCTGGTTCCGTGGAAGAAGGCAGGTTCAAGAACCTGTTAATACTCTTCTTGAACCTGGAGGTGCCGGAGTTCACGCTTCTGTACCTTCTGTCTGAAAGGTAGCAGAGAAAAGCGATTGTTACCAGATTAATAAGGATTTTTTATGATGTCTGCTTTCCTGAAGCAGCGTCTCATCGAGATGTCTTCAATGAACTCATGATGGGCTTGGTTAGGTTTGCCACTTCCTGCTACCTTCTGTGTTCCTGTGCTCCTGAGTTTCCAAACCAGTGCAAAGGGATAATTCTGGATCAAGCTGCAGTGTTCTTTGCACAGTGAACCTGCAGAGCTTCAAATTGAGTATTCGACAGCATGCTCTGAAATTAAAAATATCGGTGTGCCTTATTGGTTGCCACAATGTGCTGGCCCAAGAAGAGGCCCTCTGATATGAGGACACCAGGGAACCTTGTGTGATTAACCCTCTTCCCCGCCATCCTGCCACTGAAGACAGGTGCATGGTCCTTAGGCCTCCCCTTATTATAGTTCACAGTAAGCTCCAAGGGCACTGAGGAGTATGGTAGAACAGAGGGATCTGGGAATACAGATATGCAATTCTCTTGAGAGTGGTGTCATAGGTAGATAGGGTTGTAAAGAGAGCTTTTGGCATTTCTTTTAGACATGAAGCACAGTAATAGACCATTTCGGCCCACATGTCCATGCTGCCCAATTTACACCCAATCACCCTACACCCTGGTATGTTTCAAATGATGGGAGGAAACCAGAGCACTTGGGGAAAATCCATGCAGACACATGGAAAACATACAAACACCTTCCAGACAGCGCAAGATTCGAACCCCGGTCCCGATTGCTGGCACTGTAAGAGCATTGTGCTAACTGGTACACCAACTGTGCCACCCTGATATTGGCCTTCGTTAATCAAAGTATTGATTATAGGAGTTGGGATGTTATGGTAAAGTTATACAAGGCATTGGTGAGGCCATATTTGGAGTATAGTGTGCAGTTTTGGAATCCAAACTACAGGAAAGATATGAATAAAATTGATAGAGAACAGAGAAGATTTACTAAAATGTTACCAGGAGGTGAGTTACTGGCAAGGGTTAAACAGGTTAAGATTTCATTCCTTGGAGAGTAGAAGAATGAGGGGAGATTTGATAGAGGTATACAAAATGTTAAGGGGTGGAGACAGAGTAAATGCAAGTAGGCTTTTTCCACTGAGGTTAGGTGGAAATGAAACTAATGCTGGTGGTTATGACCAGAGGACATATGTTAAAGGTGAAAGGGGAAATGTTTAGGGGGAATATGAGAGAACTTCTTCACACAGAGAGTAGTGGGAGTGTGGAATGAGCTGAAGTAATCAATGCGGGCTCAAATTTAACTAAGAAAATTTTATGTAGGTGCATGGATGGGAGGAGTATGGAGTTCTATAAACTGGGTGCGGGTCAGTGGGACTAGACAGAATAATAATTTGGCACAGACTAGAAGGGCCAGAGGCCTGTTTTCTGTGCTGTAATGTTCTCTGGTTCTATCTTAGTGATGTTGAGTGCAAACTTGTTAATTCTGACTCCATGCAACTAGGTTCTCAATCTCCATCCAATCAGATCATTGCCCCTGATTCAACCTGCAGTGGTGGTGTCATCAACAAATTTACAAATTGGATTGGAACCAAATTTGGTTACCTGATCATGGGTGAAGACGGGAATAGAACAGGGGACCAAGCTCTCAGCCTTGTGGTTCACCAGCATTGATGGCCAGCAAGAAGGAGGTGATCAGCACTGATTGGGAGCTTCTTATCATGATCTTCAGGATCAAATTGCAAAGAGTCCCAGATCCCTCTGTGTAAGACGAGTATTCAACGGCATAAGGGCAGCTTCTTCCCTGCTGCCATTAAATTCTTGAATAATCAATAAACCAAAGACTCTGTCTTACTTTTCGTGCACTACTATTTTAATATTTTTTTACAGTAATGTTGTAAGATGGTTATAAGATGAACGTTTCCTCAATGAAGCTGCTGCAGAACACCAAATTTCATGACTTGTTCGTGACAATAAATTCTGATTCTGGGATTGTACGTGTATTTGGCAATAAACTCTTATTTCATTCATTCCTTCAGAGACTTTGTTTTGAGTATTCTTTAACTCTTTGCACTGAGCATAAGAGGGAATAATGATGGAACACCACAGTCTTTTTTTGAAATTTGATTTGACTACATTTTTTTTAAACTTTGCTCCGGTCTTCAGAAATAGTCTTGTTCCAGATATCACTCTCAAAATCTAACTTTGCCAACAAGCCGATGCCAGGGTGAGTCTTCTGGATTAGAATGTGCTGAATTCATTTTGTGTGAAAATGTGCTTCCAGCTTCTTCTTCATTTTTATTTGTAGATTGTGAGGCAGAACGCAGCAGATGGACAAGCGCCAGAAGGTGTTGACTTACAAACAATGCGGTGAGTTATCTTTTGGGTTTTTTATTTCTTGCCAAGGGACTGATTCATTCATGGGCAATGCTGAACTGAACTGAGTGGGCAATTAAGAATCGACCACACTGGTAGATGCTGGAGTTGTATGGGAGGTCAGGCAGGGGTGGCAAAGTTCATTTCCTGGAGGTCGTTTGTGAACTTGATGGGTTTTCACAACAATCCGGTGGGTTTTGTGATCATAACCACCAGCATTAGTTTCATTTCCAGATTGATTTACAGTAATTATTTGAATTTAAATTCTTGGCTGCTTCTGCCTCGAAATCAATGTTCCACACCTTTAGATTCCATTCCAGTAAGTGAGCATGTACAATTTCATGTCTCTGACAATTGTAGTTCACTTGGTATCGTTCTTGTATCGGAATCTGAGATTGTGGATTCAAGTCCGACTTTAGGGTAAACAGCCTACATTTTTTCCCCTCGGGGCAACAATATCAACTACCAGAGGACGTATGTTTAAGGTGAATGGAGGAAAGTTTAGATGAGACGTCAGGGGTAAGTGTTTTTTTGGACAGAGACTGGAGGGTGCCAAGAATGCATAGCCAGGGGTGGCGGTGGAGAATGGTATAATAGGGACATCAAAATGACAGTTAGTTATGCACATGGGTGTAAGAAAAATAGAGCTTCAGAGGTTTTAGGTCAGAAAAAAATGAGATTTTTTTTTTTAAATTTTTTATTTTTCACACCATAAATCACATTAGCCATGATATACACTATTTCTTTTTCACACATATACAGTGACTTTTTCTCCCCCCCCCCCCCTCCTCCCAAGCCACCCCCCCACCCCCCCCTCTCATCCATTTTAGGTATACAATCTAGGTTGCATTAAGCCAGTCAGACAATGTTGTCATTCAACAAAAATACACCAGAAATTCTACTGAGTCCATTCTTTTCTTTCCTTCTCCTTCCATCAACTTAGGTAATGTTTGTCCCCGGTAGGTTTTCGCTATTGTATTTAATGTAAGGCTCCTATACTTGTTTGAATATTTCAATATTATTTCTTAACCTATATGTTATTTTTTCTAATGGAATACATTTATTCATTTAAATTTAGTAGTTTCTTCCTTTTAATTTGGTTATGTATTCCATTAATATTTAAAGTCATATAGTTCAGCGTAGCCCTTTTATATTTTGTTTATCTTCTCTTTCCGTTTTTCCATCATTACCTTTCCTCCTTTTCCATTTCTGTTTTCTTATTTTCAACTCTTTATAAGACAACATTCCTACAACATCCAACATTTTCCTTATTCTCCTATTTCTATCTTATTTATCCCCAATCTCCCCTTCCCCTCCTGAGTTGTCCTTTATCCCTTGTCGGACAACCACATCTCCCCTCTCCATTTGGATTTGCGAATCCACTCGCAAGCGTCAACTGATTTTGCAGTGACCGCTATTTCCCCTCACCCCGCCCCCCCAGAAAAGATTTCACTTTTCATATGTCACAAAGGTCACTCTTTTAATTCCCTCCTTATTCTCTCTATTCCATTACCTTCCCTTATTAATTCTTGTCTATACTATCTATATTTTCCTCTAAGTACAGATACATTCACGTATGCACATTGTCTCTATTCACTCTTGTACCTCTTTACCCGCATACATATCAATCGTGATCATTTTTACTCTCATTACCCGTCTTCATCCCTCAGTCTATTTTTGTCTTTACCCACATACATATCAATCGTGATCATTTTAACTCTCATTACCCGTCTTCCTCCCTCAGTCTATTTTTGTAATTGTTCTGCAAATTTTCGTGCTTCTTCTGGATCCGAGAATAGTCTGTTTTGTTGTCCTGGAATAAATATTTTCAATACCGCTGGATGCTTTAGTATAAATTTATACCCTTTCTTCCATAAAATCGCCTTTGCTGTATTGAACTCTTTTCTCTTCTTTAGGAGTTCAAAACTTATATCTGGATAAATGAAGATTTTTTGCCCTTTATACTCCAGTGGTTTGTTGCCCTCTCTTACTTTTTCCATTGTCTTCTCCAGTACCTTTTCTCTTGTAGTATATCTTAGGAATTTTACTACAATAGATCTTGGTTTTTGTTGTGGTTGTGGTTTAGAGGCCAATACTCTATGTGCCCTTTCTATTTCCATTTCTTGCTGTAGTTCTGGACATCCTAGGGTCTTAGGGATCCACTCTTTTATAAACTCCCTCATATTCTTGCCTTCTTCATCTTCCTTAAGGCCCACTATCTTTATGTTATTTCTTCTGTTATAATTTTCCATTGTATCTATTTTTTGAGCTAGTAGTTCTTGTGTCTCTTTAGTTTTTTTTATTAGATTCCTCCAATTTCTTTTTTAAGTCTTCTACCTCCATTTCTGCTGCTACTGCCCGCTCTTCCATCATGTCCATTTTCTTTCCCATTTCTGTTAAGGTCATCTCTATTTTATTCATTTTCTCTTCTGTGTTGTTTATTCTTTTTCTTAAATCCTTAAATTCCTGTGTTTGCCATTCTTTAAATGACTCCATGTATCCTTTAATAAGAGAAAGTATATCCTTTACCTTGCCTTTCTTTTCTTCTTCTATTTCACTGTACTCTTCCTCTTCTTCTTCCTCTGGGTTGACCATCTGTTGTTTCTTTGTTGCCCTTTCCTTCTCTTCTTTCTTGTTTCTATTGTCTTCTGTGGTCTCTTCTTGCTGCAGGTGTTCTGCAGCTGTCGTTGCCGGCCGTGGAGATCGACTCCCCAGCTGGTCCCCCCTCCCGTCGGTGTGTTTTTTTTCATTCGCATCGCGCATGCGCGATTCCTCGCGCATGCGCGGTTGCGCACTTTTACTCGGCTCAGCGAGCCATTTTTGTAGTCCATTATTTACCGACCTGAGGGAGCGGGTTTCTCTCTCCGCAGCGGGCCTCTTTGGACAGGTAAGGCCTTCACCTTTTTCCTCCTTTGTCTTCTCTTCCTCTCTTCTTACCGTTGCTTTCGATTTTTCTTTTTTTGTCGCCATCTTCTTTCCACCTTTATACTCACTTTTCTGTAACTTTTATTTCTGTGCCTTTGTGTTTTCCTTTGTTTTTCCCGACTTTTCTGGAGAGGGCTGGAGTTCACCGTCCGGTCACTACTCCATCACGTGACTCTCCAGAAAAAAATGAGATTGTTGTGGGTAGATATACATAGGTTACATGATGGGCTGAAGGGCCTGAACTGTGTTGTAATCTTCTACGATCTAAGAATTGAACGCAAAAACCTATTCTGCAACACTGCTTTAAGTTCAAACTTGAGTCTTTTGAGCATCCAAATGAGGCCCCATTTACCCTTTCAGGAGGATGTCAGTGACCTCCTGGCACTATTTCACCATCAGCTCATATCATTGTGTCAACTGGGCATTGTTAAATTGCTGTTTTTGGGGTATTGCTGTGTCTAAGTTGGCTGGCACATTTCCTCCATTACAATGTTAATAACCTTGAAAAGTTAATTGGTTCTGCAGCATTCTGAGACTTTTTCCATTGTAAACCTCCCACAAATATCTAGTCTGTTCCGTATCAGGACTGTTCACAAAGTGCATCACTAGCAAAAGACCAAATTTACTTTTTCCATCTTGGTGCCAGACAAGAAATTTAACTCAGTTAAGGTTTTAATCAGAACAAGCTTTGGAAGGTTCCTACAGATGTTCCACTCCGTTTAAGAATTTTATGCCAGCGCCCGGTGTATCATTCAGTGCCGTGACTTGCATTGATGGTATAGCTTAAACTTAAAAATAACTACAATTTATTTTTATCATGGGTGTAAAACATCGCTTTTGTGCAAATGTCTTGGCTTAAAGTCTTTGCAACGCACCTGCTCTCTGTACATTGATTGTTGGGGCATTGTGAAGCTTGTCTGCTCAGGTGATTTAACAGAAGAGAATGGAGGAGACCTTCTATCGGATTAGTCAGGGGAGTAGGTTGCTGATGTGATTAGGCCATGTCAGCCTGACCTGCATGTGTCAGAAAATAATCTACAGTAGTGGAAGCCAAAGTCTAATAGGGATGGAGAGCTGACTGTTTTGTTTGGAAGAAAACACCGCAGATTTGCAATGTTTAGTCTTAAACCCACTTTATTTTCAATTTCAAACCTAATTGGGCATCAACTTATTACTACTATTTCACATCACAGGACGTAATAGCCTGATGATTAATGAACGATTGATCTGAACCTATTAGTCTGAATTCCTCAACTGAAGAATTTAAGTACCACTTTTCCTAATAGAACTAACAACTGATGATAGAAACCCACTTGGCTTCAAATGTCTTCTGCTGTTCCTCCCTATGGTTTATCTAAAATTCTCAGCATTACCAATATAGTTTACCTATTACTGCTCTATGAAATGCTCTGGAAAGCTTCTTATTTTGAGGGACAGCCTGCAGTATTCACATTTCTCAAATGAATAGTAAAAAGGTTTACAGTTTGTAGTTTTAAGCAAATCTTTATGAAAAAAACAAAATTAATTATCTTGCTTGTGGAATTGTCTTGGTTGGGATATATATATTTATATATAGATATATATGTATATAAAACAAACTGGCTTCTCAGGAAACAATGAAGGCGGAAATCCAGAAATGTTTGTGCATATTGTGCAAGCTGGGTTATGAATGACCTGACATGGAAATCGGTCTTTTCATTGATTCATCCATTTATCCAGCTGGTAATAATAATTAAATGTTCATTAATGGCTTGCTACAATTTAATTATGAATACTTTTGAGATGCTTTATCTATGAAATTAAAGAATGATCAGATTAATGTTGTACAATATGTGTTATTATAGAAAATAGAAATTTCTGACAGATAGAAAAATTGGTTTTCAGGAATGCGGCCCTGGAACTGCCTGTTTCTATATTTCAGATTTGTAAAGATAACATCTCAAAAATGTTAAAGTGACTGATCCACGCCCATATTGATTACCTTTGCTTATGCACAAAACTTTTATCTGGATTTCCCAAGAAGCCAGTGTTATTTTTTTTTTCTCTCTCTCTCTCTGAATCAGAATCTATTGTCATGAACAAATCATGAGATTCGATGTTTTGTGGCAGCATCACAGTCCAAACATTTATATTGTAACCGTCTTACAACATGACTCTCAAAAAAAAAATCAGTGCATGAAAAGTAAGACATGTCATTTAGCCAGAACACTCAGTAAGGAACAAAGTTGCACCTCATGTAGTAAATCCACAGCTTCAGATGCAGTTTCCCAGATTCTGGAGATAGATGTATCCACTTGAGCACTGATTTTCCATCCTCTTGTTCATCCCTTTAAACTGCCTTGTCCAGTTGGAATAATTAAACAGTGCAATTTGTCTTTTATGTCTTGTCCTTCAAGTTCCCTTGCACCTGACCATCAGAGGTTGCAATATGCAGTGTATCAGACCTTGTGCATGTACCAAATGTAGTAGATTTCATCAGAATTGTTATTTCTTTATGATAGAAGGAGGCTATTCAGTCCATCGAAGCTGTACCAGATGTCAGGGCAATCCTGTTTCCCTCCCTCCCCCCCCCCCCCCCCCCCACTCTTCCACTCTTCCCTGCAACACATTCTCTTACATTCCCCTCCCGGCCACCTACGATGGAGAAACTTTCATCAGCCAATCAACTCAACGTGATCATAATGTATTTAGGGCACACAGGATTCACCAAGAAAGCGTACAAACTTCACACAAGCAGCACTGGAGTTCAGAATCAAGCTCTGCTTGCTGGAGCTATGAAGCAGCTATGCTCCCTGCAGCACTGCTGTGCCACACCATCATCACTGTGGGATGAACTGCCGAATGCAGGACTTAGGGATTGAAATTTTTTCTGCAGAAGTCAGCCAGGAAGATGATTTCAGAACTGTTATGCACCTCTCAATGTCATTTTTTTAAAAAATTTGGAGATACAGGCCCTTCTGGCCCATAACCCTGCACCTCCCAAATACACCCAAGTGACCAATTAACCTACTCACCCTGTACATCTGGAATTTGGGAGGAAACTGTAGCACCCAGAGGAAACCTATAGGGAGAATGTACAAACTCTTTACAGACAACACTAGATTTGAATCCAGGTGGCTGGCCCTGCATTAGCGTGCTAATACCCTTACACTAACTCTACTGCCTTATTCTAACCGTATAAATAGTCAAGCTGTCTGTAAGGGGTTTGTATGTTCTCTCCGTGTCCGCATGGATTTCCTCCAGGTGCTCCGGTTTCCTCCCACCCTTCAAAACGTATGGGGGTTGTAGGTTAATTGGGCGGCACGGGCTCGTGGGCCAGAAAGGCCTGTTACTGTGCTGTATGTCTAAATTTAAAGCTCTCGATCATCCACTGACCAGTTTATCACCTTGCTTGCATGGCTGACTGTCTGCCAACTTATCAATCGCAGCCTGCAGATCCCTGACAGCCCCTCTTCTTTTACCTGGCCATCACTCCCTGTGGCACTGAGGCAAATTCTAAGTCCTTGCATTGTCTCCGACTTTGCATTATCCTTCCCTCAACCTGGATGATGAGGAGTCAGCTGTATGTGAATAAGTTGGTGCTGTTCTTTTGAATAATTTTTTGCATGTTATTATTGCTCGCAGCCAAGCTCACATCAACATTATTGCGGGTGCCTGCATGGCAATGGGCCTGCGATTTGCAGGATCTTCAAATGTAGCAGCTTTCAATTGTTTGGTAAGTAATGCTGCATAACTAAAAGCCCTTTATTAAAATAATTATTTATGAGGCTTTATCATTTTGTAGCTGTAGGCTGCTGTTTTCAAGTCTTATATCAAATTAACTCTTGTTTTCATTATCTAGTATAAATATGTGAAAATGTTTCTGGAATCTGTCTCCTCACCCATGGCTGTACTGGTAAGTCCCAGCTCCTCCAAACCCCCTACCCAAACATGGGCACACATATTTTTATAATGATTTCATTGTTGTAAGATTAATATAACAGCAGTGCTTCTATTTTTAAATTTTAAATTAGACATACAGCACTGTAACAGGCCAATTTGGCCCTACGAGTCCGTGCCGCCCAAATTGCACCCCATTAACCGATTACCCGGTACGTTTTCGAAGGGTGGGAGGAAACCGGAGCCCCCAGAGAAAACTTACGCAGACATGGGGAAAACGTCCAAACTCCTTACAGACAGCACGGGATTCGAACCCAGGTCTAGTCCTTATAGCTGTAAAAGCATCGCGCTAACCACAGCCCAAGGTTAGGTTGAGGTATTTCCTCCGGGTCTATGCCATTAAATCCATCGGTCATTTCACAGAATATTTTTAGAGTAAGAGAGAGTACTTTGTGCCATCATTCTTGAGGTTAAAAAGCTTTAGTGTTGGTTAATGGCAAAAGGAATCAAAGTGAAGTTGAGTGAAATGCACGAGTGTGCTGGGGAAACTCAGTAGGTCATGAAGCATTCATAGGAAGAAAGGGATAACCGATGTTTCAGGCCTGTGACCTTCATCAGGTATGAGAAAAATTGGTGGGGGAAGGAAGCGGAAGGGCAAGGAGCACAAGGTCATAGGTAAAGGGTGGGAGGTTAAAAGAGATAAAAAGCTGACATGATAGGAGGAGAGGGCTGAGGATTGCCCTATGATTGGAGAAGGAGTGGAAGGGAGACAGAGGGATAGCAAAAGAGAGAGAGAGAGACGCGGGGGGGGGGGGGAAAGAGGTGAACGAAAATTGGTGAAGTCGACATTAATGCTGTCTGGGAGATGATGGGCATTTTTGAGGGGGAATAAGTAGCAGAACTTGAAGGGAATAGAACTCATCGGATTGCTCTGCTGGGATGGGCCAAAATAGCTCAAGTGTCATTAAAGTATAAACTCAGACCACATCTGAATGTGGGTCCCAAAGAAGACGTTGCAATCTCTTCTTTGGACTGCCTTAATACTTAGATTTGAAAGTGTGAACCACAAGAAATGTGTCCTCTGGAGAATGACCCTGCAGATACTGGAAACATTATTTATTTTATCAACAGCCATCGTGATGTTATTGCGCTATTACATTTTTGTTAATTCTTTCTGCTGGATGCCATCAGGCTGGAATCATTTGGCTAAACCGACCACCATGGTGCAGAATATTAGATTAAGATTTATCTTATTGACAGATCCAGAGAAGTTTCTTTTTTTTGAAGAGTTGAAAATCTTTGGAAAACTCTGAAAATGTTTGTCAAGCCAAGAAAGTGATTTTTTTTTTCTTACGCTGAGCAACTCAAGTGGCTGTGCGATTTGTACTTCTGTTCCTATTTCTTATATAATATCATCCATAGCTGATAGATGGCTCATTGCAGTCTGGAAGAAACTTTTGGCAAATTTTCATTGCTTTTCTGTGGTCATCCTCAGTATTTGGCAAAGTTAGCGTAGCGGTTAACACGATGCTATTACAGTGCCAGTGACCCAGGTTGGATCACGCGATCTGCAAGGAGTTTGTACGTTCTCCCCGTGACCTGTGGGTTTTCTACAGGTGCTCCATGTACATAGGTTAATTTGGTTTCATTGGGCGGCATGGATTTCATGGCTTGAAGGGCTTTCAACTGTGCTGCATTGTTAAAAAAAATTTAAATATTCTTGTAAAGCCTTTGAGTTGAGAAGGCTGAGTCACTCAATATTTTCAAGGTTCAGATGGACTGAAGGGGAGTTGAATGTTCTTTCAAAAAATTGGTTCAACAACTTTAAAGTTGTTTTCACTATTTATCCACGTGATTGGATAACCTGCAGCAGTTAATTAACTTATCAGTGTGCCTCCAGGTTGTGGGAAGAAACTGGAGCACCTGACCGAAACCCACACTGACACAGAGGGAATTCGAGAGCTTGGGATCAAACTCAGGCTATCTGAGCTTTCACTGCTGCACCATCTGGCTGCCCTCCAATTTTCTGCCTGTTCACCTCTTCATTTAACTCTCCTACCACAGTCTTGAATACAGAGTGATTCAACTTCCATAACTCTCCCTTGGAGAGCTGAGGATTCGCGATTCTGAGAAACAAACTCTCCTTGAGTGAATGGCACTTTATTCAGAAAATATGATCTTCAGAATTAGTTCTCCTGAATCATCTTTTTCAGTAAATTCGCCTCCTACTTTTGCAAAGTCCTGCGGTAGTAAAATAAAAAGGGAATGACTTTGCTCAGACGGAACAGGTGAAGGCGTTTGCATGTCCTCAGGACAGTGGGACCACATGAAGATTTCTCTGAATCGGAATAATGAGATAGTTTTGTTAGTGCAAGGATGTTCCCAGTTCTCCCGAATCTACTGTTTCCGTAAATTCTCCTCATGGTTTTGTCAACTCCAGTTGTAGGCACCAGTTTCCTCCTTTCATACACCATTCCCTTTGCAGTAAAGGCCAATACAGGGGGTATTGGTTCCATTCCTAATTACTCTCTGCAACAGCATGCCAGCTTCTGACCTTATGTACAAGCATGCTCTGTTGCAACGTTCAGTCAGTCTTACTATTTCAATAATTTTCTGATTTTTCCATTCTTCCCTCTGAAGTGGATAACTTCACACTTCTCGACATTACACTGATCCAATCACTCCTCCCCCACCAAGTGAAAATAACCTTAAAGAGGAGCTGGAGAGAGAGAGAGAGAGAGAGAGAGAGAGAGAGAGAGAGAGAGGAAGTTGCAGGGCTGCAGGGAGAAAGGGAACAGGACTGGTTTGATTTCTCACCTGGGAGTCAACATGGACTCAATGGCCATGATCACATTGATCAGAGGATGCTCAGGTCAGGCTTAACAAGCGTAGAGGCAGAGGGCGGAAGAGAGAAGAAACTTGTCGGCTTTCACAAGTGCCGCGAGACCAGCGGAGTTCTTGCAGCATGTTGTGTGTTCTTCCTACAGTCACGACGTCCGCAGACTTACGTGTTTCACACCTTTGCTTTCTACAGGCTGGTCACCACAACCTGGAAACTTGTCTGAGTGTGGTTCTGCTGTCCCTTGCCTTAGTCATGGCAGGCACTGGGAACCTGAAGGTCCTCCAGCTGTGTCGATATATGCACAAAAGGACAGGGGGAGAAATGAACTACGGATTCCACATGGCCACACATATGGCCCTTGGCCTCCTCTTCCTGGGAGGGGGAAGGTAAATTGAAACTGTTTTATTTGAGCACCACATCAACCGTATTGTGTTCAGTGCCAGGCCTTTTGGCATGGAACAATTATACTCTTCCTCTTTGAGTCCTCAATGGAGAGGTCGATTGAAAGACAAGACCAGCAGTTGTGGAGACAAGGGGAATCGTCCAGAACAAAAATCTGTAAATCTACAACAATGAACCATTAGCAGATCAGAAAAAGGGAGCAAACAAAGGAAAGATTGAAAGAGGACAGAGATTTACCAGGATGTTGCTGGGACCTAAGGAACTGAGTTGCAGGGAAATGTTAAACAGATTGGGTCTCTATTCCCCAGAGCATAGAGGGGAGATTTAATTGAGATATTCAAAATTATGAGGGGTTTCGGCAGAGCAAATGCAAACAGGCTTTTTCCACTGAGGTTAGGTGAGACAAGAACGAGAGGATGTGGGTTCAGGGGGGATAGTTTAAAGGGGGGTCTTTCATGCTGAGTGGTGAGAGTATGGAATGAGCTGTCAGCTGAACTGGTGAATGCAGGCTCAATTTTGACATTTAAGAAAACTTTGGATATGTATGTGGATGGGAGTCATATAGAGGGCTATAGACTTGGTGTAGGTCAATGGGACTAGTCAAAATAATCATTCAGCCCAGACTAGATAGGCCTGTTTCTATACAATAGTGTTCTGTGGTTCTTCTATGGTTCAAAATTGATATGTTTTCACCAGATGCAGGAAACTCCCACAGTGCCACATCTTACATTGTTTCTCATCACTGCCCCAGTTCAAGCAACCTCCCATTGTCCACAGCAACCATCTCATCCCCATTATGGTTGTCAATAAGGGACAATTTTGCTTTCTAGGCCCAGGCCCACCAGGAATCAGATAAATATTAGCTAGATGTTTCATAGGTCTATAGGATACATATATTTGCAGTTATCTGCATTGTACATTGAATTCAAACCTCAACCTCTTACATGTGACAATAAACGTGAACATGAGCTTTTAAATTTTTTTTGAGGGGGTCGGGTGGATTGAAAATATTTCCTTCCAGAATCATCAATGATCATCATTTTTATGAGTGGAAAATGCCAGGAATTACCATTAGCCATTCTTGCCCTTGTTCATGGCAGACTTGTCAGTATCTGTCAGGGAAAGTACAGGTGAAACGTTTATGTTGTAGAATCTTTGTCAAAGCAAATGAATAGTTGTTCTCCTCCCAGTTCAGTGAGTCCAGCACGCAAGTGCGGCTGTACGTCACAGGTGGGACCAGTATTTTGTTAAGCTTGTGATGCTTTTCACAGTTGAATCGCCCATGAATGTTCACCAGCTGAGATTAACCGCATGAGGAAGATGCCCAAAAGGTTGCAATGCACCATGACGCGAGATGATGGCCTGAAGAAACTATTTTAAAGAAGAGAATACAAATTAAAATTGATAGGATGTCAGTTTTTCGAAGTTGCCAAGTTGATGTATGTAGTCCAAAGGGGAAAAGTAGCCGTTGTTCAACTGTCAGGTAGAGCATGTGTGAGTTATATAGGAAAGCATTTTACAATGTCAGGGATTCATTGTTGTACATATACCAGACAAACAATGTGTAATATATTTATTTTGTTTCCATTTCCTTCCTATTCACTGATGTTCACTTATCATCCCACATATTTTTATAAATATGATTATTTATGTGTTCTTTGTGTCCTGTGTATTGTGTTTTTTTTTTGTCCGTGCACCATGGTCTGGAGA
Source organism: Narcine bancroftii (assembly GCF_036971445.1). Classification (NCBI taxonomy): domain Eukaryota; kingdom Metazoa; phylum Chordata; class Chondrichthyes; order Torpediniformes; family Narcinidae; genus Narcine; species Narcine bancroftii. The sequence continues at coordinate 232,275,077 of NC_091474.1, read as the reverse complement.
GATGCTGTTTTGTTAGGTTGTATGTGTGCAGTCAGATGATAATGTACTTGATCTAGATTACTAGCCTGAATATGCCTGATATTGTCTGATCTCAGAAGCTAAGCAGGCACAGGACTGGTCAGTACTTGGGGGAGAGACCACCTAGGAACACCAGATGCTGTAGGTATCTGTGAGGAGTGCTGGACAAAGTACCTTATGATATACAAAAGTTAAAGAATTTCATGTATGTTACATTCTAAATGTAGTACCTTTACCTTCTCGCTTGTCCAACTCCATTCAGCAAAGTCACTCATCAGGTCCTGGTTTGATTGTCCTAACAATCACATCCATGTCAGCCATTCTGTCCACCTCGCTCGTCCTCCCATCTTGAACACACATCGTTCCCATCTGAATTGCCTATCTGACCCCACCTTGCAGTGCTTGCCCACCTCCCATCTTGCTCGCGTACTGCCTCACCCGACCCCATCTTCCGCACCTAATTTCAACTGCACCCAGCCTAATTAGTCTTACTCACTTATCCCTCGCTGGCCTGTTCACAGATCACTCGTTACTCAACACCTACAACTGCACATCTATCTCTTCAGTCACCAGTCTCACCCACTGTTCCAATCATCTCATCACTCAATGCACATTAAACGCCCACTTTGCTGATGCAGCTTCCTCCCCTCCCATTACTTACCTTCATCTCATTTGAGACCCACCTTTTCTCATAGCTCAGCAGTACACACTGGTCTGGAGATGATCCATGCTACCATAATGATGTAAACTTCTACCCACGTTTTCTAAAATGATTGAAGGCAGTTAAATTTGCGGCTTTACAAACCCTTCTTTTAGCAGTTATTTTTTTAAAGAAATGAGTCTTCCTGCAACTGTTTTCATTTGTATTTTTGTTGAGCCTTGTATGTCCATTTAAATCTTTTACAGATACTCCATGTGCACGTCCAATTCTGCCATTGCAGCTCTGCTTTGTGCACTTTATCCTCGTTTTCCAGCTCACAGCACTGACAATAGGTAAGTGCTCCTTCAATAAATATAGGATTGTACCAGCACTTTTTTGTAATAGAGTCATAGAGTAATGCAAATTAGAAACTTGCTTAGTTCGTGTGGTCTAATCAGAGTTTTATAGAGGGCAACATTACCTCGCAGCTATTGTATTCAATCCCCTGAGACTTCTTGGCCACCCTTTCAACCTTGAAGGATCTATGGACCTGGACCCTGAGATCCCCCTGTTCCTCCACACCTCTAAATATCCTACCATTCACCATGTGCTCAACCTTCACACTTTTCTAGATTGAACCCCCATCTGCCACTTCTCCACCCAAATCTGCATCCTATTTATATTCAGATGTAATCTGTGACAAACATCTACGTAATCCACAACATCTCCTAACTTCATGTCTTACTAACTCTTGTCCTCGGTGTTCTTTGCGAAAAAGACAAGCATCTTCTTCACTGTCTGCCAGTATCTACCAGTCAAGGAGCAATGTACTTTTACCGCGCCCCCCCCCCCACCCCAAGTCTATGGGTACCTGTCATTCACCAGATTCACCAGGTGTTTTCATTTAAACTCCATCTGACATTCCTTTGCAAGCCTTGTAAAAGTCACCATGATAACATCAAACACCCTGTCCTCATTAATCCTCTTAGTTACCACTTAAAAAAAATCAATCAAGTTTGTGAGACAAATTTCCCACACATGAAGACTGTCCCTAATCAGTTCTTGCTTTCACAAATACAGATAGATCCTGACTCTCGGAATCCCTTTCACTAACTTTCCCACCGCTGTTGTTAGGCTCACCAGCTTGCCTTATCCTTGCAGCCCTTAAATAAAGCCACAATTTCAGCCACTGGCACTTGGGCTAGGGAAGATACAAAAAAAATTCTGCCACTTCACAGCAATCACTTAACATACCAACTCGCACATCTTTGGGGTGTGGGAGAAAACCTGATAACTTGGTCAAATATGCTCTGCTCCCCCCACATAAAAACTTAACTGGTCAAGTTGGGAAATCTCTCAAGGGCAGCGAGCCACCCTATGGCGGGAGCAGCGATGTCTGTTTAACTAATTTATTTCAGCATTATTACAGCTTGTGGACCCCCCCACCCCTCCCAGTTACTTTTCAAGCCTCCTCCATTCCCCTTCCACCACATCACCAAAATGATCATGCCTCACTGGTTTGATGGGTAGGATTTGAACCCTCAAGTGTTCTGGGTTCAAATCCCACCTCACCCTGAGCACAAAAACAGGGCTAACGTTGTAGCATCTGCTGAAGGAATACCTCGCTGTTGGAGGTGCCACCTTTGGAATGATACTCCGCTCATGCACCATGTGGCATCATCGTGAAGCAGAGCAAGGGACAAACTGCCCAGTGTTCTGGTGGATACTTCCTGATAATAGATTATCAGGTTTGTGGGAGCTTGCTGTGCAGAAATGACACTCAGGTTCCCCAGCGCCCTTGAAAACAGGAGGCAGAAAAGCAATCCGCTGGAGGATCTCAGTGGGCCAAGCAGCATCGGGGGGAGAAAATAGCAGTTAATACAATGCCAGCATCCCAAATTCAAATCTGCAGCTCTCTGTAAGGATGTTATACGTGACCTGCATGAGTTTCCTCCGGGCACTCTGGTTTCCTCCCATATTCACTGGGTGTAAGTTGGCTGCATGGGTTTCAGGAGCTGGCAAGGCTGTATTGTTAAATTTTTAAAAATAATAAAGTTAAAAAGAATGTTTGACCTTTCAGGTTAGAACTTTCATGAAAATCTGAGCAGAGAATTTATTTTCTCCCTCTGATGTTGCACAATCTGCTGAGTTTCTCCAGCAGGTTGAATTGTTTTGCTCCAGTCACTTCAGATACTGAAATCTTGTGGATAGACTTGAAAGTTACTTTGGATCTCTGAGGCACCCAGCAATCAAAGCAGCAAGAAACCAGGGAGGGAAGGAGATGTCGATCAGCTGAACATCTTAATTTATAAAAAAAAAAAAAATTTGTACCCCGTGCTGCCAAAATACACCCACACTACCAATCAACCTATTAATCCTATATGTCTATGGAATGTGGGAGGAAACCGGAGGGCTCGGAGGAAACCTATACAGGTCACGGGGTCACCAGTCAGCTGGTGCTGTAATAGAATTGTAAGCACTCCACCAACTGTGTTGCCTTGCCTTCCAAGTTCGAGTCTTTGTACAAAATCCTTACATAGAATGGCAGATTTGAACCCTTCCTTTTCCTACCAATCCTCCCCTGACAATTCACACAATTTCAACCAAGCATGCATGTTATCATCTTGCTTTTCATCACACCTGATAGCTATCAACTTCCTGTCTCATACTTACCTGCCCTCTTGCTTCCTCTTGCCCCAATATAATTAGCTCTTCCTGTCCCTCAGTTGTGTGTGTTTGATGTCTCAGGATTGGCTTTGAGAAAAAGGATAATGAGGAAGATAAAATTAGATTATAAAAAAACACATTTGAATGCTATTAGTAATATTTATCCTCTTATAAACCATAATTGCCATAATTGACCTGATATTTTATTATTGTATGTAGATATGTTTTAAAGGAGATCAATTGGGGCAGGTTTTTGAGTTTAGGTCACATACAAACACTTCAAAACAGATCTAATTTAAATTGCCAGAGCTCTGCTCAAACCAGAATCCAGGCTCTGAGTGCCTTTGCAAAAACTTTGAAGAAGTCCCTATAGGGACTTCACAAGTAGGTGTTAATGGGACATGTTGTGGAGTAATGGATTATTGTTTTGGAAAGAACAGATGAACCAACTGATTAGGTCTGGAGCCGCAGTCTTAATGCAGTTGGCTGTTCTAAGAGGGGCGTGTGGTTTTTTTTCTGAGGGGGAGAGAGAGAATTCAGATCTACAGTTCACCAGCAGCTGGGACTGGAACAGGACAAGCTGGCAGACTTGTGGAAACCCAATTTTGAAGATGGATTGTGAGTTCTTAGTTCAGCCTAGTCAAAGCCCTTGTGGTTCATACAAGAGGAAATGGCTGGCTGTATAATGTTTCACTTGAAATAAGGGGAAACAGAAAAACAACTCTGGTGACCTGAAAGAAAGAGGTTATCATCTGGAAAACCCTGATGGGGCAAGTTTCTTCAGCAAGACACTGGAGTGACTGATTGGAAGGAATCAGTTGTGGGTGTTCAATGAGCAACAAATCTCTCAACAAACCAACAAGAATCTTCCTGAGTGATCGTTAACCATATACCTTTCAAGCACCAAAGCCTGATGAAATTCATAAATGTTAAATTCTGTGCACAGTATAAGAATTGTCTGCAACCAGTGAACTTGGAGGAGTGAGAAGTGAGATTGGACTGTGAATCAAAGAACTTTTCTGAATTTACACACACATTAAATAGACATGCACTTTGAATTAGAAGGGGGTTAAGTTAATAGTAATAAGTTAGAGTTTGATCCTATTTTCATGTTTAAAGATAATTAAAAGCAACTTTTTTTTAAGTAACCATTTGTTTTGGTTTGAAGAGATTGCTGCTGGGTTTTGGGGTCCTCTGGGCCCAGAACAGATAGAAAATCCCAGAAGAACATTGTGTTCTTCTTTCAGTATATTTTGGTTCTAATCACTCCTTGGTGTACAGGACGAATTATTGTTTTCCTATTGAAAGGCTTTACTGACTCCATACACACCAAACATCAGGAATCAGTGGGGAGGGGGTGGCGAAGTTCATCAGGGAATCGCTTGAGTCAATAAGAGCTGAGTCATGGCAGTGATTTTTCTCCCTCTTTCCAGGTATCACCTTCAAGCGCTCAGGCACTTGTATGTGCTTGCTGCCGAGCCACGTCTCCTGGTGCCTGTTGATGTGGATACAAACACACCGTGTTATGCCCTCATCAAAGTTACCTACAAGGTATGTGAGCTGAAGTTAGCTGTGTTTATAATCAAAGCAGCACTGAATAGTTGACCAATGTTCCTGCAGAGAGATTTGTTCATACCACTCAGGGCTTAAACTCATTTCAAGAGGATAAATCAAGCAAGGGCGGCATGCTTGGCGTAGCTGTTAGAGCAACGCCTTTACAGCGCTAGTGATCTGGACCAGGGTTCAAATCCTGCGATATCTGGAAGGAATTTGTACATTCTGTGTGGGTTTTCTCCAGTTTCCTCCCACCATTTGAAACATACCGGGGTTGTAGGTTAATTGGATGGCACAGGTCTGTGGGCCAAAATGGCCTGTTACCATGCTGTATATTTAAATTTTAAAAATTTTAAATTTAAGGCAAGTGGAGAGAGCAGAGAGTTCCAGAGCATGGAAGGGTTGCCAAGCTCAATTGCCCTGACTTTAATGCAGGAAATACACCAGAATAATCTATGTGTGGATACAGGTAACGTGGGTGAGGTCCTAAATGAATAATTCTCATCTGGATTCAGCAAGGACATGGAAGATGATGAGTTCTGGGAGGATTAGAACATAGAATAATACAGCACAGTACAGGCCCTTCAGTCCTCAATGTTGTGCCGACTCAAATATTCTTCCTAAAAAAAATTTTAAAACGTACTAAATCCTCCCTACCCCATAACCTTTTATTTTTCTTTCATCCATATGTCAGTCTAAGAGTCTCTTAAATGCTCCCAATGTTTCATCCTCCATCACAATCCCCAGTAAGGCATTCCGGGCACCCACAATTGTCTGCGTAAAAAAGATTTACCCCTTAATGTCTCCCCTAAACCTCCCTCCCTTCACTTTGTACATATGTCCTCTGGTGTTTGCTGATCCTGTGGGAAACAGGTGCTGGCTGTCCACCCTATCTATGCCTCTCATAATCAAGTCTCCTCTCATCCTTCTTTGCTCCAAAGAGAAAAGTCCCAGCTCTACTAACCTTGCCTCATCAGACTTGTTTCCAGTCTAGGCAACATCCTGGTAAATTTCCTCTGTACCGTCTCCATAGCTTCCACATTCTTCCTATAATGAGGTGACCAGAACTGAACACAATACTCTTAAGTGTGGTCCTGCCAAAGGTTTGTAGAGTTGTGTCATCACCTCTCTACTCCTGAATTCAATCCCCCATTAATGAATCCCAGAAACCCATAGGCCTTCTAAACTAACCTATCAATCACTGCGGCGACCTTGAGGGGTGTATGGATTGGAACCTCAAGGTTCCTCTGTTCATCCACACTCTTAAGTAACTAATCATTAACCCTATACTCAGCCTTCTGGTTTGTCCTTCCAAAATCCATCACCCCATACTTATCCGCATTGAAATCTATCTGCTACTTTTCTGCCCAACTCTGCATCCTGTCTATATACTTTTATAACCTTTGACAAACTTTAGATCCATCCACAACTCCTTCAATCTTCCATGTCATCCGCATACTTACTGACCCATCGTTCTGCCTCTTCATCCAGGTCACATAAAAATCACAAAGACCAGGGGTCCCAGAACAGATCCTTGTGACACTCAACTAGTTACCAACCTCCAGGTAGAATACTTTCCTTCCACCACTACTCTCTGCTTTCTACCTGCAAGTCAATTTTTTTATCCATACAGCCAAGATTCCGCTGATCCCATGCCTCATGACTTTCTGGACGAGTCTCTCATGGGGGACCTTGTCGAATGCCTTGCTAAATTCCATGTCGACCACATCTGTTGCCCTACCCTCATCAATTTCTTTTGTTACCTCCACAAAAAAGTCAGTTGGACATCATGGATAATCTGGAGCAGTTTATTATTAAGAAGGTTGCAATGTTAAATGTTAGGATACACATGAGTTGATAAATCCCAGGGCCAGACAAAATGTATCCCAGGTTGACATCAGAACCAAGGACGATATAAATGTGACCATAACAGAGATCACTGAATTTTCATCAGGGATTACCGAATTACAGGATAGTTAATATTGTCTCTTTATTTGAGAAAGACATCAGAAGAAGGATAGGTAGTTATGAGCCACTGAGTCTTACCCCAGTGGGTATGAAAATATTTGGTCATATCTACATTGGAAGGTCTGGGATAGTCAGCATATTTTTGTGTGAGGAAAATCATGCCACACTAATTTGAAATTTTTGAGAAGGTAACTCAGAAGAATGATGAAGAGAGAAGAGTAGATATTGTTTCCATGGATTTCACTAAGGCATTTGAGAAGATCCACATGATGGGCTGATCCAGAAGTAGAAGCAACTGGAAACCAGATGGTGGTGGTGGATCGATACTTTTCTGACTGGTCTGTCTGTGTCCAATAAAGCCCCAAAGGGATCAGGGATGGGACCCTTGTTATTTGAAATATATTTTAATAACTTAAATGTGAATATAGAAGGTATAATCAGTACGTTTTCAGAGGGCGTGGAGATTGGTGGTGTAGATGTAACCATAACTAAGGTTACAACAGGATATGGGTGTGGACCATTGGCAGATAAAAGTTAATCCTGGTAAGTATCAGGAGATGCACTGAAAAGTCAAAAAGGAGTCGGATACATTACAGTAAATGGTAAGGTGCTGAGGGATGTTGATGGCCAAATTGACTTTGGATTTTCAGTCAAATGTTCCTTGAAAGTGGTAACAACGGAAGATACGGTGGTGAAGAAGGCATATTGCATGCTTCCCAAGTGCTCTGGACATAGAAGAGAAAAATTGGAGTGTTGTATTGCAGCTTTAAAAACTATTGTTATGGCAGCAGTTCTGGTCACTACATTATAGGAAGAATGTGGTTGCGCTGGAGAGAGTGCAGAAGAGATTCATCAGGATGTTGCCTAGAGTGGAGGATTTTAGTTATCAGAAAAGATTGGACAGATGGTGCTTGTTTTGCCTGAAGCCAAGAAGGATGATGAGTGGCCTGTTCAAGATGTAGGAAATTATAAGAGACATAGATAGGATAGTAAGAATCTTTTTCCCTTATGAGGGGTATCAAAAGCAAGAGGACTTAGTTTCAAGCTGAGGGGAAGCAGCATTAAAAGAGTTCTGATGGGTTTTGTCCACAGAGAGTGATTGATACTGGGCGTCTGCCAGAGGTAGTGGAATCAGATGCAATCACGTTATTTGAGAGATATTTAGACAGGCAGTCTAAACTTCCACCAGCGTTGTCTCCGCTCCATCCTCAACATCCATTGGAGCGCTTACATCCCTAACGTCGAAGTACTCGAGATGGCAGAGGTCGACAGCATCGAGTCCACGCTGCTGAAGATCCAGCTGCGCTGGATGGGTCACGTCTCCGGAATGGAGGACCATCGCCTTCCCAAGATCGTGTTATATGGCGAGCTCTCCACTGGCCACCGTGACAGAGGTGCACCAAAGAAAAGGTACAAGGACTGCCTAAAGAAATCTCTTGGTGCCTGCCACATTGACCACCGCCAGTGGGCTGATAACGCCTCAAACCGTGCATCTTGGTGCCTCACAGTTTGGCGGGCAGCAACCTCCTTTGAAGAAGACCGCAGAGCCCACTTCACTGACAAAAGGCAAAGGAGGAAAAACCCAACACCCAACCCCAACCAACCAATTTTCCCCTGCAACCGCTGCAATCGTGTCTGCCTGTCCCGCATCGGACTTGTCAGCCACAAACGAGCCTGCAGCTGACGTGGACTTTTTACCCCCTCCATAAATCTTCACCCGCGAAGCCAAGCCAAAGAAAAGACAGGCAGTTGGCAAGGCATTGAAGGATATGCGCCTAATGCAGGCAAATGGGCAAGAAGTTCAACATGGTTGTGCAGAACTGAAAAGTCCATTTGTGTACTGCACAACTCTGACCTTCCTCATTTTAGTCCATTGCACCTAACATGTGAACAAGCCAAGGTTTCTGGAATCTGACATTTGAGGCTTTTCCATAAATGTAATAACTGAGACTTGTCTCTCATTGATATTAGAGATATCACTGCCAATTGTTTCCCATGTCACAGAGCCGTAGATTTGCCCAACATGGAATCTGGCTCCTTGGCTCACTAAGTTTGCACCAACTATCAGCCAACCATTTACAATCATCCTATTCTGATTTTCTCTCATCCTCATCAAGTACACCCCACCCCCCGCCCCAGATTCCACCTCTCTCCTGAACACTTGGGGCAAATTTATAATGTCTAATTAACTTAAAGGCTCACTTGTCTTTGGGATGAGGGAGAAAACTAGAAGAAACCCAATGCAATCATAGGGGGAACGTGAAAACTCCACAAAGACAGAACTGGAGGTCAAGATTGACCCTGGGTCACCAGAGCTATGCACTGGAACTGCAGTACCACCTGCACCAATGTGCCTCCTGACAGACAGCATGTGTAACATCAGGCTGATTGACCCAAGAATAGGCTGTTTATAAACATATATAACCATAACAGTTCGGAAACAGGCCATATCGACCCTTCTAGTCTGCACCAATTTAAATGAAACTCCACTAGTTCCACCTACCTGCTCCTTGCCCATAACCCTCCAACCCCCTCACATCCATGCACTCATCTAACTTCCTCTTAAATGACAACATTGACCCTGCTGCAACCACCTCTTCTGGAAGGTCATTCCACTCAGCCACCACTCTCTGAGTGAAGAAGTATCCTCTTATATTACTTCTAAAGTTCTGCTCCCTAACCCTTAACTTATGACCCCTTGTTCCAATCTCTTCTACCCTCAAGGGGAGTAGCCTATTCACATCTACTCTATTCCCCTCATAATTTTAAATACCTCTATCAAATCCCCCCCTCAACCTCCTACGCTCCAATGAATAAAGTCCCAATCGACTCAATCTTTCTCCGTATTCCAGATACTGGAATCCAGGCAACATTTTAGTAAATCTTCTCTGCACCCTCTCTACCTTATTGATATCCTTTCTATAATTTGGAGACCAGAACTGCACACAATATTCCAAACTTGGCCTCACCAATGCCTTGAACAGTCTCAACATCACCTCCCAGTTCCTTTATTCTATGCTATGATTTATAAAGGCCAGCGTACCAACAGCCTTCTTCACCACTACATGAGAATCCACCTTCACTAACACTGGACAACAAATGTTTCCAAAAGGTTTGCTTCCTGAAAAATAAATTGGAGATGATGATGAACAACTTCCAACTGAACATAAAATAATTTTAGATTTGCTATATCATGTAGGAAGTTGGAGAAATATGAACGTTTATTGAATTTAGCATGTTTAATCGGGTAATGACGCTGACACATTGCGTTAGTTCAACTGGCATAAAAATGTCTTGTCGCTGATTTTCGTTTGTACTCAGCACCTGATGCCTCTCGTGTCAGTGTCCAATGATATTCGGCCGGCATTCCAGCTGCCCAGATACAGCTTTTCCATAGTCGCAATGTCCTGGTGAAATCTTTCAGCATGTTTGTCACTGACTGCACCAAGATCAGCAGGGAAGACGTCCAAGTGCAAAAGCAGAAAATGAATTTTCAATGACATGTACTTCTTAAAATATGTCAAGAAATCACAAAAATAGATTATATCTAAAAAATGGTATGTGATAGGAAATTTTGGGGCATTTTTCGTGATCACCAGCCCGAAAATCCATAAAATAAATCCCAAAGTGTTTAGAAAGCAAAATCTTCATTGTCCAGTGAGTCTTGAACCCAGAAGACCCCAAAACCTAGCAGCAATAGAAATTCACCAAGACAAATGGTTTCTTAAACACAAGTTGCTTTTAATTTTCTTTAAGCATAAAAACAGGATCAAACTTCAATTTATTTTTATTAATTTAACCTAACTTAATTCCCTACATGTGTATGTAGTGTGTATATGTTCAGGAAAGTTCTTTGCTTTAATTGCATTAATTTCTCACTCCTCCAAGTTCACCGATTTCAGGCAATTCTTATACTGTGCACAGAATTTAACATTTATGAATTTCACTAGATTCTGGTGCTTAGAGGTAAATGGTAAAGAATCAAAGACTTGTTGATCCAAACCAAGGCTTTTATTAACGAGAAGACTGGAGCATATCACAAGTAGGTCGACCAGTCCAGAATGATCTGGGCCTGGCTAGGAGCAACCCTTTAAGACCTGCCAGTAGGTGTGGCTACACTCTCAGCCAATCACAACCATTCTATACCACAATATATACATATACACATTGGTGATAGAATCCGTACTATCACATTCACCCCTTCTTTGAGAACTGACCCTGGGGTGAATGGAGGGCTGTAAAAATAAAAAAAGGGGGGGAACTGGTGGGAGGTTAGGGGCTGTAATGGTCGGGGGCCTAATCATCTAGCGCGACCTCTGTAGTGCTGGGATTGGGGTCGCTGGTGTCGTGTCACTGGCGGGCTCTTTGGGTGCGGCCACCACTTCGCTCAATTCCCCAACGGTGTTGTCGACAGGCTGGCCTGAGTTGGTGGGGTGGTGCTGATCCCTCTGTTCGAGCACGTGACCTAGGGGAGAAGGAGTTGGAGGAGGTTGGGTTGGGAGCACTGCTGGGTTCGATCCGGCTTGGGCTAGGTCTCTTACCGAGACTGTGTCCTCCCGCCTGTCCGAGTACTCAATGTATGCATAATTCGGGTTCGCATGGAGCAGCATCCCTCGGTCAACCAAAGGATCGTTCTTTGAGTACCAGACGTGGCGTTGCAGGAGGACAGGCCCAGGAACTGTGACCCACACCGGCGTGGTTATTCCCAATTCGGATTTCCTCGGGAAAGAGAACATCTTTCCTCGGGAAAGAGAACACGTGTAGGCATTGGTCACGGTGGATAGGAGGGAGCGGATGGAGTGTAGGGTGCTAGTGAGCACGTCTTGCCAGCGAGCGGTGGGGAGGCCTTTGGACCGGAGGGTAAGCGTAACCGCTTTCCAGACGGTGGCATTCTCTCTTTCGACCTGCCCATTACCACATGGGTTATAGCTGGTGGTCCTGCTCGAAGCAATACCACACTCCAGAAGGTACTGCCGCAACTCGGCGCTCATAAACGAGGACCCGCGGTCACTGTGGATATAACTGGGGTACCCAAAGATGGTGAAGATGCTGTGCAGGGCCTCTATAACTGAGGAGGCGGTCATGTCCGAGCAGGGTACAGCGATCGGGAAGTGAGAATGCTCGTCGATCCCCGTAAAAATGTAGGTGTTACGGTTGGTCGATGGTAGGGGCCCCTTGAAGTCCACGCTTAGACCTTTAAAGGGTCTAGTGGCTTTGATGACGTGGGTATTCTCCGGACGGAAGAAGTGGGGCTTGCACTCAGGGCACACCGGGCAGGCTCAGGTCATGGAGCGAATCTCCTTGACCATGTAGGGCAGGTTACGAGCCTTAACAAAATGCATGAACCTAGTGACCCCTGGATGACAGAGCTCCTCATGGAGTCTGCAGCCTGTCCAGTTGTATGTTGGCGCAAGTCTTCCTGGAGAGCGCATCTGGCGGGTGGTTAAGTTTACCAGGCCGGTACAGTATGTCACAATTGAAGGTGGAGAGTTCGATTCTCCAACTAGTGATCTTGTCGATCTTGATCTTACCTCGCTGGGTATTGCTAAATATGAACGAGACCGCACATTGGTCAGTCAGCAGTGTAAAGCGCCTGCCAGTGAGGTAGTGTCTCCAACGATGTACTGCCTCGACTATGGCCTAGGCCTCCTTCTCGACAGAGAAGTGTCGGCTCTCAGGGCCCTGGAGGGTCCTGGAGAAGAAGGTTACCGGCCGGCCGGCCTGGTTCATAGTGGCTGCCAGTGCAAAGTCGGATGCATCGCTCTCGACTTGGAACGGAATGAACTCATCAAAGGTCGCTCTGGCCTCGGTTGACAGGGGGAAGGAGGTGGTCTTGATAAGTGGCTGTGCCTTGTCAGCATAGTGTGGAACCCATTGGCCATAGTACAAAAAGAAACCCAGGCAGCGTCTGAGCGCCTTTTGGGTGTGGGGTGGGGGGGGTGCAAGTCCATGAGGGGACGCATGCGGTCAGGGTCTGGCATTACCACCCCATTCTCCACCACACAACCTAGAATTGCGAGCCGAGTGGTCCGGAAAATACACTTGTCGAAATTGTAGGTTAAGTTCAGCCGTATCACAATCTGAAAAAATTTCTCGAGGTTGGCATCATGGTCCTGCTTGTCATGGCCACAGATGGTGACATTGTCCAGATGCGGGAAAGTAGCTGTTAGCCCGTTCTGGTCTACCATCCGGTCCATTTCCCGCTGGAAAACCACGACACCATTCGTGACCCCAAAGGGTACCCTGAGGAATTGATACAGCTGCCCATTCGCTTTGAAGGCAGTGAAAAGTCGGTCTTCTCGGCGGATCGGGAGCTGGCGATCAACCACCATTCGCTGCTTCTCCCCGTTTTTAACCTCCCCACCTGGGCCCTCCATGGACTTGAGCTGGATTTGATAATGCCCTCGTCCAGCAATCTGCGCACCTCACTTGTGATGAACTTCCTGTCCCTGAAACTATACTGCTGGCTTTTGGTGGCCATTGGCTTCCAGCCAGGAGTGAGGTTTGCGAAGAGTGCTGGAGGAGCGACCTGGAGGGTGGAGAGGCTACACATGGGGCGCTGGTGGCTTGGGCTGTCGCTGGCAGGAGGCCTCTGGGGTGGAGTGGTTACAGAGAGTGGGGTGTGGGGCCCCCCCATAGTGCAAGGAAATATAGTGCACTGAAAATCCAGTCCCAGCAATACGAGAGCACACAGTTCGGGGACGACTAATAGTTTAAAATCGTTAAATGTGATGCCCTGGACTTTCAGGGTCACCAAGCAATACCCCTTTACCCCAGTGGAGTGCGACCTGTTGCCAATTAAATCCTTTGGTCAGTGGGGAGAATGACCAGTCCGCAACGGTGGGCCAGGTCTGGATGGATAAAACTCTCCATTGACCCCGAGTCAAATAAGAAATTGGTATGGTGTCCATGCACTTTAATCAGTTCCATTGCTTTTGTAAGGGGATGAGGGCAGTCCTGGTCCAGGGTCACTGATGCAGAGACCAGTGCTGGGAACAATAGAGTCTTACATGATGACGTCACACAGCATCGGGCCTGAAGTGCACTACGTGTGCATGGTGACATCACAGAAGCAATCGGGCTGGAGCTGTCAGTATCGAGGAGCTGGGCTGCTGCCTGCAGCCTGCTGGGGTTGTCGGCCAGCCAACGGTAATTTCTGGGGGTCGCTGCTTGCAGTCGGCAGTGGTGGGGCGGTCAGGCGGGCAGTCGTTGGCGGTAGTGGCGGAGGGTACCAGGTCGCTAGAGCCGGCAGGTACCAGGTCGGATGTGGCGGCAGCGTTGGTAGCGATGACTGGTACCTGGTCGGCACTGTCTGTGGCGGCAGGTCCCTGGTTGGCAGCAGTGGTAGTGGCAGCCAGGCAGGTACCTGGTCAGTGGCGGCGGGTCCCTGGTAGGCAGCGTCGGTGGCTGTGGTGGCAGCGGGTCCCTGGTAGGCAGCGTCGGTGGCTGTGGTGGCGGCGGCAGTGGTTGTTGAAGTCGGGGCTGGGGCCTGGACAGTCGTTGATCTGTGTGGGAGGTCCAAGCAGGCCAATGTCATAACAGCGAGGGTGGGCTATACATTCCGCGCTCGGTGCCTGCCCCGTGACGTCAGGTGCTGTCACGCAGTGGAGCCCCTGCTCTCATTGGACGAGAGGTCTGAAGAAGAGATGTTTGAATGGGAGGGTGACGGTTAGGCCTCACACGAGGCGCTGTGTTTGACGGCAGCCATTTTGGAGTGACGGACTACAGCAAAGTGCCCATTTTTAAGGCATTTCTGGCACCTGCTTTCCTCGCCAAACACTGGGACCTGCTGTGCTTATCCCTCCCGCAGAAGTAGCACTTCAGGGTCGCATCAGGCAGTGTAGCGATAGCCGACAGGCCTTTGGTGGGCCGTGGGGTAGTAGGGTTGAGGGAGGGCATCCTACTCACTTCATAGCCTGGAGTCCAGCCCAAAGACCACATCCTCCATTGTCTCTGCGATCTGGATCACATCCTCTCGGTTTTCTCCCCCGTGCTCTAGCAGGTGCTGCCTCACCTCATTCGATTGAACCCCAGCAACGTAAGCATCCTAAATGAGATCGTCGGTGGTCTCAGCAGCAGTTCTGTCTGAGCAGGCACAGGCTCTGCCCAGTGCCCTTAGTGCTTGGCTATAAGCTCTACAGGACTCACCGGGCAGTTGCCTCCTGGTTGCTAGTTTGTACCAGGCGTAGACCATGTTTACCTGTCGCTCGTAGAGTCCTTTCAACACCTTCATGGCTGCGGCATAAGTGGCTGCGTCCTGGATGCTCTCATAGGCTCTCAGGGACACCATAGACATCAATACTAGTAGTCGATGGCCATCCTCCTCCACAGCAGGGTCAGAGAGTTGTAGGTAAGCTTTGAAACACCTCACCCAGTGCTTAAAGTCATTCGAAGCTGTAGCCAACTGTTAAGGCGTTCCGGACGCAGCATACGCTCCATCCCTTGAAAACTTCCTCGTTAATAAAATTGTGGTGCACGTCGAAAGAATCAAAGGCTTGTTGATCCAAACCAAGGCTTTTATTAACTAGAAGACTGGAGCGTATCACATGTACGTCGACCAGTCCAGAATGATCTGCGTCTGGCTAGGAGCAACCCTTTAAGACCTGCCAGTAGGCGTGGCTACGCTCACAGCCAATCACCACCATCCTATACCACAATATATATGTATACTCATTGGTGATGGACAGTTCCCATGCATTGTTCTCAAGCAAGGGAGTTCCTGCTGACACAAGCACCGACTTCCACTGAGAAGCTGGATTCAAGAACCGCAATTGTATGACAAATTGGGGTGTGCTTGATGTTCTACTGATCATCCCACACAGAAGATTCCGTGGAGTCTGATGCATGAGATGAACTGACTGGCTCAGCAAATCCAGAAAAGAGATTGTTGTGATGTCATTAAACATTAATAATGGCTTTAAGAAAGAGAATGGTTCCACTTACAGAGGCTTCAAAACAAAAGGCTACAAGTAAAAGATAGCAAGGGCGTTACTCAATTTTAAAGCATGGAAACTGGCCCTTCTTGCCCATGTCTATCTATGCCAGTACCATTTACTGACATTCTACCTGTAATCCTCTGAACCTTTCCTATCCTTGTACGTGTCTCAATGATTTTGAGGATTAAAATAGGACCCACCTGTACCACTTCCTCTGGCTTCTCATTCCACATATCTAACACACTTGAAATGAAAAAGGTGCCTCTGAGGTCTCTTTTAAATCTTTCCCCTCTCACCTTAAATCTGTGCCTTCTAATTTTAGACTCCCCTACCCTGGGGTAAAAACAATGACTCTCACCTCATCTGTGCCCCTCACAATTTCATATCCATCTATAAGATCTCCTCTAAGCCTTTTGTACTCCAGGAAGAAAAGTCCCAGCCTGACATTATGACTTTAGCCATCTAGTCCTGGTATTGTACAAAGCATTGGTGAGGCCAAGTTTGGAATACTGTGTGCAGTTTTGGTCACCAAATTATAGGAAGGATATAAACAAAATAGAGAGAGTGCAGAGAAGGTTCACGAGAATGTTGACAGGATGTCAGGGTTTGAGTTACAGAGAAACGTTGAGCAGCCTGGGGCTTTTTTCTCTGGAGCGTAGAAGATTGAGGGGGGGATTTGATGGAGGTGTTCAAGATTTTAAAAGGGACAGAGAGAGTCAACATGGATAGGCTTTTTCAATTAAGAGTGGGGGATATTCAAACCAGAGGCCATGGTTTGAGATTGCAGGGGGAAAATTATAAGGGGAACATGAGGGGAAATTTCTTCACGCAAAGGGTAGTTGGGATGTGGAATAAGCTTCCGGCAGAGGTGGTTGAAGCAAGGACATTATTTACATTTAAGGAAAGACTGGATAATTACATGGAGGGGAGAGGATTGGAGGGGTATGGACCCAGGTGCTGGTCAGTGGGACTAGGAGAGTGGGGATTTGTTCTGGCATGGACTAGTCGGGCCAAACTGGCCTGTTCAGTGCTGTATATGGGTTATATGGTTATAACGCCTTCGTGAATCTTTGGAGCACCCTTTCCAGTGCATTGACATCCTTCTGATGGCTGGTCAACTAGAACTGCACGCCATGCCCAGCTCCTGCACTCGTTACCTGACGAATGAAGGGAAGCATGCCAAACATCTTGGATGGATTTATTTTACCACCTAGCATTGACAGTTATAAAGATACAAGTGAACAAGGCAAAGTTTTGCTTGTACATTGTCCAGACCATGGCACCATAAGACTTAGGAACAGAATAGGTATATCAGCTGATCGATCCTGCCCCTTCATTTAATCATGAGTGATTCATTTTCCCACTCAGCCTGACTTTCCTGCCCTTTGATGCCATTGCTAATCAGGAACGTCAATCTCTGCCTTAAATTCACCCAATGACTTTGCCTCTACAACTGCCTGCGGCAACTAATTCCACAGGTTCCGGTATCTCTGTACTAAGCAGCCCTTAAATTGTGAAGTCGTGCCCTCTTTTCCTCAACTCTCCCATCATGGGAAACAACCATTCTATGTCACTCTGTCCAACCAGTACAGGCAAGAGTTGTTAAACACTTCTCATAAGATAACCCTTTCATTCCCTGTATCAGCCTTGTGTGAACCTCCCCTAAACCCACTCCAACGTCAGCACATCCTGTCTTAAACGAGGAGCCCAAAACTGCTCACAGTACTCCAAGTGAGGTCTCACTGGTGCCTTATAAAGCCTCAACGTCACATCCCCACTTATGTTCATCTCAAAGGTCTGATCAAAGTCTTTAAAGGCAGGTAGTTTATGAGGTTCCTGACCTAATAATTGACCCATGGTTTAATTCAACAAGCCTTTTGTAACTTTGCTCGCGGTCACTTCTAGCATAGTTAACTGAGCCTAGATCATCTGCAGAGTGAACTTGGTTTGCCCTTTGCCCAAACCATTGGCTGGAGTTCATGATGCACCAGTCTGATTTCCTGGAACTGCAAAAACTAAAAAGTCAGAGAGGTCTGAAGAGCAGCGAGAGAACAAGTGAACTGCTTTTAATGTCACTCAAGGGTGAAATCCTTCATGAGAGCACCCCAGTTTTCTTTTGACAACAGCTTACATTTACATGTTAGCCTTTATGACTTAAAAGAAACCTGTTAGCGTAGCAATTACCACCTGCTATTATAACACCAGTGATTCAGGTTCGAATTTGGCGTTCTCCCTGTGTCTGCGTGGATTTTCTCCTGTTCCCTCCCACTTTTAAAAATTATGGGGTTGTAGGTCATATGGGTGTGTCTGGGGAGGGGCACAGGCTTGTGGGCCACAAAAGCCTGTTATTGTGCTGTATACAGGTATACCCTGCTTTACGAAACTAGAGGGTTCCTACAGAACCTTTCGTAAGCCGAAAAGGCATCAAATGAGAAAGCAATTACCCATTGATATTATGAGAAAAAATGTTTTGAGCATTCCCAGACCCCAAAAAAACCCCACCCAATCATACCAAATAACACATAAAACCTAAAATAACACCAACACGAGTGATATGATAAATACACAGCCAATATAAAGTAGAAATAATGTATGTACTTTCACTTACCAGAATCAGGAAAACAGCGGGTTTTGACAGCCCTGCCGGCCGCGTACTGACAGCCCTGCCGGCCACCCTGCGACCGCCCTGTCGGCCATGCGCTGACAGCCGTGCTTGCCACCCTGTGTCCGCCCTGCCAGCTGCATGCTGAGAACCCTGCTCTGTGACAGCCCTGTGGTCGGCCACCCTGTGACCACCCCTCCGGTCGTGCGCTGACAGACCCACCGACCATTCTGTGACAGCTCCACAACCTGCTTTTTCGTGAAATCAAAAATCCTTTCATTAAAGCAAATACAGGTTTCTTTGTAACAGTGAATTTGTGTGAAGCGAGTATTTGTGGCCTCCAGCCACACAGATTCCAGTCCAAACCAGTGTGTCTAAATTAAAGAGCAGGAACAAGAAAATGGTGGGAAGAAGAACTTGGGGCTTTGGCAGCTAAAAATAGGGCTGCCTAAAACAGGGCACGGCTAGTAGAGCCAAGGCTTCACAGCACCAGAGATCCAGGTTTAGTCCTTCTCTTGGGTGCTGCCCATGTGGAGTTGGCATGCTCTCCCTGTGACTTTGTCAGATTCCTCAATGTGCTCTGGGTTTCCTCCTTCATCACAAAGGTGTAGTTGGTAGGCTATTGGCCATTGTAAAAATTGCCCACATTGTATAAATTGGTGTTAGAATCTGGTGAGGAGGGGAATATTAACAAGAATGTGTACAGGAGGCAAAAATGGTATTAATATCAGATTTGTGTCAATGGGTGGTTAATGCTCAGCACAGATTCAGTAGGCTGACGAGCCTATTTCCTCTCTTTACTGTATAACTCTTCTATGACTACTGAGGGGGAATATAGAGGTAAGGAAGACATGGCCAATAAATCTGAAATAAAGCCCCAGAGTTTTCAGTGTGAATTAATTTTCAATTCCATCTGAACACAATATACATTCTATGACAGTCAGTCCTGATTTCGTATCTTGTCATTGTTTTAATTGAAGCACAATTGGCTCAATCTTGGAGTTTTTGATGCTCTGTGGAGTGCAGATTAGGACTAGGTACGTGGTGAAAATATTTTCACAGATCTGCTGAGCTTCAGATCTATTAAAGTTCAGCTTTTTATTTAAGATTCTTTTATTGTCATGTAATAAAACAGAAAATGCACTATTACATGAAATTTCCTTTTATCTACCATAAGGCAGTTAAAGATTTGCCATCAGTAGAAATTGCACAGTGTCCCTTACAATCAGAGAAGGAGAAGCAAAAGAGAGTCCCCCCAGAGTCACTGAGTGCCGATGGATTCACCTCCAGCCACACAGACTCCAGTCCAAACCATTGGCAAGCTGAGCTCCAGATGCAAACCTCTGACAGGATCAGGAAGCCTCTCGCATCTGGGTTCTGATACCTGATACCCATTCTGCCTGTCTCGGGCCGATCTTCAGCAGTCCGCAGCCTGGTGATGTGAGGAATGTGGGTGGGGCATTATCATGCAAAGGGAAAATACCTTCCAACATTAGGGACTTGCAGCATTGAGATCTGAGGTGGAACCGAAGACATTAACCGGGAAGAATCTTTGTGCTGCTGTATGAGATGAGAAAGAAAGTAAGAATCACTTGCTTGTATTTTAATTATGATTTATTGCTCTCTCATCCAGGGCAGAGACAATCTTCCCACGCTGTTCCAAGAGCCCGTTGTCATATCCTCTGGGCTCAATATCAGTAAAGAATTGACTAAACAGGAGACTTTTTCCATTTTCCTTTATAGTTGGTGCCTTTCTGTCAACCTTGATATTCTACTACTGATTGGGGATAATTCTTAAAAGTTATCCTTGTTCAAACAATGCTCAGAACTCCTATCTTAACAGTGAGGTCATGATGAATGTGTGAAAACTTCTTTTGCATCATTTCTCTCTGAGTAGTGGGTGCGTGGAATGTGATGGAGGCAGGTACAATGGAATCTTTTTAGAGGTAGGTACATGGAACGGAGAAAATTGGAGAGTTATGCAGCAGGGAAATTCTCTGGCAGTTGTTTGAGTAGGTTATTAGGTTGGCCCAACCCTGGGTTTGTACTGTGCAGCGGATTTCTGCTTTATACTCTTTGGAGATCTGCAAATGCTGGAGTCTTCTGCAATACACAAAAGAGAGAAATCTGACTGACGTCGGACTGCTCAGTCGTTACAAGGTGACAATGATATGGAGCTCAGTGTTTTTTTTAAAATTTATTTATTTTTTTAAATTTTTTATTTTTCACACCATAAATCACGTTAGCCATGATATACACTTTTTCTTTTTCACACATATACAGTGACTTTTTCTCACCCCCCCCTCCCTCCTCCCAAGCCACCCCCCCACCCCCCCCTCTCATCCATTTTAGGTATACAATCTAGGTTGCATTAAGCCAGTCAGACAATGTTGTCATTCAACAAAAATACACCAGAAATTCTACTGAGTCCATTCTTTTCTTTTCTTCTCCTTCCATCAACTTAGGTAATGTTTGTTCCCGGTAGGTTTTCGCTATTGTATTTAATGTAAGGCTCCCATACTTGAAGAGGCTCAGACCACCATGAGCCCTGGAGAGTAACCAACAATGCTGACTCCAGAAGTCCACTGGCTGAATTATCAAGCCGACATCAGCATCCTCTCCCAACACTGAGCCACTTCAAACAAGCATTGAGATGTTGGGCTCTTGTCACTCAAAATGTAGGAGGAGGGAAGAACAGTATAAGCTTTTCAAGAGCAGACCAACCCTGCAAATTTGCCACCAGTCCTACACGCCAAGCCTTAGGGACGTGGTGAATTCATCGACTGCCTCAGAACTAGGTGGATTTAGCACAGTGCTGTTACAGTGCCATGGACCTGGGATCAAATCTGGCACTGTCTATAAGGTGTTTTTCGTTCTCCCCGTGTTTGCGTGGGTTTTGTCCAAATGCTCCAGTTTCCTCTCAGCCTTCAAACCGTACGGGGGTTGTAAGTCAATTGGCTGTAATTGGGAGGTACGGGCTCAGGCCCAGAAGGGGCCAGGCAAATCCCTGAGGCAGTTGTATCAAGGCACAGTAGAGAAGCACAAAAGCTGTGTTGAACCATGGAACACTACAAGCACAAAAACAGGCCCATCTATTCCATGCTGAACTATTTTCCCACCCAGTCTCATTGACCTCACTCGGGGTGCCTTCAGGAAAGTGAATCCAGGGAAACCATCCAGTCCGGATGGAGTACCCAGTCGAGTATTAAAAGTCTGTGCTGACCAAATTGCCAATGTATTCACAGGTACTATATCTTCAACATCTTACTCTGGCAGGGCATGGGCCCCACCTGTTTCAAACAGGTACCAATTGTACCAATGCCCAGGAAGAACGTAGTAACCTACTGAAATGATTACTGACTAGTGGCACTCATATCAACAGTGATGAAATGTTAGTAAGGCTGTTGTTGAAGCATGCCAGCTCTTGCCTCAGTGCTGACATAGATCCATTCCAATTCAGCTCTCTTAACAACAAGTCTATGCAGATACCATCTCACTGGTTCTACACAAAGCCCTGGAACACCGAGACAACAAAGATGTAAAAATCAGGATGCTCCTTATCACTAACAGTTCAGCATTTAACACCATTATCCCCTCAAAATTGATCAACAAACTCCAAGACCTAGGATTCAATACGCCACAATCAGTGAGAATTGCTAAGAACATCTCCTCCTCAATCTCCATCAGTACCTGAGCACCACAGGGCTGTGTACTTAGGGCCCTGCTCGACTCGCTATACGCCTATGACTGTGTGGCTCTGTGCTACAACACCATCTACAAATTTACCTGATGATACCAAGGTTGTATAAAAAGGGGTGATTAGTCAGCATACAGGAAGGAGATTGAAAACTTGGCTGAATGTTGCACCAACCTTGCACTCAATGTCACCTAAACCAAGGAGCTGATTGTTTACTTCAGGAAGGGAAAACCGGTGATCATTGGGGGATCAGAGGTGGAGAGGGTGAGGAAATTTAAGTTCTTGGGAGTCATTATCTCAGAGGATCTTTCCTAGACTGAACACACGAATGGCATCATGAAGAAAGCAAGTCAGCACCTCTACTTCCTCAGGAGTTTGCAGAGGTCTTGTATGACATCGGAAACCCTGGCAAATTTCTACAGATGTGGGGTGGAATATGCGCTGACTGGGTGCATCACAGTCTAGGTGGGGATACCAATACCCAAAAGCAGTAAGCCCTTCAATAGGTAGTGGACACAGCACAGGACATCAAAGACAAAACCCTCCCCACCATTGAGAACATCTACAGGGAATTATGAAAGATCCACGTCACCCAGCATATGCTCTGTTCTCACTGCTACCCTCAGAAAAAAGATATAGGTGCCCCAAGACTCGTACCACCAGGTTCAGGAACAGCTGCTCCCCTCCACCATCAGACTCCTCAACAACAAACTCCATCAGAGGCTCATTTAAGGACTCTACTTGTGCACTTTATTGATTTTTTTTGGACAGTTTGTTTATGTTTCATTATTTGTTTACACGTGTACGTTGAATTTGAATGCACTAATTTTTTTGCACTACCAATAAGTGGTAATTCCGCCTGGCCCGCAGGAAAAAGAATCTCAAGGTTGTATATGATGTCATGTATGTGCTCTGACAAGAAATCTGAAATCTAAAATCTAAAAGGACAACACAGTTAATGTAGTGGTTAGCACAGCACGATTACAGCGCCAGCTGGACGGTTTCAAATCCGGCGCTGTTCTTCCCATGTCTGCATGGGTTTCCTCTAGGTGCTCCGATTTCCTCCCACCCTTCCAAAACGTATGGGGATTGTAGGTTAATTGGGATATTTGGGCATCAAGGGCTCATGGGCAGGAATGCCTGTTGTTGTGCTGTATGTCTAAATTTTTTTTTTAATAGTTGGGACTGGCTGTGTTCCATGGTGTTTAGAAGAATAAGCATACAAGATCCTTAGAGGACTTGACATGGTAGAAGTTGTGACGTTTTCACTCATGGGAGAATCACGAACAAGGAGACCTAACTTCAAGATACAGGACTGGACATTGAAA
This sequence comes from Narcine bancroftii, assembly GCF_036971445.1. Lineage (NCBI taxonomy): Eukaryota > Metazoa > Chordata > Chondrichthyes > Torpediniformes > Narcinidae > Narcine > Narcine bancroftii. The sequence goes on along the minus strand of NC_091474.1, from coordinate 232,251,667 downwards.
ACTGAATTATGGGGAAATTTGGAAAATCTCTGGATTTCTCTTCCCCAGTGGGTGGTGGCCACTGGATCTTTAAAGTGGAGGTGGATATATAATTGATGGATCACAGAGGAGAGGAGTAGGGAGAAATGGTACGTTCCCTGAAGGTAGAAACTCACGTGAATAGGGTGGTGAAGAAGGCTTTTAGTATGCTGGCCTTTATCAATCATTGCATGAAATATAGGAGTTGGGAGGTGATGTTGAGATTGTATAAGACGTTGGTGCGGCCTAATTTGGAGTTCTGTGTGCAGTTAGAGGAAGGATATAAACAGAGTGGAGAGAGTGCAGAGAAGGTTTACCAGAATGTTACCTGGGTTTAAGCATCTAGAGTATAGGGAGAGATTGGACAGATTAGGTCTTTATTCTTTGGAGCTTAGAAGGTTGAGAGGGGATTTGATAGAAGTATTTAAGATTATGAAAGGGATAGACAGAGTGGATGTGGATAGACTATTTCCGTTAAGAGGAGGAAAGATTAAAACGAGGACATGAGTTAAGAATTAAGGGGCAGAGGTTTAGAGGTAACATGAGGGGGAACTTCTTTACTCAGAGAGTGGTAGCCGTGTGGAATGAGCTTCCGGGAGAAATAGTGGCGGCGGAGTCAATTGTATTATTTAAGAAAAGGTTGGACAGATATATGGATGAGAAGAAGATGGAGGGTTATGGGCATTGTGCAGGGAGGTGGGACTAGAAAGGGGTGTGTGGTTCGGTGCGGACTAGAAGGGCCTAATGGCCTGTTTCCGTGCTGTAATTGTTGTTATGTTATGTTATGTTAAGAGTAATTGAGGTCTGCCAAGTTCAGCCATGATCATGTTAAAGGGGAACACAGGCTTGAAGAGCCTGTTCATGCCTTCAGTGTTCTTGTTTATGTTCTGTGGTTGAGAATGCACGTGCGTTCCTTGAAATACGTGTTTGTGGTTGTTGTTGTTAGGCTCCCAGTAATGAGCAATGTGGGTTTGTGCTTGCATTTCCCTCTGAAGTGAAATTCCAGATCTCATTCGTCTTCCCAGAAGAAAATGAAGCTGGCAGCAGATCCACATAACTACAGGAATCGGACTGATGGAGGCCATCCAACATCCACGTCAGGAGAGTGGTGTTTGAAAAATACATTCAGATATTTTTACCAAAAGATTAATATCTCTGTTTTTAATCTAGGCGTCTCAGTGGTGTGAGGAAATGACAGTAAACCTCATGGCCCCTTGCCTTCTTCCTGAACTACATTTACTGAAAGAGGTAAAGTAGACCATCCTTTCACAAGACTGCACTTGGAAGGATTAATCGAATGATTCTCTCGTGGGAATATAATATTTTCAATATTATCTCAAATATTATATACCAATAGACATTTTAAATCTGATTGTTGTTTACAGACTACTACTACAAATTAATTATGCAGTTAAATACACAATTACACTTATAACCACTGAAAAATTCTTTCTTTAATTTTTGCCACTATTGCTGTAGGTTTGAACAAAGATGATCAAAGTAGCGGGTTTTTAAACTCGGCTGTCCTATTGAGTGGAATGATTTGGAGTAGAAGGATATGTAAAGAATAGGAGAGGCAACTGAACAATGTTCACCTATGTTATTATGTAATAATGGGAAAGTGAGTAATCTTTCAGATCTGCTTTGAAGACCGATATAGTCCCCTTGTTTAAAAAAGGTAATAGGGAGAATCTTGGGAATTATAGGCTGGAAAGTTTTACATCACTGTGTGCAAACCTTTGAAGAAGATTCTATCCTAAGGATAGGATATGTGAATATTTGGAGGAGTCTACTCAAGGATAGTCATCTTGGCTTTGCGAAGGGAAGGTCGTGCCTTACGAGTCTAATTGAGTTTTTTTGAGAAAGTAACAAAGATGAGGGTTGGACAATAGATGTGGTCTACATGAACTTTAGTAGGGCATTTGACAAGGTCCCCTACGAGAGACTCATTCAGAAAGTCATAAGGTATGAAGGATCCGTGGAACCTGGGCTGTGTGGATAAAAAAATGGGCTTGCAGATTGAAAACAGAGAGTAGTAGTGGAAATAAAATATTCTGTCTAGAGGTTGGTGACTCGTGGAGTACCGCAGTGATCTGTTCTGGGACCCCTGCTCTTTGTGATATTTATAAATGACCTGGATAAAGAGGCAGAAGGATGGATCAGTAAGTTTGAAGATGATATGAAGGTTGGAGGAGTTGTGGATGGAGCTGAAGGTTGTTGAGAGTTACATGAGGATGTAGACAGGGTGCAGAGTTGGGTGGAAAAGTGGCAAATGGAGTTCAATCTGGATAAGTGTAAGGTGATACATTTTGGAAAGGCAAACCAGAAGGGTCATGATAGGTTACTTAAGAGTGTGGATGAACAGAGGGACCTTGAGGTTCAAATCCATACATCCCTCAAGGTTGTCACACAAAATGATAGGATAGTTAAAAAGGCCTATGGGATGCTGGGATTCATTAATGGGGGGGAATGAGTTGAAGATCGAGAGGTCATGTCTACAAATCTCTGGTGAGACTACACTGAGAGTATTGTGCTCAGTTCTGGTCACCTCATTACAGGAAGGATGTGGAAGCTATGGAGAGGGTAGAAGAATTTACCAGGATGTTGCCTGAATTGAGAAATACGCCTTATGAGGCAAGGTTAGCGGAGCTGGGACTTTTCTCTTTAGAGGGTAGAAGGATAAGAGGAGACTTATAGAGATCTACAAGATTATGAGAGGCATAGATAGGGTGGACAGCTAGTGCCTGTTTCCCAGGGCAGGAATAGCAAACACCAGAGGACATATGCACAAAGTGAAGGGAGAGAAGTTTAGGGGAGACATCAGGGGTACGTCTTTTTATGCAGAGAGTTGTGGGTGCCTGGAATGCCTTGCTGGGGATGGTGATGAAGGCTGAAACATTAAGGGCATTTAAGAGACTCTTAGACAGGTATGTGGATGGAAGAAATATAGAGGGTTAAGAGGTAGGGAGGGTTTAGTAATTTTTTTTAAGGAATTCATGGGTTAGCACAATATTGAGGGTTGAATAGCCTGTACTGTGCTGCAGTGTTCTACAGATAACAACTGGCTTATTCTTTCCAGATCAAAGTGAAAGGTCCCAAGTATTGGGAGATTATGATGGATCTGTCCAAAGGAGCTCAAAGTTTGCAGTGAGTATACAAATAACAGCATTCCGTTCATCTGAAAAGTGTACGAGGAATATTTGAGAGTTAGATTTTGCTGCTGCTGGGTAATTTGCTTTTGGACTTGCTTTTAGATCAATCCTGTCAAAAGATGGTTTTCTTTATATCAAGCTGCGAGCTGGACATCTCTCCTACACAGAAGATCCAAAAGGGTTTCGCAGTCTTTTGGCTCAAACGTTCACTCATAGAAACCCTGAGTTCCTTTCTATTAAGGTAAAACCAATGGACTGTTTCTAGGAACTACTCCAACGTGTCGGAAATAGCTTGTGCCTCGGCTAATAAAATTCATTAGAAATAAAATCGTGCAGGTCTTTTTTTTACTGCTGTGAAATAGCTGGATGTTAAAATGATGCCGTGCTTTCTTTACAGCCAGAAGCCGTTTCAGCTTTTACCTCTGACCCAGCTCTGCTGTCATTTGCAGAGTACTTCTGCAAGCATTCAAAGAAAGATGGGGAGGTAAGGGTTGCTTGCTTATCAGAGAATCTTAACTATACAAGATTATAATCTTATTCAATCTCTCATTAATCTCAAATGCTGAGTTGTGCTGTAATTGATGGAGAGTCCATTCAACTCTTGTTTCAGTTCTTGCTTTCTGCTGTTTGGGCAAATGCTGCAGTGTGATTAGTTACGGCCAGTGAACCACTTGGTCTGCTGTTGAATTGCCATAGCATGAGGAATAGAACGTGATTCCACTCATACGATGGTTTAGCTGGAATCATAATAACATAAGAAAATTGGTGCAGGAGAAGCCATTCAATCATTCAAGCCCGCTCTACCATTCAGTTTGATTATGGCTGATCCTATGATTTCAATACCTGTTCTTTCTTTCGCCCTTTGAGTCAATAGGCCTGCATCCAACTCCCTTTTGAATCTATCAAAGTCTGTCGTAAGGGAGTTTTACAATTTTCTAAGTGAAGAAATTTCTCCTCATTTCAATCCTAAATAGTTTATCCCTCATCTTTAGTCTGTGACACCCCACCCCCTTATTCAGGACTCCTCCAACGTCGGGAACAATTTTCCTTCGAAATTTCAATGAGTATAAATCTGGTTTATTCAGTCCTGTCATCCCTTAAATCAGTCTGGTTAAACTTTGCTGCACTCCTTCAAGAGCAAGAAAGTCCTTCCTCAGGTTAGGAGACGCAAACTGTACACAATACTCAAGGTGTGGGCTCATTAAGGTCCTATGCAACTGCAGTAAGGCCTCGAGATGCGTAGGAGGCTGCAGATGCTGGAATCTGAACCCTTGAAACGTCGACCATTCTTTTTCTCTCACACAATGACTGAACCACCATAACACACAGGTCTCATACACCTCCCATTTTTCCACCATTCATGTAATAATCTGCCATCCTATTATGGCCACCAAAGCTGATAACCTCACTTTTGTTTTGGTGATTCTATTTTTTTAATATTTTATTTAATATAAAACCACTTAACAAACATATCATAATATTTCAGAATTAATCCAAACACATGTGGTGTTTTATATTAAAAAAATAAAGTTAAAAAAAATACAAAAGAAAGAAAAAACCTCCTGAATGCCCCCCAACTCCCTACAAACTAAAGAAAAAGAAAAAGGGACAAGAAAACCACAACGGGAGCACTTCACTTTCCAATACTTTTAAACATAATCATAGAGACCCATAAGAGAAAGGGTATGTTCGAGATTCATTTAAATTGTAATAACAACCGTTTGTAAATATGAGCTCCACATTTCACCCCAAAAAATGATATTTATCTCTTAAATTATAAGTAATTTTCTCAAGTGGAATACAACTCTGAACTTCTGCATACCATCTGTATTGCCAAATCAATAACTGACTTCCAAGTTATAACAATACATTTTCCAGCTATTACCAAAGTAATTTTGATACATATTCAATTTTAGCTTAGGTTTAGTCCCTCTAACATCTCCCAGTAAAAATAACATTTGATCCTGTGGGAATCTTACTCCAGTTATTTCTTTGAATAAATTACCCCCAAATCAAGCCAAAAAAGGTTTAATTGTTGAATACAAAAAAAATTACCAACTTGTTTTGGTGACTCTCATAAGAAACTGCCAGTTATTTGCCATGGTGCTTTTTGTTTATCTGAATATAAAGAAAAATTGGAATCAAGTCTGACCACCTGTGGGAGGGACTGAAGAAATATTTCTGGTGCAGGTGGCTATACAGCTGGGACACTTGCTTTTGTTCCCCTGAATATCATCAAGTAATCATAATCCTCAGTCCTTAGAGATTGTGTAATATTGTTTAAATTTAGACATACAGCCTGTGTCGCCCAAATACACCGTACATTTTTGAATGGTGGGAGGTACCTGGAGCATCCGGAAGAAAGCCAAGCGGTCACGGGGAGAATGCTCAAGCCCCTTACAGATAGCGCTGGATTCAAACCCAGGTTGCTGGCCCTATAATAGTGTTGTACTAACCGCTACACTCACCAAACTGCCCTAACTGCTGAGAAAGGTGGGGCTAAAGAAGTGGCCAGGCACAGCTATAACTTAGCAGCATGGAAGCCTTCTGGGTCTCTGATTTAATTCTCCGTTACTTCTGTTTTTCAACGAAGAAACCAGAAATTGTTTGTAGGACGCTGCTTGCATTCTGTTGTGAATCGGTAAGGATGTTACGAATTCCCTATGATTTCCACCCTCCGGTTTTCAGGTGAAGTTGGAAGCTTGAAGACGTTTGAAGTTAGGGACATTCACTGCCTTACATTTGTGCCCCTCCCCCCACCCAACCTCAGTCCTGAAGAAAGCTCAGGCTATTGCCTTGCCAATTTGAAACAAATTGGACCAAGTTTCAATGTTAAAAATGTAAAAGGTTCAAGCTTAAAATCTGGAGCATTTTGCCAAACTTTCAGGCCAGTTCAGATTTTTAATGTCTTCTGGAGAAGTTGGGTGGAAGGGTCTGTCTCTACCATATGACTAAATTAGTTCTGACATATGCTTAATGTCACTTTTGAAAGAGGCGATATACATAATCCATGTTTCATTTATGTATAAGGAATTGCTGGATATATTTGCTTGTTTTTTTTACCCCCTCCATAAATCTTCGTCCGCGAAGCCAAGCCAAAGAAGAGATAATGTACCTTTTGTGATTGTTTATAATATTGTTTTATCAATAAATTCATTGTTTTCCAACAGAAGCTGGTTGTGCTGGATTTGCTTTCATCTATCCTATATGAATGTGTTACTCAAGAGAAGCCCGAAATGTTGCCCACATATGTGGCCATTGACCAGGTAAATAGTTATCTTGTGGAATTCTCAGTGCAGTCGAAGAAATCTCATTTCCAACCATAGAACTTAATGACATTCAATTCATCATGTCTGTTGGCTCCTTTTGGAGAAATATCTATCACTATTTTTGCAGCTCCACTCTCTTTCCCTGTCATCCTGTAACTTCATCCAATATTCTTTTAAAAGTTTATTGCCGCAGACGATTACCTCACTGGAACATTTCGTATTCTTACTCTTTATGGAAAGATGTTTCTCCTGGCCTCTCTGTCCCTGGATTTAATTTGATAAGCTCTTGTCCCTCTCCCCATGTAGAAGAAATGTGATCATTTCACCACACCTTTAAATCCTGCATTAAACCTCTCCTTGGCCTCCTCTGGTCCAGCAGAGAATCACCACAGAACATTCCTAGTCTTATTCTTCCGACATTATTGAATACGGGCTCTATTTATGGGTTGAAAATTATTCCATGAATGGAGGTACTCAAAACTATGTGGCACTAAAACTATGTGTCCTGTAAAAGAGGACGCTGCTGGAACAAAAGCTCACACTGATATGTTTGTCACAACATCTTGTTCTGTGCTGGTCCCATCCCTGTTGGTAAATACTTTGGCAGTGTCAGACACTGTGTATTGCACGGGAGATACTCATGGAAGAGTCGGCATCTCCTCTTTATTCAAGACGTTCCATTGGATAATATTCCATTCTAATTTTACATGTGGCTTGCATTTTCTAGAAACTGACTTGAGCCTTGGTCTATGTTTATTGACAAGCCTCATCACCTTCCACTTACTTTTCCACCATGGTATGTAGCACCCCTCTTCCTTTTATTAAGATGCACATGAGACTGACGGCAGGAGGAGGAGGCAGCAGGAACTCCATTGTTCTGGAGCTCAGCTTTTTGTCTCTCAGGGAGAGTTGATAGAAGTTTTCCAAATTACACGAGGCATCAGGAGAAAGTCATAATCTTTTCCCCAGGATAGAACTGTCAAAATCGAGAGAACGTGTATTTAAAATGGTGGTGGGGAAGGGGAGGCATTTTCAAAGACACATATAACCATATAACCACTTACAGTACAGAACACTTATCTGTATTAAATTCTGACGAATTATATGTATTAAATTCATCAGCCATTTCTCAGCCCACAGCCTTCCTAAATCACCTTTTAATCTACGGTAATCTTCCTCACTGTCCACAACACCACCAATCTTTGTATCATCTTCAAACTTGCTTATCCAATTGTCCAGCCCTACTTCCAGATCGTTAATATATATAACAAACAATAGTGGACCCAGGACCGATCCCTGAGGAACTCCACTAGTCACCGGCCTCCAATTGGACAAACAATTTTCCACCACTACTCTCTGACACCTCCCATCCAACCATTGCTGAATCCATTGCACTACCTCCTTACTTATATCTAATTTCACTACTTCCTTATTTATACCTAATGCCTCCACCTTTTTTCCTAACCTCCTGTGGGGAACTTTGTCAAAAGCTTTACTAAAGTCTAAATAGACAACATCCACAGCTTTCCCTTCATCAACCTTTTTTGTAACCCCCTCGAAAACTCAAACAGGTTTGTCAAGCATGATCTACCCCTGACAAAACCATGCTGATTACTCCCTATCAATCCCTGTACCTCCAAATATTTGTAAATACCATCCCTCAGAACACTTTCCATCAACTTACCCACCACAGACGTCAGACTCACGGGCCTATAATTCCCAGGTTTACATTTGAACCCTTTCTTAAACAGCGGAACCACATGCGCCACCCTCCAATCCTTTGGCACTACTCCCGTGAACAGTGACATCCTAAATATCTCTGTTAATGGCCCCACTATCTGTCCACAAGCCTCCCTGAATGTCCTTGGGAATATTTTGTAGGGCAAGCTTTCTACGCAGAGTGGCGGATGCCTGGAATGAGCTGGCAGGAGTTGTGATGGAAGTAAATATGGTGGTAGCGTTTTTGAGTCTTCAGATAAACACTTGAATGTGCAGGGATTTGAGGGACATATATCTCATTCAAGCAGCAGAGTTTTAGTTTAATTTGGTATCATGTCATGGGAGTAAGGGTCTTGTACTTGCGCTGGAACGCAGCAGCGCGAGACTGTTTGGTTTCTTGTTCCTTCCTGCTATTCAAAAGTGGAAAGATCATCTGCAAAATGCCTATTTTGTTCCCTGTATCTGTCTATGACACTGCAAAGTATGATTACTGCAAGAGAGCTGCAGTTTAACAGATAAATTGTTGGACTAGTTACTCAAAGGTCTTTGTTGATGAGTTTAAATCCCACCATAGAACACTACAGCACAGGAACGGGCCCCTTCGGCCCTTCTTGTCTTTTCCGAACCTTTTTTTTCCTTGTCCCACTGACCTGCTTCCAGACCATGAGAACTGATGAATTTTTAACAGTTGTCAGGTTCACTGATGAAGGAAATTTCAATCTTTATCTGGTTTGCTGTATATCTGGTGCCTTCTGAAATGGCCCAATACCTTTTCCAAATGGTTGTGTGGCACCTAGGAGCCCTAATAATAGGAAGATAGGCATCAAAGGGGAAGTGCTCAGCTGGTTTGAATCATTCTTCAGACAAAGCAAAATGGTTGCGGTTGTTAGAGAACATTGCTGCAGGATATCTTTGCAGCTGTCTCTGTAAAGGTTAAAACCTTGAGTTTTTGATTCTTAGTTAATTTTGTGCCTCTCTTTAAGAAAAGAACTGTTTATAGTGTTACCAGAGGGACTATATCATAAGATCTTGCATCTCATTCTTCGACGAACTATGAAGAGGGTGTGAGCTCGAGATAATTTTCTTTGAATTCGTCTTATTTCTTCTTTTATATCTCTTTAAAGTTGAATAGCGTTATATCTTTAAATACAGTAAATGCTTTGTTTATTCATCGTTACAAAAATCTTAATGCAAAGTTGTGCAAAATGTTTCACCATTTTATCAACGAATTAAAGCTACTTAAAGCTGCATCTACAAAGTTTGGCTTATTGGATTAATAAGATAGTAATTCGGGATATCATCCCCACGTTTCTCTGAAGATGACACGTTTTGAAATTGGGAAATACTAGAATCTGGAGAGTGTCATCTATAGTCTCCAGGACCCAACAATCCTCAGATGCTTCATTTATGATCTTTTTTTTTTTTTTTTTAATTTTTTATTTTTCACACCATAAGTCACAATAGCCATGATATACACTTTTTCTTTTCCACACATTTACAGTATCTATGATCTTCCTGATGATTGACTTGATACAGACATCACGAGGAGGGCAAGTTCGGTTATTTAAGAGGACCTTTAAAAAAATTAAAGTAAATAATAAAAATAAAATTTAAAAAAATATATGACCTTCCTTCCGTCAGAAATGGCCAGAAAGTGCAGAGTCCTCTCTTGGAAGTTACCCCAGAGGTTTTCTGTTTCCACCCGCAAAACGTGAACAGAATATTGTGGGACTACCCCAGCGTGCGTCCAAATCAGAAGATGAATCCAAGTGAAAGAAATGCTTTTCATTGACTTCACTATATTTTCTGAAATGGGACCTTCAGAATAAAGTAATTTTGCATTATATTACCACTTAAATGGGAAGAGTGAAAAGTGATTTAATGTGCTTACCCCTCTTCTCTTCAGGCTGTCAGGAGATTAGAACGGAAAGAAATGTCGGAAACCTTTGAGTTATGGCAGATAAAACTAGTGCAGCAGTTCTATAACTCCATTTCACTCCAGAATAACTTGAAGAACAGCAGCACTGGACTTCTTATCAACCCCGAGTTTCTCCTTGCTATGAAGAGTTCGTTAGATAGCACCCTGGATCAATGGCTCCATGGTATGTATATAGAGTGGCATTCCTGATATTTTGGGTAGGAATGTGCAGTTTTAAAGTTGATGTCATATGATCTGCTTTGATTTAAAATTCAAAAAAAAGACAATGTGCCTGTGAGACAATGGTGAAAGGAAGTTGGATAACTTGGCAATTTGAGATCTGTGGGCAGACTGTTAAAAGACTTGGTTATTTTAGAAGAGGTCTGTCTGTGGGCTTCTGAACTATTCTGGCGTGGTCCAATGCAAGCTTGCGGAGCATGGCTTCGTCATCTGTTTGAACGTGCTGCATCCTCCTGAATTTGACTTTGAATTCGCTGACTGTTGCCAATGTACCAAGGTGCAGTGAGAAGGTGTGTTTTGCAAGCAGTCCCGTTTGACTTCCCATGCATTGTGCAGCAAGTAAGATGCAGTACAGAAGTGCAGAACAACAGAAATAAATCAGTTAGTACAGAGCAAATGCAACATAATTTTATTTTATTACGAGTTTCATTCAGGGGTCTAATAAAGGCAGGAAAGAAACAGTTCTTGAATCTGGTGGTGCATTATCTCACACTCATGAATCTTCTTCCCTGATGGGAGAAATGTGGTGAAGAGATTGTGGCTGGCGTAAGATTACACTTTTCATATGAAGTAAGCGACCAGGCTTTCAACAATTTCTGGTAGGTCGCTTTCTCTGCTTTCAGAATTGACCATCAATAGCATTTTTTATCTACTGACACTGCTTGATTTTCTGGGCCTTTCTCCCAATGCTAATCTGCATTTCACAATTTATGCACCCTTTGTTTTCTGCCTTTCTAACTTCTCTCATTCACCTATCAACCAGACGGTCTCATCACAGCAAACCCCCCACCACCTTCACCATTTCAAGCGATCGTCGCTCTATCCTTTCTATGCCTCCTGTATCTTTTAAATTTAAGTTTTTTAAATTTAGGCATGCTGCCTGATAACAGGCCCTTTCGACCCACGAGCCCGTGCCGCCCAATTCACCTACAACCCCAAGTACATTTTGAATGGTGGGACAAAACCAGAGCTCCCGGGGAAAACCCATGCAATCCTCTTTGCAATTTCAAATGACTTTCTATTTATTTTATAGTTCTGACAAAGAGTTTTTGTCCTGAAGTATTAGTTCTGTGGCTCTTTTCACAGATGCTGCCGGTCCTGCTGAGCATTTTTGCCATTCTCTACTTTTTAGTTCAGCCTTAGAATAGAGCTGTATTAGTTGTTTTTGAGCAAGATGTAAAGAACATTATTGCATCTCATACTCCTGGGTCGCTGTGATGTGGAGAACAAGTTCAGAGGGTCAAAGAAGTGGCATCTGAACACATTTCAATAAAAAACAAGGATCTTTATGTATACATGGGGCAAGTCGCAAGTGATCACACACTCAGACGTAGACACTACTCACAATTCATGCTCATTGGATACAGGTTAATCACTGATAATCGCATCTCCTGGTAGTGAAACGGGGGTTAAACAAACAGTACCCAGCACCCACGAGCATGGTATCCACCCTAGCTAGCTACAGGATGTTATCACGCTGATACAAGAATAGGGCACAACAGTCCTTATTAGGTACAAATAGCCACCCACCATGTACTGGCACACACCTTACAATTGACTCTCCAGCGTCGCCAAGGCTTACAACCTGGAGTGGAGCTAGGTTTCGTTCTCAGGGGAAAAAGAGCGAGAGTTGCTCCATTACGTGGGCTTTATACTGCAGCCGGCTGAAGGGGCTGGCTCAGGTATGCCCAAGTGAAGCAAGGTATTCAAGAGAGTCAATCGTCAGGTGTACCCTCACCTGTGGGTGGGGTAACCTTGAGTGACATGGGGAAATTACTTTCGACCTGGTCAGATGATCTTCCAGGAGCAAGCAAATGGATTATCCTTTATTTGGAGCAGTTTCCTATCGGATAATCCTCCAGATAACAGTCGCCAGGGAAACAATCTTGTTCCTAACCATTATCTCATAGTCCTTGCCACATAGGTGACTCCAGTCGTCAGCAATCCAATAGCTTCCGAGTAACTAGGCACAATCAAGAAGAGGACTCCCTTAGATAAGACATTGAAGCATGACTGTGCACTTGCCAGGTAGTCAACAATTACGGAAGATATTCATCAATGCAATTCAGAAGGCATTTCACAAGAAATCCTTTAGTCTCTGTTACTGCAGTTGACTTTAGTGACACCTGTGTTCGATTTCATTCACTCAACTCATAAGGTAGAGGACAACAATGGCAAGAGAAAGTCAAAATTTAATACACACCACTCAAATAGGGGGAGACAACAAAATAAAGCCTCATTCTGTTGGCTTCCCATGACTAAATTTCCATTTTTGTTTGGCAGAAATCAAACAGGAATTCTAAATATGATCAGATCGCCATTTTCCAAGGGTGTCATTTCAAAAAGTCAATTTATGTGTTTACTAACTAATATGAAAATTCCAAGTAAATCCCAAATTTTTGCATTGAGCCTGTGACTGAGTCAACAAATAAAGAAGCCACGTCAAAAATAAGTAACTTTTCACTGGATCAAATTGAGTTGCTAATATGCAGTTCTATTTTCACATGTTTTCTTCGTGCCAAAAACTCAAATTCTCTATTTTCTGACACTTTGCTCAGAATTTTTTTTTGGTTTGAGGAAACAAAGCTCAGTTCATAACCCGCAAAACTAAAATGTTCCTTCCTGTGTGCTTATTATTTTTAGCTAGCTTTTTTTTTAGTTTAAAATTCAAATGATTTTGAAATTCAGTTGTGGAGGATGAGCTTAAAAGTATCTTGGTCACAGTCTTCCATTTCAATGCAATTGAACGTGAAGATGATGTTTCCAGCAGTGGGAGAGTCTCGGACCAGAGGGCACAGCCTCAGAATAAAAGGATATCTCTTTTGAACAGAGATGAGGAAGCATTTCTTCAACCAGAGGGTTGTGAATCTGTGAAATTCTTTGCCACAGATAACTGTAGAGGCTGCTATTGGATTTATTTAAAATGGAGGTTGATTCACAAGTGTGTCCTCCAGTCTGAAAAACTGCCCTCTACAGCCAATTTCTAACTCCTGTCACCCAATTTCAGTATCTAATTCACTTCCAAGCCTCTGTCCCCAAACCTTCCACACCAATCTACTGTGTTGGACCTTATCATTTTCTTTCTTTGACTTGGCTTCGTAGACGAAGATTTATGGAGGGGTAATGTCCACGTCAGCTGCAGGCTCGTTTGTGGCTGACAAGTCCGATGTGGGACAGGCAGACACGGTTGCAGGGGAAAATTGGTTGGTTGAGGTTGGGTGGGGTGTTGGGTTTTTCCTCCTTTGTCTTTTGTCAGTGAGGTGGGCTCTGCGGTCTCCTTCAAAGGAGGTTGCTGCCCGCCGAACTGTGAGGTGCCAAGATGCACGGTTTGAGGCGATTTCAGCCCACTGGCGGTGGTCAATGTGGCAGGCACCAAGAAATTTCTTTAGGCATTCCTTGTACTTCTTCTTTGGTGCACCTCTGTCACAGTGGCCAGTGGAGAGCTTGCCATATAACACGATCTTGGGATGGTGATGGTCCTCCATTCTGGAGACGCAGCGCAGTTGGATCTTCAGCAGCGTGAATTCGATGCTGTCGGCCTCTGCCATCTCGAGTACTTCGATGTTGGGGATGAAGTCGCTCCAATGAATGTTGAGGATGGAGCGGAGACAACGCTGGTGGAAGCGTTCTAGGAGCCGTAGGTGATGCCGGTAGAGGACCCATGATTCGGAGCCGAACAGAAGTGTGGGTATGACAACGGCTCTGTATACGCTAATCCTTTACTAAAAATAATCTAAATAATATCATCCAAAATAATGTCATCATCGATTCTTTTTATTGCCTCTTCAAAAATTTCTATCAAGTTTATGAGACCTGATTTCCCATGCACAAATCCATGTTGGCTCTCCTTAAATTTCCCCTGGCCTTCCAAATCTTGATAGAATCCTGCAATTTCCGTACCACTGACATCAGACAAACAGCTCTGAGGTGATCCTAGCTGTCCTCAGCCCTTTTTCAAATAATGGCATCCATCACATTTGCCATCCTCCAATCCACCTTGATAATGATCTAAGACTATTAACACCATTCACCTCTAGTCTGTCAGTAGTTACCATGCCACGCCTCCTACTCTTGCTTCACAGTAACCACATTGACAAGATTTTTTCTTATTTCCTCTGGCTTTACACATGATCCTTGAGGGGGCGACCTATTCTTTCCTTTATTACCTTTGTGTCTCATTATAGATAAACTATTTTTGGATTACACCAGCCATTCTCAACGGGGACCCTACCCTGTCTTAAGTAAAAGCCGTGTTTTCTTTTTACCTCACGTAATATAATTTTTTTTATGCAGACAGTCAGAGAGAACTATGGAAGAAACCAAAACTTGACTGCTTCACACAGAAGGGGGCCCATAAACTTTGAGCAGAGTCATGAGGGTGGGGGGGGGGCAATAGCTGAAAAATGGTTGAGAATGGCTGCCTGACACTGTCTGCCAAAGCCATTCCAAAACCTCTTTATTTCAATCTTCATTATCCTCTAACATTGCAACCACTGCCTGCCACCTCCCTTTCCACTGTTTCTATCACACCTGTGTCTATCATACCCAGGAATATTGAGTTCTGGACCTCCTCAACTACGTCTCCATATTGGTTATAGTGTCCTACCGTTCTGTACCTATCCATTCCCTAAGGTCATTTGCTTTAAATTAAATACAACAAAGTTTGCCTGTCTTACCTCGACACTTGTTCTTTATTTATTTATTTTTTTTTAGACATACAGCGCGGTATCAGGCCATGTCAGCCCACAAGCCTGAGCTGCCCAATTGACCGACAACCGGACAGTGAAGGGAAACCAGAGCTCCCGGAGAAAGCCCATGCAGACATGGGGAGAACGTACAAACTCCTTACAGACAGCGCAGGATTCAAACCCCAGTCCTGATCGCTGTAACAGCGTTGCGCTAACCTCTACCCTATCCATGCCGCCTTTCTCCATCCTGTTCTGCTTCAATGCACTTCAAGCCTTCCTTCTTAACCTCTTCAATCCCCAACTCTCTATCTTGGGTCCCAGCTGCCTGTCAGACAAGTTTTAAGCCAACTGGGTGAATCAAGCAAATCTCCCCGCTAGAATATTGGTCTCACTTTGGTTCAGGTGTAACGAATATCTATGGCACATGCCACCTCTGCCCAAGAAAAGATCCCAATTTTTAAAAAAAATCTGAAATCCTCCATCCCTTACGAACTGCTCTGCCACGTGCTCATGTGCTCTCTCCTCCAATTTCTACCCTTACTGGTGCACGACACCAGTAGTATTCCAAAGCTTACCATCTTGAAGCTCCTTTTTAACTTGCTTTCTAACTCCCTGTATTTGTTATGTGGGACCTTCTCCTATCCTTTACAAATGCTGTGGGCTCGATTTGACACAAGCTTGACCCAGGGTCCTGGGAGGCAACACACCTATAAATCCCTCTCAGACTATTGTATGCCCTATTACTACCAGTCTCTCTTCCCTTCTGAGCCTCAGAGCCAGACTCTGGCAGATACATGGTCGCTGCGGCTTCCTCCTTGCAGGGAAGGTTCACCAGACTGATCCCTGGAATGAAGGGACTGATGGATGAAGAAAGGTTGAGCAAGCTGGACCTAAATATGTATAAATAGTGAAGCTGCACAGATCCAGACCCTTGTGCTGCCCCATTACACCCATGCGACTAATTAACCGACTAACCCCCATACATCTTTGGTACATGGGAAGACACTGGAGTACCCGGTGGGGGAAACCCACACGGTCATGGGGAGAAAGTGCAAGCTCCAGAACTCAATAATCATGATTCCTTTAGGGCCATTGCAGCACAGAACAAAAGGTGATCATATTGAAATGGATAAGAGTTTGAGGGATACTTTCAAGATGCATACTGAGTGTGTGCTACATAATTTGGGAATAAGGATTACCCATTTTGAAGGGAGGTGAGTCGGAGAAGTTTCTTGCAGAGCGTTGTGACTTTGGAATTCTCTATCTCAGGGAACCAAGATCAAAATTCAATTTATTGTCATTAGAATAAAAGAGTGTCCAATTACACCATCGGCAGAAATTGCCTGAAGTACCTCCTACAGTCAGAGAAAGAGAGTTCCTTCCCCCACCCCTCCCCCGCCCCCAACCAAGTCACCATGTTCATAGATTCGCCTCCAGCACTTCCACAGTCCGAAATGTTGGCAACCCGAGCTCCAGATCCGAACTCTGGTACAGTGAGGGACCCTTCGCCGCCCCTTTGCATCTCGGTTCCAATACTTGGTACCCCCTTCGTCAGTTTCGAGCCGGTCTCCTGCAGCCCGCAGCCTGGCGCGAGTCTCCTGTCAGCAGTCTCCAGCGGCCCAAAGCTTCCTTACCTTGAGTCGGCAGCGGCCTGCCACATGCATTGGTCTTTCAGCCACAGAGCCCCCCTCACTGGTCCGCCGCCATGGTCACTGCCCCTTGATGCCCTGCTCTCGTCCTCTGCTCCCTTGGAGTCTGCAACCCCTTGTGGCTGCCTGCTGATCAGAGGTGTCGTCATCTTCAGCGCAGACCTGTGGTCAGTGAATCTTAAGTAAAACTACCATTGGCTCCTTTACCAGGCTGTTCAAAGCCTCTGTGGAGCTGATGGCAGTTGACTGGGCGGTTGGACCCCTCCGCGAGAGCACTGTATCTCTGCTCCTCGCTTCCCACCAGCGGCAGTGCTGCCGTTACAGCGGATCCGGCAGCACTGCCATTTTTGCAGTAGATGTATCGAACATTTGCAGCACAGAAACAGGCCACTCGGCTCCTCTAGTCTGTGCTGACCATTTTTTAACTAGTCCCACTGACCTGCATCCAGCCCATAGCCCTACATACTCCTCCCATCCATGTACCTGTCCAAATTCTTCTTAAATTTAAAAATTGAGCCCGCACTTACCACTTCGGCTGGAAGATTGTTCCACGCCTCTAAGGAAGATGTCAACAAACAGTTAAACCACAAGGCGCTCAAGAAGCATGGGAAGAAAGCAGGAAAGATGATAATGAGTTTATTGTGTATTGTACAATGGATAATGTGACAGCACTGCTCCCTACCTTGTCAGAGGACACACCAGCTGCCAATCAAGGTTTGGTTCCCCCCCCCCCCCCCCCCCCCCCCACCCCACCCCACAATAGATGTATGCTCTGAAATACTTGCTGAACAGATCAGTGTGAATTCCCATGCATATCTTTGGCTTGGCTTCGCGGACGAAGATTTATGGAGGGGGTAAAAAGTCCACGTACATTATACAAGATAATAGACCAGCTATTATCATGTTTAGTACTGTTAAGAGTGGCAAAATAGTGTTGAGGCCCAGATTGGATCATATTGGAGTCATAGTGTTTTACAGGCATAGAAACGGACCCACGACGTCCACGCTGATCTTTCTCCCCATCAACATTCAACCCATTGGATTGCTCTGTCTTGCCTATTGATCGATGGAGCCAGATCAAGTTAGATTAATTAGATCAAGTTTCTAATTAAAATATTTCTGTTCCACTCTCCCGCATTGTGTTAAAATTAAGCTTCCTTCTTTTCCCACAACCTGCTGGTGCAGTGGCAGGAATCCGAGCATGTTTTGCATTATGTTGCCAACTTCAGACTTCAAGTTGTCAGGGAATAATTTCATCAACTGGATGAAATACATTTTCACTTTTCGTCAAGAATAATGGTTTAAAATATATATTTCCCAGAACCATAAGGTGCAATTACACTGGACAACAGTTTTTTTTTTCAAAAGGATGGCTTCATGAAAAAAAAATTGGGTTTATGATAGACAACTTCAAGCTGAACACAAAGATAATTTCAGATTTGCTGTATCACGTAGGGAGTTAAAGAAATATGAAATTGATTTTTGAGAGAAACATTAAATTGACTTTTATTGAATTTAGCATCTTTAATCGCAAAATGATGTTGACAGATTACGTTAGTTCAACTGTCCTTAAAATGGTTTTGCTTCTGACTTTTGTTTGTACTCAGAATCTGATGCCTCTCATGTCACTGTCCAACCATAGTTAGCTAGCATTGATGGATTCCAGTTGCCCTGGTTACCACTCTTCCATGGTTGCAATGTCCTGGTGAAACCTTTCATCACGTTTGTCACTGAGTAGCCGGGAAGACGTCCAAGTGCGAATGCAGGAAATGAATTTTCAATGACATGCTGCACTTTGTGGATTTGGACGCTTGAAGCACGTTGTCAATCAGCTGGACGTAGTTTGGTGCTCTGTAGTTGCCAAGAAAATTCTCAACAACATTCTTAAATGCCCTCCATGCTATTTAGGCCAAAGAGAACATTTGCATAGCACCTGCCCAGGCATGCTTGGACTGACCAAAACAGCTTGCTTTGTGGGCAGTAGGCTAAAAATATGACAGGAAATCACAAAAATAGATGATAGCTTTAAAAAAATGGTATGTGACAGGAAAATTTTAAGGTGATTTTCATGAGAAGAAGATGGAGGGTTATGGGCATTGTGCAGGGAGGTGGGACTAGAAAGGAGTGTTTGGTTCAGTGCGGACTAGAAGGCCCTAATGACCTGTTTCCGTGCTGTAATTGTTATGTTATATGTTATGTTATATGTTATATGATAAGAAGCCCAAAATCCATAAAATACACCCAGAAGTGTTCAGGAAGCAAAATCTTTCTTTAGTGTTATTAGTGTTTGGTAGCTTTTGTAATAAATTAATTTGGTTTGTTTAACTATTTTAATAGTTTTTAGTCATGTGTCCCTAACCAAGTTGGAATTATGCATGATTTTGCAATGAATTGGAACATGCCTTCTCAAGGCAGAAGCAATGACCTCATCAAGTATCACAGACTCTCCCCTCAGCAGCACTTCCTGTCGTTCATCAGTCACTCTGCTCCCTGTCGCAGGAAACAGACCATATGCTAACTCACCACCACTTGGTTCTAGTTTCGTTCTTTTGACTTGTAAGTCTGGTGTTGTCAATTGACATGGTGCAGAAAGGAAAGATGAATGAAAAATAATATTCTGATACAGAGGCATCAGGTTTGACCCTTGATCACAACCAATGGAAACCAAATCCATGGCCAAGGACTTGTAAATCTTCTGATGCTCAATGCAACCCCAGCATCACCATTCGGCAGCCCTTCCTGGCCAAATGCATTTAAATTGAGGGGATTAGCTTATGAGAAGAGACTTCTGGGACTGTACTCACTAGAATTTAGAAAAATGCGAGGGGATCTTGGAGAAATGTATACCATTACGAAAGACATAAGTAGGATGTTTACGTTGGTGGGCGACACTAGAACTAGGGGATATAGCCTCAAGATTCAGTGTAGTGAATTTAGGACAGAGATGGAGGAACTGCTTTTCCCAGAGGCTGATGAATCTGTGGAATTCACTGCCCATTGAAGCAGTGGAGGCAACCTCAGTAAATATATTTAAGGCAAGGTTGGATAGATTTTTACTTAAGGGATATGGGAGAAAAGGCAGGGAGGTGGAGACGAGCCTATCATCAATTCAGCCGTGATCTCATTGAATAGCGGAGCAGGCATGACAGGCCGGAATGCTGTCCCTCCAGCATTTCTGCGCTTTCTCTACAATCGCTGCGTCTGCAGACTTTCGTGGTTCACTCCCCTATGATCCAGACTGGATAAGGACAGCAGACTTCATCCCCTGAAGAATATTACTGATCGAGAACACATTTGAGTCACAATCCAAAATGAAAACTTGTTGTGGAGGATGTTTGGAAAAAATGTGTGATGTGTGAAAACAATTATGGTGATCAATAACATTAAATTGCCTTGTTAGAAGGAAGAGAGAGTCTTGTTGATTTCCAGAGTGCCCATCGGTTGAGTTAATTCGTAGAACCAGATGAATCATTATCTCCACAACTCTGAACATTTTTTCTCTTACTTTAATATTTGTTATTTTTTATACTCTGGGCTATCATGTGTTGATTACACTTAGTTTGTTAGTAGCTTTACATCAGTGGAAAGCTGCAGCATGTAAGACTTTCATTATATTTGTACTTGTGTATATAGTAAACCGTTCATCAGTTAGAACACAGAACATCAGAGCACAATACAGGCCTTTCGGCCCACAATGTTGTGTTAATCAAGTGGTTTTCAAACTGCCCCCCTAAACTTGCATTCCACTTTAAGTAATCCCTATGCCATAGTGCTCTGTGATTATTTTAAGGGATTGCTTATAGTGGGATGTGAGTGGGGACAAAAAGTTGAGAACCACTGCTCTAGACCCAATTGTTACTGAAATATTTTGCTTGAGAAAAATTGCCATTGGCCCATTTCCTTTGGAGCTCTGAAACCATGCACATAACGAGTCAATGAGGGATGATTAAAACAGTGGTTTTCAAATGCTTTCTTTCTACTCCCATATCACCTTAATCACAGAACACTTATGCTTAAGATGAAATGTGAGTGTAAGGGGGGGGGTAGTTTGAAGGGCACTGCGCTAACCTACTCAACAATGTCAACTTTCCCTCCCTCACACCCATAACCCTCTATTTTGTTTGCCTGTACCACATGCCTGTCTGAGAGGCTTTTAAATGCCCACATTGTACCAGCCTCCACCACCCCGGCAATGTATTCCAGGCACTCACTATTCTGTGTAAAAAAAAACTTGCTACTGTTGCTTGGGGAACAGGTGTTGGCTCCCATCAGTGCCTCGATGCTTATCATAATCTTGTAGACCTCTGTTAAATCATCCCTCATTCTTCTGTACTCTGAAGAGAAAAGCCCTGGCTGTGTTTACCTTGCCTCATAAGACTTATTTTCCAATCTCCTCTGCGTCTTCTCCAAAGCTCCCACATCCTTGCTGTAATGAGGTGACCAGAACTGAACACGATAGCTCTTCAATTTGAAAGTATAGTTCTCTGGCAGGAATTAGCAGCAGGTTAAAAAAAAAAGAAAGTCCTTTAAAGAGCTTCGGAAGAAGGATTAAGTAATGACCAAAAATTATGGATAAAGCTGGCACCAGAATAGATTGTTCAGAGAACTGACAATTGTTTCCCAAGTACTCAATTGGTGAAATAATGTTGATCAGGGAAAAGAAACCTGCTACTTTCTGCCAAACGTACCCTGCACGTGTCTGCACTGCCTTGTTCATTCTTTCTTTGCTGGTGGTCACTTTAAGGGAGGGTATCTACATCCAGATGTGCTGCTGCACATTTGGACTGATGATTAATTTCTCCCTCACACCAAGGTAGTGTAGCAACCTGATTAATTTGTCTAGAATGTGCCCCAAGAATAAATTGCTCCATTGCCTCGTAGAGTGGTACAGTGAGAGATCAGCAAATTCAAAGTGGAGTGGAATGTTAGAGTTCATTAGTGGAGTTATTGTGTCTCAGAACCCAACTGCACTGGGTGGGTCACGTCTCCAGAATGGAGGACCATCGCCTTCCCAAGATCGTGTTCTATGGTGAGCTTTCCACTGGCCACCGAGACAGAGGTGCACCAAAGAAGAGGTACAAGAACTGCTTAAAGAAATCTCTTGGTGCCTGCCACATTGACCACCACCAGTGGACTGATATCGCCTCAAACCGTACATCTTGGCGCCTCACAGTTCGGCGGGCAGCAACCTCCTTTGAAGAAGACCACAGAGCCCACCTCACTGACAAAAGACAAAGGAGGAAAAGCCCAACACCCAACCCCAACCCACCAATTTTCCCTTGCAACCGCTGCAACCGTGCCTGCCTGTCCCGCATCGGACTTGTCAGTCACCAACGAGCCTGCAGCAGTCGTGGACATAACCCTTCATAAATCTTCGTCCACGAAGCCAAGCCAACGAAAGAAAGAAAAGAAGAAGAACTGTTTTGGTAAATAGAGATTCAAGGTATTGGTTACAGAATGTTGCTTGGAATGAAAATAATCTGGGTATCTTTCTATTTTTTTTTCCTTTCCAAACTACTGTTTTTAGCATCGGGAGATGTGCTGTTACATTCCTACCTAAGCAGTCAGCCGGTAGAGGAATCGCAAATTGCCATGCTGGCTTGTTTTTTGGTTTATCATTCAGTGCCAACACGCCAGCAAATCACAGCCATGGGAATTGAAGGTAAGGTCAAAGCTTAAATAACTTGAATAGGTTCATGCGTAAAGGAGTTGGATTAATACTTGAAGGGGGACTGTCTTTGGGAAAAGAGGGAGTAAATTAATATTTTGGACAACAATATTTTTCAAAAGGTTTGCTTTGTGAAAACAAATTGGGGAATTATGATGGACAACTTCAAGGTGAACTCAGAATTTCAGATTTCAGGGTGGCCAGGTTGGCATACCGGTTAGCACAACGTCTTTACAGCACCAGCGATTGGGGCCGGACCAGGGTTCCAGTCCTGCGTGTCTGTAAGGAGTTTGTACGTTCTACCCAAGTCTGTGGTTTCTTCCCACCATTCAAAAAAGTGTATTTTGATGTGGTGTAAATTGCATGGCATGGACTCGTGGGCCAAACTGGCCTGTTATCATGCTCTATATCTAAATTTTTTTAATTTTAAATTTGCTATATCAAATTGATGTACACAGAGCACCAATGGCATAGGAAGTTGGAGAAACCTTAAATTAACTTTTATTGAATTTGCCATGTTTAATCACATAATAATGCTGACACATTGGATTAGTTCAACAGACCGAAAAATGTTTTGCCACTGATTTTTGTTGGTACTCAGCATCTGATGCCTCTCATGTCAGTGTCCAACAATAGTCGGCCAAAATTGATGGATTCCACTTGCCCTGATACCATATTTCCATGGTTGCAATGTCCTGGTGAAACCTTTCACCATGTTCGTCACTGACTGCACTGAGATTAGCCGGGAAGACGTCCAAGTGCGAAGGCAGAAAATTAATTTTCAAGGACAAGTTGCATTTCATGGTTTTCTACGCTCGAAGTAGACTTAAAATATGACAGGAAAACACAAAAACCAGTAATATCTAATAAATGGGATTTGATTGGAAACTTTTACAGTGACTTTTGAAATCAGCATCCCAGACTCCATAAAATACACCCAAAGGTGTTCAGAAAGCAAAATCTTCTGTGTCCAGTGTACTCTAGCAGGGGAACTATCTTCTCCTGGTTGACGCCTTGATTCCAGGTATCTTTGCAGTTGTAAAATCCATAAAGAGAAATTAAAGAACAATTTGGAAATTATGAAATGAGACATAAAACTGCAAATTTAAAAAAAATAGGACTGGAATTCAGTTTTGGATCTCAAAGGAGATGTACATTTTTATTGTTAAAATCCGTCAGAGTTTAGAGGGACGACCTTCAGAACAAACTGTTTCCAGAGCCAGGTGGCCGATAATCGTGGGCCCAGATTTGGGCCCAGATCAATGGAAAAAAAAAGTGATGAGGATTTGGAACGGACTGTCTGACCGTGTCAATGAAATGAGGGGAGGGGAATACTACTGGAATATGGGGGCGCAAGACCATCCAGGTTTCCCTTTGGAGACTCGTTGACGCTCATTTGTGGTGTGTAATTTTTGATTTTAGGAAATCTTTTTTTGATAGATGTGTGAGATTGACAAGAAAGCTCTTCCACTGAATGCTAATATTCATTTTCATGGCACTGCACATTTATTCCAGTAGCTAGCATTCATTTGGAGAGGGATAGCATATAAAAGTAGAGATATAATGTGGAGGCATTGGTCACATGGAGGATTGTCCTTCTCTATGCTTGGAGGATCATGAATAGTTTTGGGCTCCTTATCTAAGGAAGGATGTGTTGACATTAGAGGGGGTCTAGAGGAGGTTCACTAGAAGGATCCCTGGCCTGAAATGGTTATCATCTGAAGAGCATTTGACGGCTCTGGGACTGTACTGTTTAGAAGAATGAGGAGGGGGGGAATCTCATTCAAACTTATCAAGTACTGAAAGACCTAGATAGAGCGGACATGGAGAGGATTTTTCCCAAAAGTGGAGGAGTCTGGGACCAGAAGTGAAGAGGAGTGCCTTTACCCAGAAGGCGATTAATCTACAGAATTCATTGTTGTGGACAGCTATGGAGGCCAAGTCAGTGGGAATATTTAAGACAGGGGTAGATAGATTCTTCATTAGGAAGGAAATCAAGGGTTATGGGGAGAAGGTTAGTAAATCAGCCATGATGAAATGCTGGGGCTGACTCGATGGGCCAAATGGCCAAATTCAACTCCTACGCCTTGTGCTCCTATGGTCTACACATTGTACTCAAGCAGCAAGTCTGGTATGAGACTCATGAACTTACTCTTTTACAGTGGTGACTGAGGAAATATTGAGAACGGGGGGGGGGAGGAAATCCCTGCTCTTTTCCAAATATCCTGGAGAATCTTTTAGATTCAAAGGATTGAGTTTTGGTTAAAGATGTCATCAGTCCATACACTTTCCACTGTTCATTTGCAAATCATACTGGCATTCTTTTACAACGACTTGAAACTATTGCGTGTATTTTAACCCACACTGCATTTTCTGTTTCATTCTTCAGGGACAACCAGCTTTTCAGAACTCCTGCTGAAATTTGGCCAGCGACGCTTACCTGTGCAAGCGTTGTTGAGGCTAGCTCCAGTGATTCTCGGTAATCCCCAGGCCATGTTGGTTTGATGTCCCCTGACCCTTACTAACAGCTTTGGAGCCAGTAGGTCCATCCGTCGAACTTCGGCCGTCCGGTTATGGAGTTGAATGTTCTTGAACTAGAGCCTGTTAGCCACCAATGTTAAATCCTACCGTGTGTTACCGTGTCATGTCATAGGTGTGTGCTTGTTGACCAAATGTGGATTTAATCTGTGAATAAAGACGTCTACTTTTGCAATGGCTTGTGACACTTTCCTTTATTGCAATGTTTGCTTAATGAGGCTGCGGTAAGATCTGATTAACACAAAACTTAGCTGGTCCCTTGAGGCAGACCATAAACCCCACCTTCCTACAATCGGCCATCCAAGGAAGCTCCTTGAAAAAGCAAAATACAGAAGTAGTTTAGGTGAGTGTGCTTGGAGAGTAGGTTGGCAGGAGTTCCAGAAATGATCTTTGCAGTTGCCGAAAAGAATCAAAGTACAGTATAGATGTTCCTCTGCTAACGATGGTCCGACTTAGGATTGTTCTAAGTTGTGATAGTACGACAGTGATAAGCATTCTAATGGAAATACCTCTTGTAGTCACTTGGTCCTGTCGTTTCACAACCCGCCGCACGGTGGTGTTGGTGTGACTGTCATTACTGGTTATCTCACAACAGCTGATGGATGCTTTGGCTGGCGCTACATTTCATGATTAAAAATAAAAAAAACACTTTGGTGTGGAATAAAAGTTAATCAACATTTAATTATAAAATAGGCTTTGTTTTAGATATATTTGCCCAGCTGTAGGCTAGGTTAAGTGGTCTGAGCGCATTAAAGCCAGGCCAGCCTAAGCGGAACAAAAATTCTTCCAGTCGTCAATAAATTGCATGAGATATTCAATGCTTTATGATAAAATAGACTTTGTATTAGATGATTTTGCCCAACTGTAGGCCACAGTGTGTTTTCTGAGCAAGTTTAAGGTAGGGTAGGCCATGATGTTCAACAGGTGTGATGTCCTTTCTCGACTTGCGGTTGTTCCACTTGTGATGGGTTTATCGGAACGCATTCCCATCGTAAGTCGAGAAGCATCTGTAGTTCCTTGTGAACTGGAGGACATATATCAACAGGGCGCACAGATGCTGGAATCTAAAGACAAACCCAATCTGCTGGAAGGGTTCAACGAGTCGAGTGGGAGAAAAAGAATGATGGACATCTCGGGCCGAAACCCATGCCCCGGTAAGTTATGATTTGAAACTCGCTCTGGGGGGATTGGGATTTATTTAGCACCCCTCACTATTTCCTTCACTCCAAGGAGTTAGTATGTTCTCTGGTGACCTGTGTGGGGTTTCTCCGGGTGCTCCTGTTTCCTCCCACCCTCCAAAATGTATGGACCTGGTAGGTTAATTGGATTTCATGGGTTTCATGGACCAGAAGAGCCTTCTGTATCATTGAAAATTAAATCTCAGGACATCCCCAGAGCTGATAAAGCATCAATTGAAATGTTGTTCCTGTTCCATAGCAGCTGATTTAAGCATGTCAAACCCTCAGATATGTGATAACGGCCAGGCAATTTCTTTTAGCGATACCAATATTGGCTGGAGCATGATCTTATCTCCCCCTAATCCTCTTCAAAACAGTGCCACATGGTTGTGTCCAGCTGAGAGCAAACATCTCATCTGAAGAGCGGCAAGGATTTAACAAGGAAGTCTGCAGATGCTGAGATCGGGTGCATAACACAAACGTACTGGAGAAACTCAGCAGGTCACACAGCATCCAGAGGAAGTGAACCCTTCATCAAGGTATGACCAAAAAAACAGGGAGGTGCCCAAATCCAAAGGTAGGAAGGAAGGGGCAGGGGGAGGAGCGTGAGCTAACAGGTAGGATGGAAGAGAACCATGCTGAGAGGTGATGGTAGGTTTATGATAGGAGGTGGAAGGGAAAAGGGTGAGGAGCTGGAGGAAAGGAAACGGGGGCGGGGGGGAGAAGTGAAGAGAGGAACTTGGGGGAAGGGATTTAACAGAAATTGGAGAAGTTAATGTTAATGCCATATTCTGGTATTGGTACTTCTTGAACCTTGACAGGGCTAAACTATCACAATATGGTTGGAGAGTGCCCAGGAGAAATACATGTTCCTCCAATTTGCATGTAGCCCTGGTTTGGCAGTGCATGAGGCCGTGGACGGAAATGTCGGCATGGGAATGGTGCATGGAATTAAAATGGTTGGCCATTGGGAGGGCCTTACATTTGCCAAAGCCAAAAAAAGCAGTGACTCTCCCTGACTAATGCGCTCAGCTTGCTTGAGGCTAACTTCACATGCCCCACTTTTAAAATTGCACGCTATTCGGTAGTTTTGCAGTCAGCCGTTGGCTTAATGAAGGTGCATTCACATCTGACTTGAAAAGTTTTGCGTTTAAAGTTCAGTCAATAAATTGGAGCACCTATCCAGGTGGGCACGCACTCAGGGAAAGTGCTGCTCTGCCTTTCATGAGAATCGTCAGGCCAAGGTTTCTATTGGTTGGGTGTGGAAGATCCCAAAGTGCCATTTCAGGGAGCAAGGTAGTTTTCCCCACTCATCCTCTTCCCCTCTCCCCTAAGTGGCCTGTATCAAATATAAATTTAGATGTACAGCACGGTAACAGGCCCTTCCAGCTCATGAGCCTATACCCCCCCCCCCCTCCACAAAGTTACAGAATCATGCAGCCAAGGACAGGCCTTTTAGCCTGACTCGTCCATGCTGCCAATTTGGCATTCTGGGCTAGTTCCACTTGTTTAGTTTTGGTCCTTAACCTTAAATGGTTACATATCAACAGAACTTCCCAACATTGGTTTTCTGGCCATTGTATTGGACAACAATTTTTTCATAAGATTTGCTTCCTGAATAAAAATTGGGGATTATGATAGACAGCTTCAAGCTGAACACAAAGATAATTTCAGATTTGCTGTATCACGTAAGAAGTTGGAGAAATATTAAATTAACATTTATTGAATTTTACATATGTAATGGCATAATGAGCTGACACATTGTGTTAGTTCAACTGACCGAAAAATGTTTTGCCGTTGATTTTCACTTGTGCTCAGCATCTGATGCCTTTTGTGTCAGTGTCCAACAATAGTTGGCCAACATTGATGGATTCCAGTTGTCCTGATCCCACTTTTCAGTGGTCACAATGTCCTGGTGAACCCTTTCACCATGTTCGTCACTGACAGCAGGGATTAAGTCCAAGTGCGAATGCAGAAAATTAATTTTCAATGGCAGGTTGCACCCAATGGTTTTGTATGTTTGAAGCAGACCTAAAATATGACAGGAAATCACAAAAATGTGATTTCTAAATCATCTAAAAAATATCTAAAAAAACAGTACGTGATAGGAAATTTTTAAGGTGGCTTTCATTGATCAGCCGTCCAAAATCCATAAAATGCACACAAAAGGTAAAAGTTCGATTATTGTCACGTCATACTACATTTAGAATGACAAAATGGGAGAACCACAATTGGCAATGAGGAAGCGTACAGGAGGAGACAGATCAGCTCGTTGAATAGTGTAATGATAACAACCTTGCACTCAACGTCAGCAAAACCAAGGAGGTGATTGTGGACCTCAGGAGGAAGTCAAGGGTACACGACCCAGTCCTTATCAAGGACTCAGTAGCGAAGAGGGTCAAAAATTTCAAATTCTCCAATGATCTGTCCTGGAGCAATCACTAAGAAGGCTCACCAGTAGCTATTCTTTGTGAGGTGTCTGCGGAGGTTTGGTATGTCACCAAAGACTATCATAAGCTTCTACAGGTGGACTGTGGAGCGCATTCTGGCTGGTTGCATCACTGCCTGGTATGGAGGTGCCAACTCTCAGGACAAGAATAAACTCCAGAGGGTTGATAGCAGCCTGCAACAGCATAGACACCAGACTTCACCGAGGACATCTACATGAGGCGGTGTCTTAAAAAAGCAGTGTCTATCGTCAAGGACCCCACCACCAACCAGGCCACGCCCTCTTCACTCTGCTACCATCAGGAAAAAGGTACAGGAGCCTAAAGACGAGCCCTCAGCGGCACAAGGACAGCTTCTTCCCCGCTGCCATTGGATTCCTGAATAATCAATGAACCAAAGAGGCTGCCTTACTTTTCGTGTACTATTTTAATTTTTTTTACAGTACTTGTCATAAGTTGGTTATAATATGTATGTTTGCACTGTGGCGCTGCCACAAAACACCGAATTTCATGACTTGTTCATGGCAATAAGTTCTGAATTCTAACATTCCTGAAATTCTTTAACCTTTGTCCACCGTAAGGCAGACAGAAAGTCGCCTCCTTGTCCAGTGCCCCTCACAGAAACCTACTGCACCTGGTCTCCCCTCCAAGTACTGACCAGGCTTATGCTTGCTTAGCTTTTGTAATGAGACTATCCTATCCTAGGGTTTGGGTTAGGAAAGTGTTCATGAAGCAAAATCTTTTGTTGTCTAGTGTTACAACACTGTTTTGAGAACTTGCTCTGTTGTAATTGGCTGATAACTTCTTTACAATGGCCAAGCAGAAGATGACGAAGCAAGTTCTTGCAGTCAGTGCACGATGCCTTCACTGGGTCGGTCGAGCAGAGGGATTATCCATTTGGCACAATAATTAGGAGGAAACAAAAAATGATACATGGCAGGGCTCTGTGGCATGGTTTCAATATAAAAAAGATCCATGTTTTGTAAAAATTGGGAACTAACATTTTTCCTTTGCACAAGGATCATCCTGTGAATGCAACAGTCTGCCAGGTCTGAAGCAGAGCTATCAGCCCCACTATCTGTTGACAGGGAGCAAACAGATCAAGGAAAAGCTTCCTGTCATCTATTACTAAGTAAATATAGCTTGTGAGAAAATGCTGGAGTTCAGCGCTTCAGAAAGCATTTTTTTTAACTTGTGCAGGACAGGTCACAGCTGTTCAGTTTAATCAGACTTGATAAATAAGGATGTGTGCATTGCTGGGTTAAAGCTAACCAAGATCAACGTGCAGTAAACACCCCCTGTTATCTGGGAATCAAGCAACCTACAAAAAAAAATCAAGGAAAACAAATAAATAGAAAATTTGGAATAAATAACAAACCCATTCTTTGGCTTGGCTTCGCGGACGAAGATTTATGGAGGGGGTAAAAAGTCCACGTCAGCTGCAGGTTCGTTTGTGGCTGACAAGTCCGATGCGGGACAGGCAGACACGGTTGCAGTGGTTGCAGGAGAAAATTGGTTGGTTGGGGTTGGGTGTTGGGTTTTTCCTCCTTTGCCTTTTGTCAGTGAGGTGGGCTCTGCGGTCTTCTTCAAAGGAGGTTGCTGCCCGCCAAACTGTGAGGCGCCAAGATGCACGGTTTGAGGCTTTATCAGCCCACTGGCGGTGGTCAATGTGGCAGGCACCAAGAGATTTCTTTAGGCAGTCCTTGTACCTTTTCTTTGGTGCACCTCTGTCACGGTGGCCAGTGGAGAGCTCGCCATGTAACACGATCTTGGGAAGGCGATGGTCCTCCATTCTGGAGACGTGACCCATCCAGCGCAGCTGGATCTTCAGCAGCGTGGACTCGATGCTGTCGACCTCTGCCATCTCGAGTACTTCGACGTTAGGGATGAAAGCGCTCCAATGGATGTTGAGGATGGAGCGGAGACAACGTTGGTGGAAGCGTTCTAGGAGCCGTAGGTGGTGCCGGTAGAGGACCCCTGATATATGTCGTGAGTGTCTTGAATGTTGTGTGTAACTGTGGTTAGTTAAGTGTTAAATGTTTTTTGTTTTTTTTTAATTTTTTATTTTTCACACTATAGATCACATTATTAAAGATATACACATTTCTCCTTTCAAATATATACAGTGTCGTTTTCTCCCCCCCCCTCCCCTCCCCCCCCCCACCTCCCCCTCCATCCATTCAAAACTCTGAGTCCAAGATACATCAAACCCATCAAACAATGTTGTCACTCAACATTAACGAACAAAAACTTCCACTGAGTCAATTCTTTCCATTCTCTTTTCCTTTTGTCATTTTAGGTGATAGATGTCCCGGTAGGTTTTTTCTATTATATTCCATGTACGGCTCCCATATTTGTTCAAATAATGTTATATTATTTCTTAAACTATATGTTATTTTTTCTAAAGGAATACATTTATTCATTTCTATATACCATTGTTGTATTTTCAAATTATCTTCTAATTTCCAGTTTGACATAATACATTTTTTTGCTACAGCTAGGGCTATCTTAACAAATCTTTTTGTACACCCTCCAAATCAAGTCCAAGTTCTTTATTTTTTATGTTACTTAGGAGGAAGATCTCTGGTTTTTTTGGTATATTGTTTTCTGTAATTTTATTTAATATCTGGTTTAGATCGTCCCAAAATTTTTTCACCTTTTCACAAGTCCAGATTGCATGAATTGTTGTTCCTATTTCTTTTTTACAACGAAAGCATCTGTCAGATACTGTTGGATCCCATTTATTTAACTTTTGAGGAGTGATATATAACCTATGTATCCAATTATATTGTATCATACGTAATCTCGTATTTATTGTATTTCTCATAGTTCCTAAACATAACCTCTCCCATGTTTCCTTTTTTATCTTTATGTTTAGATCTTGTTCCCACTTTTGTTTAGTTTTATCATTTATTTCCTCATTCTCCTTTTCTTGTAATTTGATATACATGTTTGTTATAAATTTTTTAATTATCATTGTGTCTGTAATCAGATATTCAAAATTTCTTCCTTCTGGTAACTTCAGACTACTTCCCAATTTATCCTTTAAATAGGATTTCAATTGGTAATATGCCATCACTGTATCTTGAGTTATATTATATTTATCCTTCATTTGTTCAAAGGATAATAATTTATTCCCCAAAAAACAATTTTCTATTCTTTTAATCCCTTTTTCTCCCATTCTCTAAAAGACAGGTTATCTACCGTAAAAGGGATTAGCTGATTTTGCGTCAGTATTAGTTTTGATAATTGGTAGTTTGTTTTATTTCTTTCTACATGAATCTTCTTCCAAATATTAAGCAAATGGTGCAATACTGGAGAATTCCTATGTTTTACCAATTTTTCATCCCATTTATATAATATATGTTCAGGTATCTTCTCCCCTATTTTGTCTAACTCTAATCTAGTCCAATCTGGCTTTTCTTTTGTTTGGTAAAAATCTGATAGATATCTTAATTGTGCGGCTCTATAACAACTTTTAAAATTTGGCAGTTGTAAGCCTCCTTGTCTATACCATTCTGTTAATTTATCTAGTGCTATCCTTGGTTTCCCCCCTTTCCATAAAAATTTCCTTATTATTTTCTTTAACTCCTTAAAGAATTTTTCTGTCAAGTGTATTGGTAGTGCCTGAAATAGGTATTGTATCCTTGGAAAAATGTTAATTTTAATACAGTTTATCCTTCCTATTAGTGTTAATGGTAAGTCTTTCCAATGCTCTAAATCTTCCTGTATTTTTTTCATTAGTGGATAGTAATTAAGTTTATATAGATGGCTGAGGTTTTTATTTATTTGTATACCTAGGTATCGTATTGTTTGCATTTGCCATCTAAACGGTGATTCTTTCTTGAATTTTGAGAAATCCTCATTATTCATTGGCACTGCTTCACTTTTATTTGCATTAATCTTGTATCCTGACACTTCTCCATACTCCTTCAATTTCTTATGTAATTCCTTTATTGATGTTTCTGGTTCCGTTAGATATACTATATCTTTGGCTTGGCTTCGCGGACGAAGATTTATGGAGGGGGTAAAAAGTCCACGTCAGCTGCAGGCTCGTTTGTGGCTGACCAGTCCGATGCGGGACAGGCAGACATGATTGCAGCGGTTGCAAGGGAAAATTGGTTGGTTGGGGTTGGGTGTTGGGTTTTTCCTCCTTTGCCTTTTGTCAGTGAGGTGGGCTCTGCGGTCTTCTTCAAAGGAGGCTGCTGCCCGCCAAACTGTGAGGCGCCAAGATGCACGGTTTGAGGCGTTATCAGCCCACTGGCGGTGGTCAATGTGGCAGGCACCAAGAGATTTCTTTAGGCAGTCCTTGTACCTTTTCTTTGGTGCACCTCTGTCACGGTGGCCAGTGGAGAGCTCGCCATATAATACGATCTTGGGAAGGCGATGGTCCTCCATTCTGGAGACGTGACCCATCCAGCGCAGCTGGATCTTCAGCAGCGTGGACTCGATGCTGTCGACCTCTGCCATCTCGAGTACCTCGACGTTAGGGGTGTGAGCGCTCCAATGGATGTTGAGGATGGAGCGGAGACAACGCTGGTGGAAGCGTTCTAGGAGCCGTAGGTGGTGCCGGTAGAGGACCCATGATTCGGAGCCGAACAGGAGTGTGGGTATGACAACGGCTCTGTATACGCTTATCTTTGTGAGGTTTTTCAGTTGGTTGTTTTTCCAGACTCTTTTGTGTAGTCTTCCAAAGGCGCTATTTGCCTTGGCGAGTCTGTTGTCTATCTCATTGTCGATCCTTGCATCTGATGAAATGGTGCAGCCGAGATAGGTAAACTGGTTGACCGTTTTGAGTTTTGTGTGCCCGATGGAGATGTGGGGGGGCTGGTAGTCATGGTGGGGAGCTGGCTGATGGAGTCACGGATGGCAGTCTCTTCAATCTGAGGCGCCTGCAAGCTCACACCAAGACACAAGAGAAACTTGTCCGTGAACTACTCTTTGCAGATGATGCCGCTTTAGTTGCCCATTCAGAGCCAGCTCTTCAGCGCTTGACGTCCTGCTTTGCGGAAACTGCCAAAATGTTTGGCCTGGAAGTCAGCCTGAAGAAAACTGAGGTCCTCCATCAGCCAGCTCCCCACCAGATATACTATAACATCATCTGCAAATAAACTGATTTTGTATTCCTTGCCTTTTATTTTTATCCCTTTTATTTTATTTTCTGTTCTTATCAATTCTGCTAGTGGTTCTATGGCTAACGCGAACAATAAGGGTGATAGTGGGCATCCCTGTCTTGTTGATCTGCTTAAGTTAAAATGTTTTGATACATATCCATTTACTGTCACTCTTGCCAATGGCCCCTTATATAATGCTTTAATCCAATTAATATATTTTCTGGTAAACTAAATTTTTGTAGTACCTTGAATAAATAATTCCATTCTACTCTGTCGAAGGCCTTCTCTGCGTCTAAAGCAACCGCTACTGTTAGAGTTTTATTTCCTTCTACTGCATGAATTAAGTTAATAAACTTACAAATATTATCTGTTGTTCGTCTTTTTTTTATGAATCCAGTTTGGTCTAGATTTACTATTTTTGGTACATAATCAGCTAATCTGTTTGCTAATAATTTAGCTATTATCTTATAATCTGTGTTAAGTAGAGATATTGGTCTATATGACGCTGGTGCGAGTGGATCTTTCCCTGCCTTTGGTATTACTGTAATTATTGCTGTTTTGCACGAATCTGGTAAGCTTTGTGTTTCATCAATCTGGTTGATTACTTCCAGGAGGGGAGGAATTAATAAATCTTTAAATGTTTTATAGAATTCTATTGGGAATCCATCCTCTCCTGGTGTTTTATTATTCGGCAGATTTTTTATTGTCTCTTGTATTTCTACTATTTCAAATGGTTCTATTAATTTATTTTGTTCCTCTGTTTGTAATTTCGGTAGTTCAATTTTAGTTAAGAATTCATCTATTTTGCCTTCTTTCCCTTCGTTTTCAGTTTGGTATAATTGTTCGTAGAATTCTCTGAAATTTTCATTAATTTCCGTTGGATTATATGTGATCTGTTTGTCTTTTTTCCTTGATGCAATACCATTCTTTTAGTTTGTTCTGTCTTAAGCTGCCACGCTAGAATTTTGTGCGTTTTTTCTCCTAGTTCGTAATATTTCTGCTTTGTCTTCATTATATTTTTCTCCACCTTATATGTTTGAAATGTTTCATATTTTATTTTTTTATCTACCAATTCCCTTCTTTTAGTAGTGTCTTCCTTCCTTGCTAATTCTTTCTCTATATCTGCTATTTCCTTTTCCAACTGTTCTGTTTCCTGATTGTAATCCTTCTTCATCTTAGTTACGTAACTTATTATTTGCCCTCTGATGAACGCTTTCATTGCATCCCATAATATAAACTTATCCTTCACTGATTCCGTATTTATTTCAAAATACATTTTAATTTGTCTTTCTATGAATTCTCTAAAATCCTGTCTTTTAAGTAGCAAGGAGTTTAATCTCCATCTATACATTCTTGGAGGGATATCCTCTAACTCTATTGTCAATATCAAGGGTGAATGGTCCGATAATATTCTAGCTTTATATTCTGTTTTCCTAACTCTATCTTGTATGCAAGCTGATAACAGGAATAAATCTATTCTTGAATATGTTTTATATTCCTTTGAATATTCCTTTTCCTTTGGGTGTTGTTTCCTCCATATATCCAAAAGTTGCATTTCTTGCATCGATTTAATTATAAATTTGGTTACTTTATTCTTTCTGTTAATTTTTTTCCCGGTTTTATCTATGTTTGAATCCAAATTGAGATTGAAATCCCCTCCTATTAATATATTCCCTTGCGTATCTGCTATCTTCAAAAAAATAGCAGCTGTTTGAATGAAGTTGTGTGAAACAGCAATGGTGTCACCCAGGATGAAGAGATGGTTGATGCCGCTTGCCGTTGGGGTGACTCTCTTAAAGTGTCTCCTTATCCTTGCCTAGTAAGAGTTGCCCCTGTCAGAGGCTTCTTATGTAAACTTGGGGGAGTGAGAGTGAATTATCTATGATGTTATTGTTAGTTTTTCTGGAGGCTCTGTGGAGGGGGAGGAGCCTGCAGATGCAGCGATGGTTAAATGTTATCAAAGAATAAAATGCTTTAAGGTTTAGATATTCATGCAAGTGAAGTTTGTTCAGTGCAAGTACAGTATAATATTTTTGTCTTTTAAACTCTTAATGCAGGTGTATTAATTTGGCATTGTAAGACTGAATCTCAAGCAACCTACTCACTCCATAGGTCTTGGAACAATCTTTCCATAGATATTATGGGATGTTCTTCCACCCCTAGGCTGCAGTGATTCAAGAAGACAGGCCAGCTTTCAGGTCAATGACCTTTCACCTGGTGAAGGGTCATGGAGCTGATGTTTCTCCCATCATTGCTGCAACGTGGCCTGCTGCACATTTCATGCATTTTCAGTTTCCATGCCAAAGGTCATTCTGAACTCCACCTGTAACTGCATCCACTGCCATCTCACTGATTCATTCAAAATTTGTAGATCAAGACCAATCCATCCATGCTTCCATTTATGATTGATCCAAATGGTTTTAGTTTTCGAACAAAACAACATTAAAAAAATGCGAGCAAGTGTCACTCATCTAGCCTGTGTAGACGGCTCCACCATTCAATAAGATCATGGCTGATCTGGTTGTGGACTCAGCTCCATTTACCTGCTTGTTCCCCATAACCCTATATTCCTCTGAAGGGCAATCATTTACCCGTGTCCTGGGTGCATTTAGTAAGGCAACCTTTACTTCCTTTGGCAGAGAATTCCAATATTAATACAGTATGGCTTTATGTTACCTTAACCATATTGAACATGAAGCCCACCATTTTGTATTTTCCTGAGTTTATTTACAATTCAAGTGTATTGTCATCTGATCAGACAGTACAACCCGATGAAATAGTGCTCTCGGTCCATTTGCTTCCAAGCACACTCATGTTAGAGCTGAGCATTGCAGGTGATTAAGGACTGGCCTTTCATTACTATGCCAAGCTCTAAGAGTGCACCAGAGAGGAGATTCAGGGCAGTTGAGGGCAAGAAACCAAGCCGCCACACCTCCTTTAATTTAACTGTCTTGTTTTGATCTCCACAAGCAGGCAGAATATATTGATCTAAAACTTTGGAGGAAGATAACAGATTATAGGTGTGGGGTAAGGATTAGATTGTAATGGAGTAGGTTTACATAGGGCAGCACAACATCGTGGGCTGGATAGTCTGTATTGTGGTGTAATGTTCTAAGATATGATTGTTGAGTGAAACATGAAACCCTGATCCTGGAGAGAATGTGTCTGATGGTCCAAAGTTCCATTTTCTTACCATTATTCCTCGCCATCAATGGTACTTCTACAGCTTGCCTTGAGCTGGGCAAAACCATTATTCACTATTGTAAATGGCTGTGCTCAATCAGGAGGTGGAAGATCTCTTAGATACATTTATTTCAATGCAAGGAGTGTGGTAAACAGGATGGATGAACTAATGGTGTGGATTGACATGTGGCGTTATGATGTGATAGCAATTAGTGAGACATGGTTGAAGGAAGGTTGTGACTGGCAGCTAAATATTCAGGGGTTTCGCTGCTTTAGACGTGACAGAATTGGTGAGTACGAGGGGGAGGTGTGGCATTGCTTGTTATGGAAGATATTACAGCGGTGCTGAGGCAGAATAGACTGGAGGACTCATCACGCAAGGCTCTGTGGGTTAAACTAAAAAACAAGAAAGGTGAGGCAACAAATATAGGGGTATATTATAGGCCACCAAAAGAGGATAGGGAACTGGAAGAGCAAATGTTCAGGGAAATAGCTGAGATGTGTAGTAGAAATAGGGTTGTGATAGTTGGGGATTTCAATTTTCCCAATATTGATTGGGAAACTCAATCAGTGAGAGGGCAGGATAGCTTAGACTTTTTACAGCAGTATATTGAGGTGCCTACTAGATAAGGAGGCAGTGTTAGAATCTATTGTTAGGGAACAAGAATAGGGCAGTGAAAACTTGGAATAAAGTTCTGCAGGAAACTAAATGGTATTTTTTTTGTTAAGGTTTGCATTGGCTAGTGGCCACAGTCACAATGTGATTCAAATCTTTTTTTAACCCATCTCTCTTCTAAATCAGTGTTTTGTAATTATATGCAAATTGATAGGTGCTTATGAATGATTAAACTTTGTTTGGTTCATTCATTGACAAGATCTGGAAGCAAAGGAGAGCTTGCGTTGAATCATTGTTGTGTTGCAAGGAAATGTGAGAATCAATTTCTGCGTAACCTGAGCTTCTTTGGCTTGGCTTCGCGGACGAAGATTTATGGAGGGGGTAAATGTCCACGTCAGCTGCAGGCTCGTTTGTGGCTGACAAGTCCAATGCGGGACAGGCAGACACGGTTGCAGTGGTTGCAGGGGAAAATTGGTTGGTTGGGATTGGGTGTTGGGTTTTTCCTCCTTTGTCTTTTGTCAGTGAGGTGGGCTCTGCGGTCTTCTTCAAAGGAGGTTGCTGCCCGCCGAACTGTGAGGCGCCAAGATGTACGGTTTGAGGCGATATCAGCCCACTGGTGTTGGTCAATGTGGCAGGCACCAAGAGATTTCTTTAGGCAGTACTTGTACCTCTTCTTTGGTGCACCTCTGTCACGGTGGCCAGTGGCGAGCTCGCCATATAACCTGAGCTAAAATATTACCAAAGACTCAAACTTCTACAGGTGTACCACGGAGAGCATTCTGTCCAGTCTGGTACGGGGATGCCAATGCTCAGGACAGCAAAAAACTCAAGGGTTGTAAATTTGGCCTGCCACATCACAGGTAATCATCTTCACTCTAAGGTGGGCATCTACAAGAGAGTGGTGTCTTAAAAAAGCAGCTTCTATCCTCAAAGACCCCCACCACCCAGGCCATGCCCTCGTCACACTACTCCCATCAGGGAAAAGGTACAGAAGCTTGAAGGCGAGTCCGCAGCAGCACAAGGACGGCTTCATTCCCACTGAATGATCAATGAACCACAGAGACTGCCTGGCTTTGATTTTGTCTTGCGTTATTTTTTACATTTATTTTGTAAGGTGGTTTATCTGAATGTTTGCTCTGTGACGCTGCGACCAAACAACAAATTTTGTGACATGTTCCTGACAATAAATTCTGATTCTGATTCCGAAATAAAGGGAGGATATGCAGCCGTTTTCTAATCAAAAATATACTTTATTCACAATAAAATATTTACAACCAAGAAATCGAGTCTTTTTACACTCATTATGTCAATCATGACTATGCATTCTAATCAATATACATTTTTGCATTGTTCTCTAAATACCCTGTTACCACCACTGTGGCACCTTGTCATTCCCCTACCCCCCCCCCCCCCCCGTGTTGGATGAGGGTCTTCCCCTCGGCCTCGATGCCTGATAATGGGAGAGCCCTAGACTGTGGTTCTTCCCCACTGCGCCCTCGCGTTGGCTGCACCGAGCCTCAGTCCGTTCCTGAGCACAGACTCCTGGTGCCTGGAATGCGCCAGTCGGCCGCGTTCCTGGACCGACGTCCTGCTACCATGGGACTTCGCACTCATGGATTTGTGGTCCTGAATTCGTCTGCTAATCCAGTCATTTAATGGCAACACTTTGAAAACTTGAGAATGGAATAAGTGCTCAATGGCAGGATCTTTAACAGTGTGGAGGAACGAAGGGATCTTGATTTCCAAGTCTATAGATCCCTCGAGATTGCCACATCAGTTGATGGGGTGGTTATGAAGGCACCTGGTACACTGGCCTTCATTAATAGAGGGATCAAGAGCTGTGAGGTGTTGTTGCAGCTCTATTATACTCTGGAGGATTACATTCAGTTCTGGTCACCTCACTGCAGAAAGGAGACGGAAGTTTAAGAGAGGGTGCAGAACAGATTACCAGGGTGTTGCTTCCACCATGGTAGGTTTGTCCGATCATATCAAGAGTGCTGAGGGTGAGTGAGGAAGGAGGAAAATGCAGAACAGAGAGTTCATGGGATGCTGCCTGTTGTGTGAGGAAATAAAGATTTCCAAACAATCAAGCTGAGATCATAGAGGGCGGCTGGGTGGTACGGTTAACGTAGTGGTTAGCACAGTATCGGGGTTCGAATCTGCATGGGTTTTTCCCATGGGCTCTGGTTTCCTCTTGCCCTTCAAAACATACCAGGGGTTGTAGGTCAATTGAGTGCAAATGGGCAGCGCAGACTTGTGGGTTGAAAGGGCCTGTGATGGTGCTGAAGGTCTAAATGCTGGGCAGAATTAGGTCTAAATGGTTAAAGATAGGCCAGAGGGTCAAAGAAAAGGCTGGGAGTAAAAGATTACATTCCTAAGAATGTTCCAAGTCGCCCATTTTGAAGTTGAGCGGAGAGAACAATAGAGAGTTAGTCAGAGGTGGAACATGGTTTCATTTTCAGAAGTAGGGCAAGGTGCCACGTAAACATTCAAGGAGGGGTGTAAATAAATCAATGTGATCGGGTCACTTGCTTGATTAATGGCTAATTATCCCATCAGGGAAAAGGTACAGAAGCTTGAAGGCGAGTCCTCAGCAAGTTTACCCACGGGACGTGACAGCTGTAAATGAGGGTCATCTGACCCACAATCTCACTGCCCCCCCCCCCCCCCATGTCAAATATTTGCCAAGTGCAATGTACCTTTCATAAAACCATATTGACACTGCAGATTATATTATGGTTATATCCTGCAACTACTTCCTTAATTTGTGGATACCAGCATTGTTTGATTTATTCAATTTTGCATAATATATTTCCAAGAATGGCTCGAATACAGTTGCAATTTGAATATTTCCCACGCTCCCAAATCCTTGGAGTCCCTTTGACTGAATCACAGTAAAATGATCATCAATTGCAATAGTTCTAAAAATACACAAGTTTCATATGTAGTGGACTTTGTAAAGAAGCTGCGTCGAAAGCCATTATTTGTCCTGCTTTCAAAAAAGGGCATGAGAGGTTAAGTTAGGGCGTTAGTCAAAAAAAAAGGTCGGTCGCTGAAATTTGTTTTTTATTTTTAATT
The DNA here is from genome assembly GCF_036971445.1 of Narcine bancroftii. Classification (NCBI taxonomy): domain Eukaryota; kingdom Metazoa; phylum Chordata; class Chondrichthyes; order Torpediniformes; family Narcinidae; genus Narcine; species Narcine bancroftii. The sequence goes on along the minus strand of NC_091474.1, from coordinate 232,211,192 downwards.
TATTTTTAAAATCTAGCCCTTTCGGCCCACTAGTTCCTGCTGCCCCATTTACACCCCATTAACCCCGGTACGTTTTTGAACAGTGGGATGAAATGAGCCCCTACTCATCAGTGAAATATTTAATGTACATAAGAGAATGTGACTAAATTCAATTGAATTCTTAAGGTTCAGAACTAGTCTGAACAGGGGGGAGGTTGAAAACTTGGCTGAAAGGTGCACTGATAGCAGCCTCACACTCAGTGTCACCAAAGCCAAGGAGCTGATTGTTGACTTCGGGAAGGGAAAACCAGAGTTGTACGATCCAGTGATCGCTGGGGGATCAGAGGTGGAGAGGGGGAGCAAATTTAAGTTCTTGGAAATCACTCGGAGGGTCTTTCCTCGACCTAACTCACAAATGGCGTAATGAAGAAAGCACGTCAGCACCTCTACTTCCTCAGGCAAAGGCTTGGTATGACACCAGAAACTCTGGCAAATATATACAGAGGTGTGGTTAAAAGTGTGGTGACTGGCAGCATCTTGGTCTGGTACGGGAAGTGTAAGTCCCTTAAAAGGTACTGGACGCAGTCAGAACATTGCGGGTAAAACCCTTCCCACCGTCGAGAACATCTACAGGGAGCGCTGCTGTCGGAGAGCAGCACCAATCATCTAGGATCCACACCACCCAGCACACGCTAAGTTCTCGCTGCTGCCATCAGGAAAGAAGTATAAGTGCCACAAGACTCGCACCACCAAGTTCAGGAACAGCTGCTCCCCCTCCACCATCAGACTCCTCAACAACAAACTCCATCAGCGACACATTTGTGCACTTTATTGATTTTTTTTTCTCTCTGTATTGCAGAATCAGTTTGTTTACATTTCTTTATTTATTTACAGGGGTACATTGAGTCAGGTGTTTTCTTTTGTACTGCCAATAAGTGGTAATTCTGTCTGGCCCACAGGAATAAAAATGTCAGTTATATGCGATGTCACGTATGTACAATAAATGTGAAATCTGAATCTGAAATCATCAGTTAGTGGCAATATTTCCACAAGGACAGTGCCTTCAGTTAGAGCATAGAACATTACAGGCCCTTCAGCCCATGATGTGGTGCCATCCTAAGTAGGTGGTGTTCCCCCGCTCTGGAGCTTTGGGACAATCCCATAATCCTCTTGGACTGGACTACCGAGCACAGGGGCTGCCATCTTGGGCACCGGTCGTCTGTGGTCTTCAATGTTTAAAAATAACTGCGACCGGCCCCATTTTACAGACAGTTTCAACCTGTACGGGGCCATCTGGCAAGATGGCTGGGCAGTAGGACCCCGTGGAAGAGGGCTGGCGTCTCCGCTCCCTGCTCCTCCTGGGTCTGTGCCAGGGGCAGCGATGCCACTCCAGCAGTGTCCCATTACGTTCCTGGTGTGCTTTGCTGTCTTTGGGCATCAGGAATTGTGTTTTATTTTGCGACAGAGCACCCAGCCCCTGACCTGCTCTTGGAGCCACAGCATTTATGTGACAGATCCTACAATGCTTCTGGTTAATGGTGATCCCAGAATGTTGACTGTGGGGCCTTCAATAATAATCATAGACATACAACGTGGAAACAGGCCCTTTGGTCTAACAAGCCCTCCCCGACCAAAATTTCACACCCACCTTCATTTGGCCCATGTCATTCTAAACCCATCGTACCCATGTATCCATCCATGTTTCCTTAAAAATTGCAATAGTACCTGCCTCAGCCACCTCTCCATTTAATGCACCCACCACCCTCTGTGTAAAAAAAAGTCACCCTCAGGTTCCTGTTAAATCTCTCCTCCCTCCTCATCTTAAACCTATGTCCTCTGGTTACTGACTCTGGGCAAAAGATTCCATTCATTGATCCGATCTGTTCCTCTCATTATTTTACAGACCTCAATGAGATCACTCCCTCCTCCTCTTGCACTCCAAGGAATAAAGTTCTCTCCTCCTCAACTTCTCCCTGTAACTGAGGTCCCCGAGTCCTGGCAACATCCTCACTTCTATACTCACTACTCTGACTGATGAAGACCAATGTGCTGCAAGCTTTTTTGACCAATCCATTTACACGTGGCACCACTTTCAAGGTACCTGCCAAATCTCTGCTCTACAGCGCTTGCCAAAACCCTACCATTCACTGCGTAGGTCCTACCCATTTTAGTCCTCCCAAAATCCAACACTGCACACTTCTTTGTATTAAATTCCATCAATCATTCCTCTGCTGACCTGCCCACCCACTGAAATCTTGCTGCAATCTTTGGCAACCATCTTAACTCTCTGCAAAACCAGACACATTGGTGTCATCCACAAATTTGCTTGATACAAATTTGTTGTTTCGCTGCAGCATTACAGGTCCAAATATTGCAATAAATTTCATTTTAAAAATAATTAAATTAGCAGGAAAAAAAATCAGAGAAAGGGAGGTGGCGTCTGTGGTTCATTGTCCATTCAGAAATCTGATGGCAGAGGGGAGGAAGCTGCTTTTTACGCCTCTGTGTGTTTGTCCACAGGCTCCTGCACCACCTTCCCAATGGTAGCAGTATGTAGAGTGTATGGCCTGGGTGGTAAGGGTCCTTGAGAATAGAGGCTCCTTTTTTAAAACACAGCCTCTTGCAGATGTCCTTAATGGAGTGAATGGAGTGATACCCCTGATGGCACTGGCCAAGTTCACAACTCTCTGTAGATTTTACCTGTCCTGTGCATTGGCACCTCCTTACTAGACAGTTATGCAACCAGTCCAAATGCTCTCCACAGTCCAACTGTAGAAATTTACAGGAGGTTTCGGTGACATACCAAATTTCCGAAAGTCTCACGAAGTTTGGTGGCTGGCGAGCCTTCTTCGTGATTGCATCGACATGGAGGCAACAGGACAGATCTTCAGAGATGTCGACACCCAGGAATATGAAGTTCTTAACCCTTTCCACTGCTGACCCCTTGATGAGGACTGGTTTGCGTTCTCCTGATTTCCCCCTCCTGAAGTCCTCAATTATCTCCTCACATTGAGTTGTTGTTATGACATCACTCAACCAGCTGATTTATTTCATCCCTGTACACTTCCTTATTGGCATCTGTGATTCTGCCGACGACCGTGGTGTGAACGGCAAATTTGTAGGCAGCATTTGAATTGTGCCTGGCTACACAGTCATGGGTGTAGAGCAAGTAGATCTGTGGGGTAAACCACACATCCTTAATGTGCACCTGTGTTGAGGATGAGACATTGTTTACAATATGAACTGACTATATTCTTCCAATGAGGAAATCAATGATTCAGTTGCAGAGGAGGGTGGAGAGACCCAGGGTTTGGGGCTTGTTGACCAGGAAGCTCACTCTACCAGGAATGTGGTTACTGCAATGTTGATGAAGGAAAGGCCGTAGATGTTGTCTACATGGACTTGAGTAAGGCCTTTGACTAGGTCCCATGTGGAAGGTTAGTCAGAAAGGTTCAGTTGCTCGGTGTTCATGGTGAGCTAGACATTGGCTTTACGGGAGATGCCAGAGAGTGATCGCCTCTCTAACTGGAGGCCTGTGCCTCAAGGATCAGAGCTGGGTCCATTGTTGTTTGTCATCTGTGCCATTGATTTAGACGATAATGGGGTAAATTGGATCAGCAAGTTTGCAGATGACACAAAGGTTGGAGGTGTATGTCGGAGGTTTTCAAAACTTGCAAAGGGATCTGGACCAGCTGGAAAAATGGGCTGCAAAATGGCAGATGGAATTTAGTGCAGATAAATATAAGGCATTCCAATTTGGAAGGACAAACCAAGGTAAATAAGGAATTGCGGTTGAATGGAAGGATCTTGGAATGCAGATATATATTTCGCTGAAAGTGGTGCCACAAGTGGATAGGGTCATAAAGAGCATTTAGGCCTTCATAAATCAAAGTTTTGAGTATAGGAGTTGGGGTGTTCTGGTAAAGTTCTATAAGGCATTGGGTGCAGTTTTAGTCACCTGGCTACAGGAAAATTACCAATAAAATTGGGAGAGCGCAGAGGAGGTTTACAAGACTTAAAGAACTAAGTTACAGGAAAGGTTGGAGAGCTCAGGACTTTATTCCCTGGAGCATTGAAACATGATTTTTCTTTGGCTTGGCTTCGCGGACGAAGATTTATGGAGGGGGTAAAAGTCCACGTCAGCTGCAGGCTCGATTGTGGCTGACAAGTCCGATGCGGGACAGGCAGACACGGTTGCAGCGATTGCAGGGGAAAATTGGTTGGTTGGGGTTGGGTGTTGGGTTTTTCCTCCTTTGTCTTTTGTCAGTGATGTGGGCTCTGCGGTCTTCTTCAAAGGAGGTTGCTGCCCGCCGAACTGTGAGGTGGCAAGATGCACGGTTTGAGGCGAGATCAGCCCACTGGCGGTGGTCACTGTGGCAGGCACCAAGAGATTTCTTTAGGCAGTCCTTGTACCTCTTCTTTGGTGCACCTCTGTCACGGTGGCCAGTGGAGAGCTCGCCATATAACACGATCTTGGGAAGGCGATGGTCCTCCATTCTGGAGACGTGACCCACCCAGCGCAGCTGGATCTTTATCAGCATGGACTCGATGCTGTCGGCCTCTGCCATCTCGAGTACTTCGACGTTAGGGATGAAGTCGCTCCAATGAATTTTGAGGATGGAGCGGAGACAACGCTGGTGGAAGCGTTCTAGGAGCCGTAGGTGATGCAGGACCCATGATTCGGAGCCGAACAGGAGTGTGGGTATGACAACGGCTCTGTTTCGCTAATCTTTGTGAGGTTTTTCAGTTGGTCGTTTTTCCAGACTCTTTTGTGTAGTCTTCCAAAGGCGCTATTTGATAGAGGTATACAAAATTATGATGGGTGTAGATCGAGTAAATGCAAGCAGGCTTTCACCATGGAGATTAGGAGAGATTAAACTAGAGCAAAGAGGTTAAGGGTGAAAAGGTTAAATGTCAAAAGTGAACATGAGGGAACTTCACGCAGAGAGTGGTGGGAGTGTGGAATGAGCCGCCAGCTGAATTGGTAAATGTAGACTCATTTTTGACATTTAAGAAAAATTTAGACATGCCCATGGATGGGAGGGGGGTGGTCCACGTGCATGCCAGTGGGACTCAATAGAATAATAGTCTGGATTTTTTGATGGGCCTGTTTCTATGCCGTGCTGTTCCATGCTCCCAACCTATCTGTATATAGGCTGTGCGCATCAATTAGAAAAACAGAGGTGAGTGGTATTGCTGGTAATTTGGAGATATCTGAGACTGTACTGCTGCATTGCAGGGGTGGGGGAGGTTGTTGGTGGACCATCCCTGTTGAAGGCAGCCAAGAGAAAGAGCAGGTGCAGTCTGTTATCTTTCAGATGCCGCCACTGAGGCACATCTCCATTGAACCGGCATGGAGGCCGGTGGTCTTATGCGTGGGATGGTAACTATTCAGTTTTAAAGCTTGCAACATTAGATCATTTGATGGTCGTTTGTTACTGCCATTCTTGCATTTTCTGGATGAAGCAATCCATGCCAAGGTCCTGGTGCAAAACACTGGCTGACGATTTCCCAACAATGGAGACGCTTCACTAATTCATATGTTTTGGACATGTCCGAGGCTTGAGAAATACTGGAAGGAAGTATTTCAACCCTTTCCTGTTCTTCATAAAGTAAATGTTAAGCCTTATCCTTTAACTGCCTTGTTTGGTATTGTTGGAGAGAGAGGCATAACTTTAACGCCACCTGATTTGCATATATTAGCTAGGCAGGCAGTGTTGCTCAGATGGAAAGATTCTCCTCCGCCTACCCAAGCTCAATGGTTAGGTGACATGTCATGTTTAAATTTAGAGAAGATTCGATGCTCAATTTCTGATTTGAATTTACATTTTTCAAACACTGGGGGGGACCCTTTTTGAATTACTTTCAAAATCTTTGATTTGGTATTAATGCAGAAGTGTTGGCTAATAAGGTGATTTATTCCTGCGACGGGGATTTTTTTTCCCCTCTTTGCCAAACAGCTTCGGGTTTGGTAGTGGGATTATATTTTTCCTTTGACTATCTTTATTAGTTTCATCGTTCAAATGTTACAAATCTTATATAATAATACAGATGGTGTTATAACTGATGTGACATTAAAAAGAAGTGGGGAGAAATACTACTTATCTAACCCCAGCCTACTTATTGGCTTAACATGGACAGAACTTTACTGATAATGAAAAAAAAATAAGGTCTCCAATGGGGTCATAAACCAGAGTTAAGATTCATTTCGGTAGTGGAGCATCTAATTTTTTTTCCAAGGTCAGACATGCCATCACATCGGACAACCAGTGAGTGATAAGTGGGAGGGATGGCATCTTCCCATCTCATCATTATGGCCCATCAAGCAATAAGGGAGGCGAGGGCAACTACGTGGGATTGTGAAGCCATCAGAATTAAACCAGATGGCCAACTCATTCCCATCTCATCATTATGGCCCATCAAGCAATAAGGGAGACGAGGGCAAATATGTGGGATTGTGAAGCCATCAGAATTAAACCAGATGGCCCACTTATTCCCATCTCATCATTATGGCCCATCAAGCAATAAGGGAGGCGAGGGCAACTACGTGGGATTGTGAAGCCATCAGAATTAAACCAGATGGCCAACTTATTCCCATCTCATCATTATGGCCCATCAAGCAATAAGGGAGACGAGGGCAAATATGTGGGATTGTGAAGCCATCAGAATTAAACCAGATGGCCCACTTATTCCCATCTCATCATTATGGCCCATCAAGCAATAAGGGAGGCGAGGGCAACTACGTGGGATTGTGAAGTCATCAGAATTAAACCAGATGGCCCACTTATTCCCATCTCATCATTATGGCCCATCAAGCAATAAGGGAGGCGAGGGTAACTACGTGGGATTGTGAAGCCATCAGAATTAAACCAGATGGCCCACTTATTCCCATCTCATCATTATGGCCCATCAAGCAATAAGGGAGGCGAGGGCAACTACGTGGGATTGTGAAGCCATCAGAATTAAACCAGATGGCCCACTTATTCCCATCTCATCATTATGGCCCATCAAGCAATAAGGGAGGCGAGGGCAACTACGTGGGATTGTGAAGCCATCAGAATTAAACCAGATGGCCCACTTATTCCCATCTCATCATTATGGCCCATCAAGCAATAAGGGAGGCGAGGGCAACTACGTGGGATTGTGAAGCCATCAGAATTAAACCAGATGGCCCACTTATTCCGAAGAGAGCGAGGTGAGGATTGGGAGTCAAAGTAATAGGGACTTAGACCAAAGTTGAAGTAAATGTATATGGTTTATATGGTTATAACGATGTGTCAATCGGAATTTGTGAAAATTGCTTCAGCAATATCTAGGAAATGAATGGCAATGACATGGAAATCAGATATTGATCTGAGAATGGAAAGGTGGAATGCTGAAATTTGTAGTTGTGCACCATTTGAGAAGATAACGTGTAGTTTGAAGAATAAATTTCATGTATTTTGGAAAATAATGGAGCCCATATATGCAAAAGGGGTCAATATATTGGCAGCTAGGTTTGGTACAGCCGTCGGGTGCGGTTTAAACTACTTTGGCAGGGGGGTGGGAACCTGTATGATAGGGCAAAGGACTGAAAAGATAAAACAGGAAAAGTTAGGTTAGGCAGCGAAAGTAAAAAATCAGAAAGAGCAAGGAGGGTGAAAAAAGCAAATATGAAGGCTTTATATCTTAATGCAAGAAGCATTCGGAACAAGGTAGATGAATTAGCTGTGGAAATTGAGATAAACAAATATGATTTGATTGGGATTACAGAAACATGGCTGCAGGGTGGGCAAGCCTGGGAACTTAACATCCCGGGGTATATGATATTTAGGAGGGATCGGCAAGAAAGAAAAGGGGGTGGGGTAGTATTGATGGTGAGAGAAGGGACCGACACGATTGACAGGAAGGATATTAACTCAGAAGATGCGGAATCTATATGGGTAGAACTGAGGAATAGTAAGGGGTGGAAAACGTTAGTGGGGGTGGTATATAGGCCTCCAAATAGTAGTGTAGAGGTGAGGGAAGGCATTAAAAGAGAAATTAGAAAAGCGTGCAATAAGGGAACAGCTGTCATCATGGGAGACTTTAATTTGCATATAGATTGGACTAGTCAAATTGGTAAAAATACTGAGGAGGAGGAATTCCTTGAATGTTTACGGGACGGTTATCTAGACCAATATGTGGAGGAACCAACTCGGGAGCAGGCCATTTTAGATTGGGTATTATGCAATGATAAGGGGCTAATCAACAATCTTGTTGTACGAGGCCCTTTGGGTAGGAGCGATCACAATATGATCGAATTCTCACTCGACATGGAGAGTGATGAAATTAAAACCGAGACTAAGGTCCTGAATTTAAATAAAGGGAATTATGATGGTATGAGACGGGAGTTGAGTAAGATTGATTGGGTGGTGTTTATGGGGGGGTTGACGGTGGATAGACAATGGAAAGCATTCACAGATCTAATGGAGAAATTGCAAAAATCGTTTATACCGGTTTGGCATAAAAATAAACCAAAAAAAGTGACTCAACCATGGATAACAAGGGAAATTAGAGACAGCATTAGGTCCAAAGAGAGAGCATATCAATTGGCCAAAAAAAGTACCACAACCGAAGACTGGGAGCAGTTCAAGATGCACCAACGGAGGACAAAGGGATTAATCAAGAGAGCAAAAATAAATTACGAAAGTAAGCTTGCGGCAAATATAAAAACCGACTGCAAAAGCTTTTATAAATACATCAAGAGGAAAAGATTGGTGAAATCCAGAGTAGGTCCTTTGCAGTCGGAATCAGGGGAATATATAATGGGGAATAAGGAGATGGTAGACCAATTAAATTCTTACTTTAGTTCTGTTTTTACAAGAGAGGATACAAATAACCTCCCAAGGATGTTGGGAAACATAGAGACTAATGCAAGGGAGGAACTGAAAGAAATCAGTATCTCTAAGGACATGGTCTTGGGGAAATTGAAGGGATTGAAGGCAGATAAATCCCAAGGGCCTGATAATCTACATCCTAGGGTACTTAAAGAAGTGGACATTCAGATAACAGATGCTTTAAGAATTATTTTCCAGAACTCGATAGACTCAGGATCAGTACCCATGGATTGGAGGGTAGCTAATGTTACCTAACTATTTAAAAAGGAGGGGGGTAGAGAAAAAGCGGGGAATTATAGGCCTTACACCAGAAGTGGGCAAAAGATTTACAAAAGGTAAATCGTGCTTGACAAATCTATTGGAATTCTTTGAGATGGTGGCAGGTAAAATAGATGGGGGAGAGCCAGTGGATTTGGTGTACCTGGACTTCCAAAAGGCCTTCAATGAGGTCCCGCATAAACGACTGGCTTCCAAAATCAAGGCTCATGGGATTGGGGGCAAAGTATTGATGTGGATTGAGAACTAGCTGGCAGGTAGAAGACAGAGAGTTGGGATAAATGGCTCATTTTCTGAGTGGCAGGCGGTGACCAGTGGGATGCCACAGGGATCTGTACTGGGACCCCAGCTGTTCACAATTTACATTAATGATCTGGATGAGGGGATTGGATGTAATATCTCCAAATTTGCAGATGACACTAAGCTAGGAGGGGTTGTGTGCACGGAAGAGGGGGTCAGGAAGCTCCAGTGTGATTTGGATAAATTGAGGGACTGGGCAGATACATGGCAAATGCACTACAATGTGGATAAATGTGAGGTTATCCACTTTGGTAATACAAACCGGAGGGCAGATTACTATTTGAATGGCAATAGATTAAGAGATGGGGAAGTGCAGAGAGACCTAGGGGTACTTGTACACCAGTCTCTGAAGGCGAGCATGCAGGTACAGCAGGCGGTTAAAAAGGCAAATGGTACGTTGGCCTTCATATCAAGAGGGTTTGAGTATAGGAACAAGGATACCTTACTGCAGCTGTACAGGGCCTTGGTGAGACCCCACCTGGAGTATTGTGTGCAGTTTTGGTCACCTTATCTAAGGAAGGATGTTCTTGCAATGGAGGGAGTGCAGAGGCGATTCACCAGGCTGATACCTGGAATGGCAGGAATGACTTATGAGGAAAGATTGCGCAAATTGGGATTGTACTCGCTGGAGTTTAGAAGATTGAGAGGGGATCTCATGGAGACCTATAAAATTCTGGCAGGACTGGACAGAATGGATGCAGATGGGATGTTTCCAAGGATGGGAAAATCCAGAACCCGGGGCCATGGTTCGAGGATAATAGGCAAACCATTTAGGACCGAGATGAGGAGGAATTTATTTACCCAGAGGGTGGTGAATCTGTGGAATTCATTGCCACAGAGGGCAGTAGAAGCAGGTTCATTTAAGAGGGAATTAGATCTATTTCTTCAGTATAAGGGTATTAAAGGTTACGGAGAGAAGGTGGGGACGGGGTACTGAACCTTAAGATCAGCCATGATCTCGTTGAACGGTGGAGCAGGCTCGAAGGGTCGAATGACCTACTCCTGCTCCTATCTTCTATGTTTCTATGTAAAAGATATCTATTAAATTTTTTAATATTTCTTTGGAAGCCTCAATCTTGATAGCTTCCCCCAACATCAGCAAGAGGAGATACATATATATATATATATATATATAAAATATATATGATTGTTGAATAGCATTCACTTTTAATTCATTTTATTTTGTTTTTTTGTTGTTCCTTTGAGGGGTGGAGGGTGGGGGAGTAGGTACCGTTATTTATTTTGTTTTCTTTTCCTTTTATACCTACATTGTAAATTGATCAATGTAATTAATCAATTTTAAGTTTAAGAATATATGTATATTCAATGTGGAAAAATCTATAAATAAAGAACAAAAGACAAGGTATGAAATACCCCTTCCCAAAAATTGGTAAAAGAACATAACCTAACATAAGATACATATTTTAAATATAATAGAATATTACTATAATATAATTTGTTTGATTAAGAATGCGGGGTCCTGTGGATGAAATTGTATGATTTCAGTGTATTCTGTACTTCTCTATTTTTTGACATTTAATATTGATTTTTATGTGCTCTGTATTTTTTTTTATGTGGAATTTCAATTAAAATATTGAAAAAGATGATCTCTCTCCACAGACGCTGCCTGACCCAGAGTCCCTCCAGCTTCTCTTTGTTCCCTCGAGATTCCAGTATCTGCAGCTCTGGGGTTTCTCTTTCTTACCCCCCCCCCCCACAGATATCCTCGCTGAAAGCAATGTGGGCAACATTGATTTTCTTTTTAATGATCTTCACACATTTTCTGACCTGTTTTCTGTATCTGTTCGTATTATTATTTCACAGAGTATCCCACCAATCGCACACTTATTTCCCTGTCACCAATTCTCTCTGCTGTGTCCACTGTTTCCCCTCTCACCATCCTACACTTGTCAACCAGGACATCTCTGGGCTATTGAGTAATTAGAAGACTCCGAGGAGACTCACACCATCACAAGTAGAATCTGCAAACTCCACACAGAGAGTATTGGAGGCCAGGATTGAACCCAAGTGCCTGGAACTAGTTCAAGTTCATTACCATCTGACTATACATATACAACCAGATAAAACAGTGTTTGTCTGGACCACAGTACACACATGTACGCACACAGTACACAGGACATAATAATCACATATATACAGCAGATATAATTTAAAATAAGTATATATAAATATTATGGTGTAATTTACTCGATTACAGAATTTACTCTTTCATCAATCTCACAACCTGTGGGAAGAAGCTTTTTTCCAGCCTGGCAGTCTGTCTTTTGATGCTCCTGTACTTCCATCCTGATGGCAGTGGGCCAGAAATACCGTGTGATGGTTGGAAAGGGGCCTCAATAATTCTTTGAGCCCTATTTAAGCAATGCTCACGGTGAACGCCATCAGTAAAGTAAAGGAAGACGCCAGTGATCTTTTTGGCTGTTTTGATGATCCTCTGTTTTGACCTCCAGTCCGATGCTTTGCAGCTACTGTACCAGGCAAACTGTGAGGGAGTAGTTCCACTCTGCCACTGTGGTGCCCAAGCATTTTAAACATTGCTCCAGTGGGAAAGTATCACTCAGACTCATTTACAACTGGAAAAGAAAGTGGGAGGTAATATGTTGTTTTAAAGCAGAGCATTTAAAGGAAAGGCTTGCCTGCATACAACATCTTTCAAGGGCTCGAATACATGTCAGCCAAAGCTAAAGTCAAATTATTGTAAGGTAGAGATATTGTAAGGACAGAAGTAGCATTTGAAAGATTAATGTTGGCTGGAAAATGATCCTGCTCTTCAATTAGTGGTTAGGGATCTTTTTAAAATATCTGAGTTCAATGTTCCACTGAACATTAGCAGGTCTTGTGATTCAGAAACTCTTCAGTTCTTTGCCATGTTCGGTCATGTGTCTGGGCTTGAACCCATAGACTTCTACCTGAATCACCGGAGACTCAGGAGAATCCAGATTCTGAAATCTGGAGCAAACCCCTCCCTTATCGAGTTCCACTCATCACTTTCCTTTTTGATCAGATTCCATTGTCTGCAGTCCCGAACACCTCCGTTCCATTGATGTCAGCATTGGGGCGTCTTCCTTCACCTGTGCAGAAAGCATCAGTTTTATCAACTTTTCTGCTTACCTCCATCCTGTTCTGAAATTCACTTGGACCATTTTTGACACCTCTCTATCTTCACCTCTGGATACGAGTGATCAACAGTAAAACCCCTGTTATCCGGAATTCAAGCAGCCAGCAAAAAAAATGTTGTGGAAAATAAATAGATAAAAAATACGGAAGTTTACAATTGGTGCGCCTTGCCTTTAGTTCACCAGTCACACAACTCGCCATCTCAAACAACCAGAAAATTCATTTATCCAGCATCTACCAATCCCCATCCGTGCTGGATACCAGGGATTTTAATGTACTGGTATTTACTATAAATCCACTGACTCCCACAGCTACCTCAATGACACCTCCTCCCACCTGGTCTCCTTTAAGGATGCCATCCCTTTCTCCCAGTTTTGACACCTTGGCAACATCTGCCCTCAAGATGAGGCCTTCCATTCCAGGACATCTGAAATGTTCTTCATTTACAAGCAAGTTGGCTTCCCCTCTATGGTCGTCGACAAAGGCATCTCACACATTTCCTCCTTCTCCTAGAGTTCCGTTATGCCTCCCTCCCTCCAAAGAGAACAAGGATAGGGTTTCTTGTCCTAACCTTTCACCCCCCCCACCAGCCTCTACATTCAAGTCCAAGGTTCCTTGAATGTTATGTACATAATTCACAAAATTTGTCAACTTTTGCTTGCCGTAGAGGCACACCAGGTGCTGCAACTAGCCTGGAGATCCCGAGTGGCCATGGGCTGAGCTCCAGCTGCCTCTGTAGCCTCATTGCGTCTTGTCCATTACAGTGGTGAACCTGAGCTCCTGGTTCCACACGATGTGATCTGGAATTAAAGCTCTTATCCTTCCTTATTTTCTGTCCCCTTTCTTACCCAGACCCCCCCATACCTTGTCATCCCTCCTCCTCTGATTACATTCCCTTCCATCTCTGTATGCCCCTGACCCCCTCTCTCTCTCCCTCTCTTTGCCCCTCTACCTCTCCCTTGCCCTCCCTCTCCATCCCCCATCCTTCTCCTTCCTTATCTTTATACCTTCTCTTTCTATTGAATTCTAATCACCCACCCTACACTTTGCATCATCTTCCTCCATATTCTGACCTCTTTCTCCCCATTCACCCCACCCCTATTTTGTCTGGCATTTCCCACTTCTCTGCCTCTGTCCATCAAGCTTCACCCCTTCCTGGTTCACCAATCCCTTAAGGGGATCCTGTCCCTCACCTCCCACCCTGCCTTCTTCAACATAACCAGTCTCGGTTAAGAGTTTGGGGCTGAAAGATCGACCATTCTTTTTCTCCCACTGATGCAGCTTGGCCTGTTGAGTTCCTCCAGAAGATTGTGTTTGACACCAGTGTCTATTTATCACTTCCTAGTCTCTGTGGAAATCTCCACCAGTGGCAGATTAACCATTAAGCTGAGTGGCCTAGGGGTCCAGAAGGGGGAGGGGCCCAAGAGGAAAAAAATAGTTTATTGATGATATTTCATTATTTTTGCGTATATTTTTCTTATATCTGGAATATTACAAATACTGTTTTGTTTTCTAAATTAGGCTCCAACATATAAACATTCAGAAGAAATGATTTTAGAACTTCATACTACAGCTACAAGATTATGTTTACCACGATGACATTATGGCATTAACATGCACCTATACTGGTTAAAGACGGAGCAAAGCCTGTTGGAACATGAATGCAAGTATTGCGAAATCTACAAAATATGACAGAGAACAGAAACATTACTTTAGTGAGTCCATGTTTTACCGCTCCCTTACACATGGCTAGGAAAATCAGAAGTTGGCTGTGCTATACTCCAAGCATGGGTAAGGAATTCTGTTTTAACTGCAAACAGTTTTCAAGTAAAGACCATGCTTTATTCGAAGCAAGCCTTCCCTGTCTGGAAAAATGCAAGTTAAAGACTAGAAATTCACGAAAAGAGCCAAGGTGTCCAGGATGCGACCAGTACCCTCACTACCAGGTCTCAAGGTTCCATTATTGTCACCTAATTAGAATGTAACATGCATAAAATTCTTTGACTTTTGTCTACCATAAGGCAGAGAGTGGTCACTTTGTCCTGCGCCCCTCACAAAAATCTACAGCACTTGGTGTTCCCAGGCATTCTCCCCTCCAAGTACTGATCAGGCCTGATCCTGTTTAGCTTTTGAGATCAGACAATCTCAGCCATATTTATTGGATGTGTTCACAGCTTGATTACACGACAATACCAGTCACAATTCAATTACATGAAAGCACCTCTGAAAGGGTTGTTGCTCCAATTAAATTTCTTCCTTGTATATGAGTACATTGTACATAGTACAACGATATGTAATTTGATGTAACTTAACTTCACTTTATTCTATTCAATGAAGGGTGGGGCAGGGAGGCAATGTCAAGGAGAGCCTTACAAAAGCTCGGCCTAGGGGCTCGGGTGGTAGTTAATCCGCCACTGATCTCCACAAGTCCCCGCCTGGGGCCATCTGCCCATGAACCCCTGTTCTGGATCTGCCTATTGCTTTCCAGCTCCAATAAAATCTTTTAAGAGACTATCAGGCAGGTACAAGGAACAGGGGGAAAAGGAGGCTTATGCAGTACAGAAATTCTAGGGAGTTAGTCAAGAAGGTTACTTATGACGGCACAACACTGTGGGCTGAAGGGCCTGTTCTATGTTCCATGTACCCTCTTTCTATATTCTCTGTACTGCTGCACCCATCCTCTACATCTCTATCTATTGGTTATCTTTCCTTTGCACTGTGCAGGATCTCAAGCGAATACAATGACTGTCCACTTCCCCTTCATAGGTGACATGGTTTGTGTAGCCGTTTGCACAATGCTCTTACACTGCCAGCGACCCAGTTATGAATCTAGCGCTCTCTATAAGGAGTTTGTACGTTCTCCCTGTGTATCCCACCTTCCAAAATGTACGAGGTTGAACATTAATTTGGTGTAATTGGGCAGCATGGGTTTGACTGGTCAGAATTGGCTTCTACCGTGCTGCAAGTAAAATTAATTTTTTTTAAAATGTTTGTCAGGTCTTGGACTGTACTGCTTGGAGTTCAGAACAATGATGGGAAGCTCATAGAAACATTTTGAATGTTGAAAGGCCTGGACAGCATCGATGTAACTAAGCTGTTTCCCATGGTAGGGGGAGTCTAGGACAAGAGGACACATCTTCAGGGTTGAAGGGGGCTCATTTAAAACAGAGATGCAGAGGAATTTCTTTAGCCAGTGAGTTGTGAACCTCTGGAATTTTCCATCACAGATGGTTGTGGAGGCCAGGATGTTGGTTGTATTTGAGGAAGAGGTATCTGAATAGTCAGGGTATCAAAGGTAATGGGGAGAAGCAGGGGAGTGGGAGAATGGATCAGGTCATGATGGAATGGCAGAGCAGACTCATTGGGCTGAATGGCCTACATCAGCTCCTATATCTGACTTGATCCACCGAGTTTCACCAGCTGTTTGCATTTGTTACTCTGGATTCCAGCATTTGCAGATTCTTCTGTCTCCATCCATAACAAATGGTGTCTCATCTCTTTCTCATCAATTTTGCCAAAGGCCTGACAAACATGAAAGCCCTGGTTAAAATTTATCTTTTTTTAATCTGGTTGAACAGTAGGGATCATATTAAAGGTTGAGAAAATACTTGTGGTTTCGTGTCGGCTTAACAAGTTGGTCTACATTTCATTCTGCTCTTAAAAAAAAATGAGAAACACACCACACTTGGGAAAGTAAAACCACAAAGCTGGAGGAACTCAGCAGGTCAGACAGTGAACATTCTGTCGCAAAGATATAGCCAACATTTTAGGCTTGAGCCCTTCACGAAGCTCCTCACGTGCTTCTTGAGAAGGACTGGACCAAGACTAGTGAGCCAGGCTGGGAGCGTAGTCCCTGATGCCGACCTTGAGCTCTTGGAGAGTAGCATTGGTCACTGTGCAGAGTAGCGACCGAATTGAGTGTTGCGCGATGGAGAGGACGTCCTGCCAGTGTGAGTCTGGAAGGCCTTTTTATTTCAGGGCAAGTTTGACACCCTTCCAGATTGTGGCGTTTTCTTTTTCAACCTACCCTTTCCCCTGGGGGTTGTAGCTGGTAGTCTTGCTGGATGCGGTGCCCCTCACCAGCAGGTACTGAAGCAGCTCATCGTTCATGAAGGCTGAGCCCCGTTCGCTATGAATATACCTGGGATACCCGAACAGGGTGAAAATAGAGTCCAGTGCCTTCATAACGGATGAGGCGGATGTGTCTGAGCATGGGATGGTGAACGGGAAGCGGGAGTACTCGTTGATAACCGAGAGAAAGTAGATGTTCCCGTTCATGGAGTGAAGAGGTCCCTTAAAATCAACTCTGAGCCGTTCGAAGGGCCTGGATGATTTAATCAGGTGCGCTTTTGCGGGGTGAAAAAAGTGCGGCTTGCACTCAGCGCAGACCATGACGTCTTGAGTAGGGCAAATTGTGGGACTTGACAAAATGAGCCATGTGGGTGACCCCTGGATGGCAGAGCTCATTGTGTATGATCCGCAGTTGACCAGTGTGTGCGGAGGCACAGCATCCCCTGGACAAGGCATCTGGAGGGTCGTTAAAGGCCCCAGGCCAGTGGACAATTTCAAAGCTGTATGTAGAGAGTTCGATCCTCCATCCAGCATTTTTGTCATTCTAGATTTTGCCCCTCTTGGGATTGCTGAACACGAATGCACTAGTCCATGAGGAGCGTAAATCTTCTACCAGCCAGGTAGTTCCTCCAGTGCCTTGTGGCTTCTTCAATGGCCCGAGCCTCCTTTTCCCCAGTCAGGTTTCGGAGCTCGTGGCCTTGAAGCATCTGTAAGAAAAAGGCAACCAGCCTGCCCGTCTGATTGAGCGAAGTGGCCAGGGCTACGTCCGAAATGTCACTTTCCACTTGGAAAGGTACATTCTCATCTACATTCTCATCTACTGTGTGCATGGGGGCTTTTGCAATGTAACTTCGGAGGTAACTAAAAGCCATTTGGGCTTCGGCCAGAAAGGGGAAAGTGGTGGCCTTTAAGAGGGGACGAACCTTGCCAGTGTATTGAGGGACCCACTGGGCGACATATGAGAAAAACCCCAGGCATCTCCTCAAAGTCTTTATGATTCCAGGGAGGGGAAGCTCTAACAGGGGGTGCATCCTATCAGGGGGCGCATCCTATCAGGGTCAGGGCCACCATGTATCTAAGGATAGCCAGTCTTGTAGTCCTGAATACACACTTGTCAGAATTGTAAGTGATATTCAGGGCTCTTGCCGCTTGGAGAAACCTGGAGGTTGGCATCATGGACTTCCACGGTGTGGCCACAGATGGTGAAATTGTCGAGGTAGGGGAAGGTAACCTTCAACCCATACTCATCCACCATTCTGTCCATCTGTCTCTGGAAGATAGAAACCCCGTTAGTGATACCGAAAGGGACCCTCCAGAACTGATAGAGTCGACCATTAGCCTCAAATGCCATATAAGGGTGGACCTTGGAATGGATTGGCAGCTGGTGATAGGCAGCTTTCAGGTTGATGGTCAAATAGACCCAATACTGTGCAATATCGGTCACCATATCTGGTATGCGTCCAGGAGTGTGTATCTGTTAATTGTTTGGCTATAACCAATCACTAACCTGGACTTGATTTCCCCCTTTACTACCACCGCTAGCGCTCTCCACCGGCCTAGTGCTGGGTTCGATGATCCCCTTCTCCAACAAGCACTGGGTCTCCGTCTTTATAAACTCCCTGCCTGGCGCACTGTACCTCCTGCTCTTGGTGGCGATGGGCTTACAGTTGGCAATCAAGTTTGGAACAGCAGCAGTGGTGGGGGGGGCGTGAGGGGTTGATGTTCAGCGTGGAGAGGCTTCAAATGGGTTCTGATTTTGAGGGCCTTCCGTTCCGAACTGTTACTGGGGGAAGGGGACCAGAAAACTCAAAGGTCACACTTTTAAGGTGACACAGGAAGTCCAGACTCAACAATACTGGAGTAGACGTGATGGAGTAGTGGCCGGACGGTGAACTCCAGCCCTCTCCAGAAAAGTCGGGAAAAACGAGAGAAAATACAAAGGCACAGAAATACAAGTTAAAGAAAAGTGAATATAAAGGTGGAAAGAAGATGGAGACAAAAGGAGAAAAATCAAAATCAACGGAAAGAAGAGAGGAAGAGAAGACAACGGAGGAAAAAGGTGAAGGCCTTACCTGTCCGAAGAGGCCCGCTGTGGAGAGAAGACCCCACTACCTCAGGTCGGTAGAAAGAGAACTACAACAATGGCTCACAGAGCCGAGTAAAAGTGCGCAACCGCGCATGCGCGACTCCTCGCGCATGCGCGATGCGCATACAAAAAAACACACCGACGGGAGGGGGGACCAGCTGGGGAGTCGATCTCCACAGCCGGCAACGACAGCTGCAGAACACCTGCAGCAAGAAGACACCACAGAAGACAATGGAAACAAGAAAGAAGAGGAGGAAAGGGCAGCAAAGAAACAACAGATGGTCAACCTAGAGGAAGAAGAAGAGGAAGAGGAAGAGTACAGGGAAATAGAAGAAGAAAAGATAGGCAAGGTAAAGGAGGTACTTGCTCTTGTTAGAGGATACATGGACTCATTTAAAGAATGGCAAACACAGGAATTCAATGATTTAAGAAGAAGAATAAACAACACAGAAAAGAAAATAAATAAAATGGATATGACCTTAACAGAAATGGGGAAAAAAATGGACAAGATGGAAGAACGGGCAATAGCAGCAGAAATGGAGGTAGAAGACTTAAAAAAGAAATTGGAGGAATCTAATAAAAAAACTAAAGAGACACAAGAATTACTAGCCCAAAAAATAGATATAATGGAAAATTATAACAGAAGAAATAACATAAAGATAGTGGGCCTTAAGGAAGATGTAGAAGGCAAGAATATGAGGGAGTTTATAAAAGAATGGATCCCTAAGGCCCTAGGATGTCCAGAACTACAGCAAGAAATGGAAATAGAAAGGGCACATAGAGCATTGGCCCCTAAACCACAACCACAACAAAAACCAAGATCTATTGTAGTAAAATTCCTAAGATATACTACAAGAGAAAAGGTGCTGGAGAAGACAATGGAAAAAGTAAGAGAGGGCAACAAACCACTGGAGTATAAAGGGCAAAAAATCTTCATTTATCCAGATATAAGCTTTGAACTCCTAAAGAAGAGAAAAGAGTTCAATGCAGCAAAAGCGATTTTATGGAAGAAAGGATATAAATTTACACTGAAGCATCCTGCGGTATTGAAAATATTTATTCCAGGACAACAAAACAGACTATTCTCGGATCCAGAAGAAGCACGAAAATTTGCAGAACAATTACAAAAATAGACTGAGGGATGAAGACGGGTAATGAGAGCAAAAATTATCACGATTGATATGTATGTGGGTAAAGACAAAAATAGACTGAGGGATGAAGACGGGTAAGGAGGGTAAAAATGACCACGATTGATATGTATGCGGGTAAAGAGGTATAAGAGTGAATAGAGACAACGGGCATATGTGAAAGTATCTGTAATTAGAGGAAAACATAGAAAGTATAGACAAGAATTAATAAGGGAAGGTAATGGAATAGAGAGAATAAGGAGGGAACTAAAAGAGTGACCTTTGTGACATATAAAAAACGAAATCTTTTCTGGGGGGGGCTGGGTGGGGGGAAAAGAGCGGTCACTGCAAAATCAGTTGACGCTTGCGAGTGGATTCGCAAATCCAAATGGAGAGGGGAGATGTGGTTGTCCGACAAGGGATAAAGGGCAACTCAGGAGGGGAAGGGGAGATTGGGGATAAAGAAGATAGAAATAGGAGAATAAGGAAAATGTTGGATGTTGTAGGAATGTTGTCTGGTAAAGAGTTGAAAATAAGAAAACAGAAATGGAAAAGGAGGAAAGGTAATGATGGAAAAACGGAAAGAGAAGATAAACAAAATATAAAATGGCTACGCTGAACTATATGACTCTAAATATTAATGGAATACATAACCAAATTAAAAGGAAGAAACTACTAAATTTACTGAAAAAGGAAAAAATAGATATAGCATTTGTCCAAGAAACACATTTAACTGAATTGGAGCACAAGAAATTAAAGAGAGATTGGGTAGGACATGTAACAGCAGCATCGTATAATTCAAAAGCAAGAGGAGTGGCTATATTAATTAGCAAAAATGTGCCATTTAAAATAGAAGAGGAAATAATAGATCCAGCAGGGAGATATGTTATGATAAAATGTCAGATATATTCAGAGCTTTGGAATCTACTTAATATATATTCACCTAACGAAGAAGATCAAAAGTTTATGCAAGATATCTTTTTGAAGGTAGCTAATACGCAAGGGAACATACTAATAGGAGGGGATTTCAATCTGAATTTGGATCCAAATATGGATAAAACGGGGAAAAAAATTAACAGGAAGAACAAAGTAACCAAATTTATAATTAAATCAATGCAAGAAATGAAACTTGTGGACATATGGAGGAAACAAAACCCAAAAGAAAAGGAATACTCATACTACTCGACTAGACATAAAACATACTCAAGGATAGACCTATTCCTGTTATCAGCCCACATACAAGGGAGAGTTAGGAAAACGGAATATAAAGCTAGACTATTATCGGACCACTCACCCCTGTTATTGGCAATAGAGCTAGAAGACATCCCTCCAAGAATGTATAGATGGAGATTAAACCCCATGCTACTTAAAAGACAGGATTTTAGAGAATTTATTGAAAAACAATTAAAAATGTACTTTGAAGTAAATACGGAATCAGTGGAAGATAAGTTTATACTATGGGACGCAATGAAAGCATTCATTAGAGGGCAAATAATAAGTTATGCAACCAAGATGAAGAAGGACTATAATCAGGAAACAGAGCAGTTGGAAAGGGAAATAATAAACATAGAAAAAAAATTAGCAATAAAGGAAGATACAACCAAAAGAAGAGAATTGGCGGATAAAAAAATAAAATATGAAACATTACAAACATATAAGGTGGAGAAGAATATAATGAAGACAAAACAGAAATATTATGAACTAGGGGAAAAAACACACAAAATCCTAGCATGGCAGCTTAAGACAGAGCAAACTAAGAAAACGGTATTGGCAACAAGGAAAAAAGACAAACAAATTACATATAATCCAAAAGAAATTAAGGAAAACTTCAGAGAATTCTATGAACAATTATACCGAACCGAAAACGAAGGGAAAGAAGGGAAAATAGATGAATTTTTGACTAAAATTGAACTACCAAAACTACAAATAGAGGAACAAAATAAATTAACAGAACCATTTGGAACAGTAGAAATACAAGAGATAATAAAAAATTTACCAAATAATAAGACACCAGGAGAGGATGGACTCCCAATAGAATTCTACAAAACATTTAAAGACCTAATAATACCGCCCCTCCTGGATGTAATCAACCAGATTGATGAGACACAAAACTTACCAGATTCATGTAAAACAGCAATAATTACAGTGATACTAAAACAAGGGAAAGATCCACTCTCACCAGCGTCATATAGACCAATATCTTTGCTAAACACAGATTATAAGATAATAGCTAAACTATTAGCGAACAGATTAGCAGAACAGGTACCGAAAATGGTAAATTTAGACCAAACTGGATTTATCAAAAAAAGACGCACAACAGACAATATTTGTAAATTTATTAACTTAATTCATGCAGTAGAAGGAAATAAAGCACCGGCAGTAGCAGTTGCTTTAGACGCAGAGAAGGCCTTCGACAGAGTAGAATGGAATTACTTGTTCAAAGTATTGCAAAAATTCAGTTTACCGGAGAAGTATATTAATTGGATTAAAGCATTATATAAGGGACCGTTAGCGAAAGTGACAGTAAATGGACATGTATCAAAGCAATTTAACTTAAGCAGGTCAACGCGGCAGGGATGCCCACTATCACCATTATTGTTTGCGCTAGCTATAGAACCACTAGCAGAATCGATAAGAAGAGATAATAATATAAAAGGAATAAAAATAAAAGACAGGGAATATAAAATCAGTCTGTTTGCGGATGATGTGATAGTGTACTTAACAGAACCAGAACTATCAATAAAAGAACTATATAAGAAATTGAAGGAATATGGAGAAGTGTCGGGATACAAGATAAACGTAAATAAAAGTGAAGCAATGCCTATGAATAACGCGGATTTCTCAAAATTTAAGGAGGAATCCCCATTCAGATGGCAAACGCAGGCAATAAGATACCTAGGTGTGCAAATAAACAAAAATCTAGGCCAATTATATAAACTCAATTACAATCCACTAATGAAAAAACTACAGGACGATTTAGAGCATTGGAAAGAGCTACCACTAACACTGATAGGAAGGATAAACTGTATTAAAATGAACATTTTTCCAAGGATACTATACTTATTTCAGGCATTGCCAATACAACTGACAGAAAAATTCTTCAAAGAGTTAAAGAAAATAATAAGGAGATTTTTATGGAGAGGGGGGAAACCGAGGATAGCACTAGACAAATTAACAGAATGGTATAAACAAGGAGGCTTACAATTGCCAAACTTCAAAAATTATTATAGAACCGCACAATTAAGGTACCTATCAGATTTTTATCAAACAAGGGAAAAACCAGACTGGACGAGACTAGAATTAGATAAAATAGGGGAAAAGATACCTGAACACATATTATATAAATGGGACGAAAAATTGGTACAACATAGAACTTCTCCAGTATTACACCATCTCCTCAATATATGGAAGAAGATACATGTAGAAAGAAATAAAATAAATTACCAAATACCAAAACTAATATTGACGCAAAATAAGCTACTCCCTTTTACAATAGACAACCTTGCCTTTAGAAAATGGGAAAAAAAAGGGATTAAAAGAATAGAAAATTGTTTTTCAGGAAGTAGATTCTTATCCTTTGAACAAATGAGAGATAAGTACAATATAACGGGAGATACAGCGCTGGCATATTACCAACTGAGATCCTACTTGAAAGATAAATTAGGAAGCAACTTGAGTTTACCAGAGGGAAGTATCCTTGAATATGTGATTACAGATACAATGTTAATCAAAAGATTTATAAAAAATATGTATATTAAACTGCAAGAAAAGGAAAATGAGGAAACAAATGGTAAAACTAAACAAAAATGGGAACAAGATTTAAATATAAAGATAAAAAAGGAAACATGGGAGAAGTTATGCTCTGGAACGATGAGAAATACAATAAATACGAGGCTGCGTATGATACAATATAATTGGTTACACAGACTATACATTA